>NC_135527.1:8323690-8656815 GCF_051989575.1 Stigmatopora nigra | reverse complement strand
CCCGGCACGCTGCTCCGGGGGAAGGATTTGTGGTCTCAGCAATATAGCGCATCTCTCCGCCGGCCTAATTGGGATCGCTTAGGGATGAAAGAAGGGGGGAACTGACTGTACGTTTTATGCCTTGGCGGGATGAGAAGGACGGACGCGTGATTGGCAACGGCGGCGTGTTTTCCGTGTTAGATGGTCGTCAACGTGAAAAACGGAAGCCTGGAATGATTCCACGCAAGCCAACGTGCATACTTTGCAGTTTTTGCCTGATAATAAGGGTTCACCTTATTCTAATCTGTCCTAATCAACTCTTGTCTGTCTATTTAAACCCTGTGCGTTAGGGTTACTGTATTTTCACGACTATAAGGCACACTGGATTATAAGGCGCACCCTCAATGAATGACATTTTCCCCATATATAAGGCGCACTGGATTATAAGGCGCCCTGTCTATTTTGGAGAAAAATCTAAGACTTATGTGCGCCTTATAGTGGTGAAAATACAGTAAGTTTTTTATTTTTTAGGATTTTTTGTTTTTATTCTGCGTGGAGGCCACTATTGGTTGAAGTACTATTGTTTATTCAATATATCTTTGTGTATTTATCAGTGTCAGTACAGATTTAGTTGTTTTCCAGCCTTCTATTTCAAACTTGACTGTAGAAGCTAAATACCGTATTTTCCATATATAAGGCGCACCCTCATTTAAGGTTTTTTGCATATATGAGGCGCACTGGGTTATAAGGCGCATTGTCTATTTTGGAGAAAATTGAAGACTTAAGTGCGTCTTATAGTCGTGAAAGTACGGTAGTCTTTGTAAGATCTTTGTATTATGATAAGTTCCCAAATCTTGCAATATATTGCTTTCCCAAGTCCTTCCATATCAGATCTGGTTTTCTCATTTGATTTCTAAGTCCTCTTGTTTGGTTTTTATATACTGAAGGCCAGTAAATAGACAGATCTTTTTGGAAAATAACACTGTGTTATGTTCTCTTAGTTGGAGTGTTGTCACGGGTATTATTGTTAAACCTCCTCCATCTTTCCCGCGAGTCATGACGACACCTCGCCTATTTCTGCCCTTCGCACTTGAAAATGGAGGCTCGTCGGCACTCGCGATCAAAACAGCCGTTCGGCGTGCTTTATCGCTAGCTGACACCTTTGACAAGTGAGGAATGGAGTGTCCTTTCCATGGTGAAAAGCAACTGTGTCAAAACTAGTTTGCTTCTATAACAGCCCGAGTCGCACTAGCGATATTGTTGCTAACAATATGAATAAGGCGTCGCTATCGTGTTAGCACCTTGGAGGGGTGAGATGGCAGCCCACCCCACCCCACACGCGGTCTGGTTGACTGACAACCTGGTTATGAGTAGTGATGGCTCCCCTGACCTAAGGGGAGGGGGGTCCATTGTGAAGACAGTTTGTGCCCGTGTCCACTGACAACAACATTGTCAGGAATTTGAAATGCAAAGTAGGGGTGTGAATGTGTATGAATAAAGTTGTATGTCGTAGTACTTTGTATCCCAATAGATAGTCTGTTGCGGTTGATTTGTTTCTAGGTCATAGACTGGTAGCAAAGTTAGCAGCCATTAGCGGTGTGAATGTCCTATTCATTTTGAGGCGAGGAAATAGGTCATCTATCTTTTTAAAGGGAAAATCTTTAGGTAAGATAGCAGTTTGTAACTGTTTTATGCAATATAAATCTTTATTTTGAAGTCAATATCTGCATTTTCTTGCATTATGGCATTTAGTTTTGCAGTTTTATGCATGTCAAGTCAAATTTATGCGCATATAAGCCGTACCTTGTCTTTATTCGTCAATTTTTCAGTGACAAATACAGCGTATATGCTAGAAAATACGATAATTCTATTGCGAATGCTACATTTTGATTGAAACTGCACATTTTTCACTGATAAGAATGTCAGACTGCTATGAAAACGCCCCCAGTTTTTGTTCCCATCATGAAGTAATAATAGAGAACTACCTTTTTAGTAGAAAAGACATATCCTGATTAATATGGCTGTCTTTGGACATCTTGCTTTCCCGGTCTTAGTTAAACATCTGTGCAGAAAGAAGCGCTAGGACTTCCCACGTTGGGTTCCGCCATATGTCCCGCCCAACTGTTGCTTCCACACTCATGGCGATAGCTGCCGGCTTGTTATTATTTCATGGCTTGTATTTGACAATCGTCTGTTTACCGAGAAAAAAAATGTTAATGACGGAAAACTAATTACCTTCCCGGATTCCGGTCTTTAAAATGTGTTAAACTGGGTTCTGACTGAATGGACTTGTTGCTGGAAAATCTGTTTTTAAGCTCCGCCCTCTGAGGAATCGTTGCCAGGTTTTTTGATAGGAGACGAGGGTGCTGGAGGGGGAAAAACACTCGGCTAATCGTCAAAATGAGGTGCCATTTAGTGGGAAATCTCCAGGCTGAGTAATGAGTTAGCTTATTAGCTGATCACGATTGCCCTCTTCTCCATTCCTGAGAGCGTGCCGAGGAATTTGTCGACGCAATTAGGCTAACGCGACATCCGTTCAGGTGTCAGTCACAAAGACTTGTACTTGAACTCGTACGGTCGCCAAGACAACGGTGTTCGTAGTTGGCGAGGAGATGTTAAGGACGTAGGATGTTATTAATTGAAAATTAGTGGACGGAGACGTCCAATCTAGTTCAAGTGGGAGAATGGTCGCAGAGTTTCAATCGTATGTACTGTATTTTCTGGCGTATAGGCCGTTTTTTGTCGCAAAAAAATTGACTGAATCTTATTTGCGCATAAATTAGACTTGACATGCACGAAACTGAAATTGGACGCCATAACTTAAGACATATGGTTATTTATTTCAAAATAAAGAAAAGATAAACCGATAAAATGAAAATTAAAATGTATTTTGAGGCCTTTAAATGCAATTCTAGAACCCAAAACGTGAAAAAACTCCCGTACTAGTCCACTATAGACACATTTTCTGACTGTACTGCTCACATGACTTCCTTTTTTAATTTATATATGTGGAAGCCACGCCCCTTTAGGAATGTACACTAATTAAAATCATGAAAATGGAGGTCTTATATGAGAGAAATAGTCAAATTCCGCCATTTTAAGAGTACGGCTTATACGCAAAAGCAGCTAATATGTGAGAAAATACAGTAATAATACTACTTTTGTATTAAAATATGGATTCTTTATCACAGTATCGGCTTACAGCCAGTTATCTGAAACAATTATAACTAATTCCAACATAGAATATAACCGTCATAGCAAGAAAATAAAGTCTTTGTAAAGAAATCCATTGTTTTGCTGCCACTAGAGGAATAAAAATAATATGCAACAAGGGATAAAATATGAGACCTTCTACAATATATACATTCCACTTACCCGTATTGAGCTCTCCTTAAACGTTAACTCTGCAGTTGCAGTAAATCTGTAGTACCCAAAAGTCGTTATATTGTGATTTATGGCAGAAGAAGTGAAATACAATAGAGACGTGAACAACATAACAAGATAGAAAGTAATGCTAGCTAGCAACTAAACATCCCCTTTGAGGGATTCAGGTGCTTGTGTGGCTTTTCTCAAGGTATCCAAACACATTTTATTCCCTTATGGTCTTAGTAATGTATCGTTTTTTGGTTTACGGAATTTCCAAGGGAGCAAATAGCCGATTAGCTTGATAAAACAACTTGGAAACCATCTTGGAATTAACTGTCAGGGTCTTTGATGCTATTGTGGAAGTTTGAGTCATCATTCAAATGAAGCAATGGGGAGTTAAAATGGCGGATATGTTCCGGTTCGTCTGATTGGGCATTTCAGAGTGGCATCGGTGGCCTTGGTGGTTTTATTTTTGACACGTTCATTCGTTATTTGGTGGTTTCGAGACCTTGGACAAATGTTTGATGGAGCTTTTAGTCTAGCCTTGAAGCCTGGGGGGGGGGGGGGGTGAATCCGGCACCCCCCAAAAAAATGACAGTTTCTAGGTAAATACTAGCCCGTATAAAATCAGATGACAAACAGCGGAGGAATTTAGAGGCGGAGCTTGGAATTAGATGTGATTAGGGCTTAATTTTTTACACTTATTGCGGCTAATTGTGCTAAATTGTCTTTTTGATAGATTTGTTTTTGTTATTTTTTTGTTTATGGGGAATGTAAATGTGGGTAAAAGTATTTAAATAGTTTAACAATCGAAATAAATGACGATTCATTGCAATTAAATATGTGACTTAGCCAATATTGCGGAACTACAATAGGATAGATATGAGTTTAACCCCGCCCCTTGATCATTTCGGCCATGTTAGGACAGAGTGAGCGTTCCCCTGATCTCAAATTGATTGATATGTATTGTCTCTTTTATTAAATGAATTAGCAAGGATGTCCAATCCGATTTTAACGTGATAAGTCGATTATTTGCTACAAGTTAGCATCCATTGCACTAATTGAGTCCGGCTGTCGATTCCCGAGAGTATTCACAGCATTTCTAGGGCTCTGGTGAGGAGACCATGGTGATGAGCCAGTCTTTAACTTGGGTAATTGCCAGTGATACCCCCCCCCCCCCCCCCACGACATCCCCTGCGTACTCGCCATCATTAGACCACTTAACTGTCTCATTTTCCAGATAGTTTTTTTCCCATCCAACACCAGTCTGAAGCGCCGTTTTCGGGTTTTTTTTTGTTTCGGTCCCTATCTGTACACTTTTGCGTCCCCCCTATTCGTTTTCTGTCTTTGTGGTTTTTTGGATTTCCCTTTTTTTTGCAGTTTTCCCCAGCTTAATACCCATGTTTGAGTTCTCCCTGGCTGACAGCTTGTCACAGATAATAAGTTTTAATTCCCCTGGCGGGAGCAGAACTCACTCTGCTTGTAATTTCCTTTTAATTTTATTCCCCTTTGAATGTCGATTGGCGAGATGTCAGTTATAAGCGCCGCCAAGAAATTGGATGCAAATGTATTCTTTCACAGCCAGACTGGACGCTTTGTACAATTAAAGAGGATCAAGTGTGTTATTTGGAATATTTTAATAGCCATCACTACACGGGTGATCTATCCCTTTGATCACCCGGCCTGTAAAACTATTAAATAGCGAAAAATACTTAGTCTACAAGTCTGGTTTCCCTGTAGAACCCGAGCCAGATTACTCTCAAGTCCGCTATAAACCGAACCGGGCATCCTTACCCGTTTTAACCCAATCGGATTGGACATCAATGCACGCCAATGTCTTTTAACCTAGGCCGTTAATTGAAGTCACCCTCGCCATCTAAAGGGCGCCTGGCCAATGTTCGCTAGGCTCCGCCCGGGGGCGAGCAAATGGAATTGGATTTGAAACTCTAAGGCAGGTAATAAAAAGCAACACTCCCACGCGCCAAGGAATGTGATTTCCCCAAGTACACCCTGGCAGACATGTTGAATATCCCCGCAGTAACGTAGAAGCATCCTGGCTATTCGTAACCGGCTTAAAACCTGCTGTTTTTGTTGGGACGGCATGCCTAGTTTGCGTTGGCGTTGGTGGGAGGGGCTAATGTATTCACAAGCCAATCAAAGCAGGTGAAATCAATCCAGTAGGAAATAAATCCTCATCTATTTTGGTATTTTAGCTCTTTTTTGTAGGTTTTTAGACCAGAAATGTTGCAAAGTACTAGTAAAAATGTTGCAAAGTGCTAGTAAAAATGTTGCAAAGTACAAGTAAAAATGTTGCAAAGTACTAGTAAAAATGTTGCAAAGTACTAGTAAAAATGTTGCAAAGTACTGGTAAAAATGTTGCAAAGTACGAGTAAAAATGTTGCAAAGTACTACTAAAAATATAACTAAGTGCTACTAAAAATGTAACAAAGTACTAGTAAAAATATAACAAAGTACTACTAAAAATGTAACAAAGTACTATTAAAAATGTAACAAAGTACTACTAAAAATGTAACAAAGTACTATTAAAAATGTAACAAAGTACTATTCAAAATGTAATAAAGTACTAGTAAAAAGATTGCAAAGTACTAGTAAAAATGTTGCAAAGTACTACTAAAAATGTAACAAAGTGCTACTAAAAATGTAACAAAGTACTACTAAAAAAGTAACAAAGTACTACTAAAAAAAGAAACAAGGTACTACTAAAAATGTAACAAAGTATTATTAAAAATGTAACAAAGTACTACTAAAAATGTAACAAAGTACTACTAAAAATTCAGAATCTTCAAAAATATTTGCCCTCAATTCGTTGTTTATCTGTCTAGCTCCATCTAGTGTTCAAACTGAGTATTTAGACAAGGACATAGGCTAAACTTGAGCTTCTTTTACAGGACGTAGTCCAAGTTATTTTTATCATTTGCATATTCAGGAAAACTGGTCTGCCTTTAGCCAGATTAAACCAGTTTTTGGATTGGGATGTAAATATATTCTACACTAAAATAATATTTACATCCCTGTGACGATAGTTTCATCATTTGATAGAATATTAGAACATTGCTCACAAGTCTGACGGAAACTCCGTCCAAAATGAATTTGGAAGTCTGCCTTTTTGATTTTGAAGCGGCCATTTTGAGTCAATTCCAGGACTTTGATGACCTCCGATTTGGGAACATTTGGAAGTACTGGAGCCAGACAGATGGGCAATGTAACATGGCAGAGTTCTTTTTAAACATACGCCGTGCATTTTTAGTATTATGCTTCCACAAAAGTACTTTTAATCGCAATTGTATGGCCGCCTTTGTGCCGAGGTCTTTTGGCAGCCATCTTTGCGTCGGAAACTCATCCTACGTTGTGGTTTTCTGAACCAACTGGCCTCCATTCCACGCTAACGTTAGTAGTTCTGCATTCGACGAGTTGGAGTTGACTCTGCACATAATTTGATAAAAGTGACAAGCCGTACAAACCCGAGGCGGGAAGCAAATTAATAATTCACACCCCCAGAATCGTGAACGCCGCAGACAGACGGGAAGAAAACATAGGAATAAGAAATAGGATCCCCGACGTCGACTGTATTCCCTTTTCTTTACCGGCTCGGTGAAATATGGGGCGTAGGGGGGGTTCGGGTGGGTTTTTTATGCGAAATATGTTTCGACTTTCCGCGTTTTCCCCCAGAAAAGTTGTTAGGTTTATCATTATTATAAAAGTGTTTGAAATATAATCAATATTATATATGTTCTTGCAATGAAGAAGGCTTTGCCTTATTTTGGATATTAAAGATGACATATATAAAAGCTTTTCTTATTAGGTATGTAAGAGTTCATTGTTATTATAAATGTGACATTAATACCAGGCATTTTATTATATTAGTCTTGCCAAAGAAATGCTCGCTCTAAAGTTAACCAAAAAACTTTTAGGGGTCAGTACTCGGACATTTGGTTGCCAGACGTTTGGTCGCAGAACATTTGACAACATGACAGAGTTCAAGCATCATCAGCTCAAAGCCCAAATGTCCAGGTGACCAAATGTCCAGGGGACCAAATGTCCAGGTGACCAAATGTCCAGGGCGACCAAATGTCCAGGCGACCAAATGTCCAGGCGACCAAATGTCCAGGCGACCAAATATTCAGGCGACCAAATGTCCAGGCGACCAAATGTCCAGGCGACCAAATGTCCAGGCGACCAAATTTCCAGGCGACCAAATGTCCAGGCGACCAAATGTCCAGGCGACCAAATTTCCAGGCGACCAAATGTCCAGGCGACCAAATGTCCAGGCGACCAAACTTCCAGGCGACCAAATATATACATATATTAGCAAAAAGATACAAATAATATAATAAAACGAATAAAATATAATAAAAAGATAAAATCTCAGATTACTCCGATATTGAAAAGTGAATTTGGGAATACTTTTTGGTGAACCTATCACCAGGTGAACCTATCACCTACCGCTAGGCCACCGGGGTTAATAACGGATCTCCCTTGGACAGGCACCGCCTAAGCGATTCCACCAGGGTGTCGCCACCTTGACGGAATAGAGTGGCGCCTTCTTGTTTGCCGTTATCTCTGTTTGTGTTTGATTTCTTTGGCCCTCGGAAAGCCTCTCTAGCGTGGAACCCCCCCCCCCCCCAGGCGGCGACGGCGGTCTACCATCGCCTCGGAGGATCCACCCTTGGGATTGAGTCCGCAGTCGTTTATTCAGAGCGCCTCGTCGACTCTGTTCGATGCCACCGCGTTTTTCAAAACCCCTGGGACTCTATTGCAGGGTGTTTTCTCGCCAAGCCGGATTTGTTCCCAGCCCCCACCGCGTTGAACGTTGTAGCTTTGGTGAGATGAGCTCCAACCTGGCAGAGAAATACGCGTGAAGCCTCCGAGACGTTCCCGCTATTATTATTCATGAGCACCATTGCTATTGTTTATGTTCTCTCAGTGAATCTCGCCGGTGCCCGACTGTAGGCGGCCTGTAGTATCCTATTGACATTCTCTTTGGATTTTTCTCCCCCTACCCCCTCCCCAAAAAGTAAACTAACTCTATTCCTACGTGCCAATGTTGAGCATTTATCGGATTGCGTACCCTCCCCTTAATTGATTTAACGTACAAAGAAACGGGGGCTCCCACTGACCCCCCAAGTTCTATTGAAGGCTTAGATCGAACAAAAAAAAACAGGCGGTAAGCGGAAAATCCCATTCGAAAAAGGGCCGGTGGCGTTATTCTCTACTCAACCGTTGGTGGAGGGGAACGCTAACTGTTTTTTTACGTATTGTCTGCGTCAAAGCTATCTTTAAAATATTTTGGTTAAGGTAAAGGTTAGGGGTAATTTTTAGGGGTAATTGGTAGGGGTAATTGTTAGGGGTAATTGTTAGGGGTAATTGTTAGGGGTAATTGTTAGGGGTAATTGTTAGGGGTAATTGTTAGGGGAAAGGGTCAGGGTAAAGGTTAGGGTAAGGGTTAGGGTAAGGGTTAGGGAAAGGGTTAGGGAAAGGGAAAGGGAAAGGGAAAGGGTAAGGGTAAGGGTTAGGGTAAGGGTAAGGGTAAGGGTAAGGGTATGGGTTAGCGCCTGTCATTAGGGTAAGGGAAAGGGAAAGGGTAAGGGTAAGGGTAAGGGTAAGGGTTAGGGAAAGGGAAAGGGAAAGGGTAAGGGTAAGGGTAAGGGTAAGGGTAAGGGTAAGGGTAAGGGTAAGGGTAAGGGAAAGGGAAAGGGAAAGGGAAAGGGAAAGGGAAAGGGAAAGGGAAAGGGAAAGGGAAAGGGAAAGGGTAAGGGTAAGGGTAAGGGTAAGGGTAAGGGTTAGGGAAAGGGTTAGGGAAAGGGTTAGGGAAAGGGTTAGGGAAAGGGAAATGGAAAGGGTAAAGGGTAATGGTAAGGGTAAAGGTAAGGGTAAGGGTAAGGGTAAGTAGTATGTTCAGTTTTTCCGTCTAACGTTTTCGTATCCGACACTGATTGCAAATACTCCATTTAAACCCGCTTTCCCGTAATGCGTCACGCGGAATTATACTTAATTCTATAGAGCCGTTGACTCCTAATTATATCTCTTAACACTATCGCTAGGTCAATAATTCCCCTTCCCGTGTCAATGTGCCTGGATATGAAAAACACCAATTAGCTAGAGTTTAGTTCATCACAAAACAGATAGGGGTGGGTGGGTGGGGTTCTCTCCATCGAGGTGCCCCAGGTTAAACTCCTTACTTGAGACCCCCGCCGCGGAAAGCTAATTCCTACCCCGTGTAGCCTGGGAAGTAGAAAACGAGCAGGCCTGAGAGATGTCTTGGCCCGAATAACCGTAATGAGCTGAGACTTTGGCACGCTTACCGCCAAGAGCCAGACTTCAATTTCAACATTTGCGTCAGGGGGATATCCATGGGCTTCTCTACTCATCTGCTCGGGCGCTAACGATGCTCTGGAAACTCTAACGTCTTGATTAGTGAGCGTTGAACTTTGAACCAAGCCCTAATAGTCATTGGAGTGACTCTGTTGTAAATTGTGTGGGTAGTCAAGGAGGACATTTGGATTCGGATAACTTTATTCATCTCGTATTCGGGAAATTTTTGGTGCCAAAGTAGCAAGAGGGTACACACATAGTAAAATATATTTTAGACATAAATGGATAGAAGATAAGTAAGTTAATAAATAAATACATGAATAAATATATATATAGATAAGTGTTGCTGAAATATATATACATATATACACATACACATTTACACATATACACATATACACATATACACATACACATATACACATATACACAGATATGCACATATATACACATATATACACATATATACACATATATACACATATGTACACATATATATACACAAATATACACATGTACACATATGTAGACATATATACACATGTATACACCTGTTCACATGTATACACATGTTCACATGTATACACATGTTCACATATACACATATATACACATATATACACATATACACACATATACACACATATACACACATATACACACATATACACACATATACACACATATACACACATATACACACATATACACACATATACACACATATACACACATATACACACATATACACACATATACACTCATATACACACATATACACACATACATACATTAGCACACACATATACACATACATATATACACATATATAATACACATAGAAGTACATGTACATAGAATTTTCAGTTCTATGTGATAACAACCCTTGTTTCTATCCATTGACGGCCATTATAGTCCTCATAGACCATTCTACGAACCCACAAGTGGACATTGACTGTCCTCTTTAGTAGTATCCACTGGTTCAAATGGACACATTGTCCATAGTTTCACATTTCTACCTTAAGATTGCCGATTGTCATCCACCAAACGTGACTTCCAAGGGCAACCAATAAGAAAGCCACACAATTCAGCCCCGGTGAGCTCCATTACTCGGCCGCTTGGCATCCTGCTAGAGGGGAGGGACTGCATTATAGTAATTGATATTTGTATCCTGGGACACTTAAGTAAAACAACCTTTTCTGGCCCGTGTGTATGTGTGTGTGAAATTTCCCCGAAATGTAAATGGAGCCAGAGTGAGTGATTTAAGACCCCGTGACATCCTGGCTGGTGAAAGTGCTGAGCGTGGGGCGCCAGGTCCGTTTCCCCGCTCTCGCACTCCATCACTGTCTCCGTCCCTCGACCCCGCCCCCTTCCGCCGTAACTCAGAGCGTCTTCGTCTTTTCCCGACAAAACTTAGAACAAATGGCGTCTTCTTGCGTTCGAAAACCGCCTCAGTTTCAGTTTCCACGGCGTTCTCTGGAATTGGAACCATGCCATCGCCCCCCCATATGAGCCATATGGTGCGGGGGTGCCGCAAACAAATTCCCAGTTGTGTGTGATTTAAGCATTCATGGAACCATAACTCGTAGAAATGGAAAGGGTGCCAGCTTTTCTGTTAAAAAGATAAATGAGATTGTTGCGCGTTTTAGTCGGTGAGCAAAGAACTAGATGTACCGTATTTTCACCACTATAATGCGCACTTAAAAGTCTTAAATTTTCTCCAAAATGGACAGTGCGCCTTATAATCCAGTGCGCCTTATTATACAGTGCGCCTTATAATATAGTGCGCCTTATAATACAGTACGCTTTATAATACAGTGCACCTTATATATGGAAACATGTCATTCATTGAGGTTGCGCCTTATAATGTGGTGCGCCTTATAGTCGTGAAAATACGGTACTCTGAAAATGAACAGTTTTTACATTGACCCCCATACTTCCTTAGCACGTTACCACCTCAAAACTCAAGCTCGGAAACTAATCAACAACCATATTTGAGGTATTCTATGAAGGAGAAGACGGTAGTGATGCTAAGCTAACATCGATCACTTCCTGTAGGTTCTTAGCATCCACGCTAACCCAAAAAAAGACGACGAATTGAGAGCTCTGAGGAAAAACTCAGACCTTGTTAACTTAAAATATGCTGAACGCTTCATTCTTCAAACAAACCGCTTGCTTTGATCACCGCCAGGTCCTTGGAAACACTCGGCAACAATCGCAAAGGCGCTAATTTATTCCGAGGGAAAAGGTTGTAGCACATATTTACAATTAAATGGGAATTACCGCCGGGAAAAAGCTAGCCCAGATGAATTCCTAGGACTCCCGCGGATGAAAATTACAAAGTACTACGTCGCCAAACCCACCGGGAGGCGCATTTGTTTCGGGTTATCTAAGCTCACCCGGGCGTTAGCCACGTATTCCTTTGTATCGCACAACGGGGAGTGGTTATCTCGGAGGATCTGCGGGTCATTTCTAGGCGCCACCGCGTTTCATTGCTCTTCTTTTGCAACAATTCTTCGAGATAGCCATCTTGTTTACCGGTGATTTACAATCCACGCGTCACCGATCTTCTAGAAATACCCCAAGCAACTGCTCGAGTAAGATAAGAAAAGCTTTTTTTTAACGTATGTCGTATACCACGTCAATCCCAAAGGGGCGGAACACCCCGGTACGGGTTGGTGTTTACGTTACAGACAGGTGAGGCGGCGGTAATTGCTTGCAAGATTTGGAACCGCTACATTGTTCGACTCCGGAGCGGAACAATTATTTTCTGACGGAATGGTGGCGCGGCTTCAGAATTGCATTCGGCTGAAACGCGCCAACCAATTACAGGCGGTAATTGATTACAGAAATTGCGAGGGTTGTGCGGTCGCTTTCGATTGAAGGGTAAGCCTTGTAAATACTGTAAATATATATACACATGTCCAGAAATATGGGTGTTAAAGTTCATGATTTTATCCTGAACTAATACACAGTCATCTTTCAAGTACCGTATTTTCATCACTATAAGGCGCACTTAAGTCTTAAATTTTCTCCAAAATAGACAGTGCGCCTTATAATACAGTGCGCCTTATATATGGAAAAATGTCATTCGTTGAGGGTGCGCCTTATAGTCGTGAAAATACGGTACTCAAAAATATTTTATTTTATTTAGAAATTGTTTTGGTAACATTTTTGCGGCTGAAATATTCAAGTTACATAAAAAATGAAGTAAGTACTGCATTTTCACGACTATAAGACGCACTTAAAAGTCTTAACTTTTCTCCAAAATAGACAACCTTATCAACTCGCCAATATTCGTTATTAGGTCAACAAAAATTATGTATTTTTTTAGTTTCTTCTAATATAAACATTTTAAATGATTACTGTATTTTCACAACTATAAAACACGCTTAAAAGTCTTAAATTTGCTCTAAAATAGACAACCTTACAATCCAGTGTGCTTTATATACAAAAAAAAACTTAAAATATGTCATTCATTAACAATTCGCCTTATTATGCCATGCGCCTTTAAATGTGGTGCGCAGTATAGCTGTAAAAAATACAGTAGACTTACAACTATAATCCCAAACCTTTACATTTAAGCAAAATATATTGCCTATGTTTACACCAGCTAGTTTCCGGTTGATGTACTACTTGTCAGTGTACTAATACCAATTTAAAAATAAATCTGTCATAACGGTCCAACCCGCATTAAAGCCATCTAAGCAGGGCATGCTCAATTGGACCCAAATGCAGAATTGATAGCCTCTGCCTCATACAAAACGCTAAGGAGGATTAAATTGATGATGATTGGTCGAAGCCAGACTTTTAGTTGATTACAGATCAGGTGCTTAATTGCGGGTTTTTGCGCAAAATCCAGTTGGCCCGTGGGTAAATTGTATTACAACGCCAACCACGTACAATTGTTTATTCGGGTAAACTGTTAACTGTAAGAAAGCCGGCCAATAAGGAAGCTTTATCTCGCAAAAAATATGAGTTCATATTTTGTTTAAAAAAACGACTTTGTGCCTTGTTTGGGGGACGTTTCATTGACAAAAACCCGTTTTTTTTTTGGTGGTAAAATGAGTTTGTGAACTCCAGATAACCTTCTATAATGTCAAGTTTGAAAATCCGACAAAAAAATAGCATCAGCTCGATATTTGGAGCCTTCAATTTAAAAATGTTGTTTTGTTTAAAGTAGAAAATGGGAAGTTATTGTTGAGGTATTAAGATAATCTTTTATTTCGCTGTCTTTGTTTTGGACCGTTTCAGGCAATGTCCTTCTTTCGTGTCATTGTTTTATTGGAAAACAAAACATAAGATGATAAAATTCACTACTCGTGTCCTCTTTCTGAGGCCGCCTGGGAAAATACTAACTTGTAATATATAAATATATTGAGGCGTTTGTTTGTTTTTATTCAAGATGACTGAAATAATTCCACTTTTTGCTTGTTTTTTTGTACTAAAATAGGTATTCTTTCCACTTTTTGGTTGATCAAATAGGTATTCTAGTAACCAGTCTGTTTATTCTTTGAGACTTAGATTATTTGTGGAGTTATCTTGTTGTTTTTGTCTGCAAAAAAGACTAGCAAATCCAAATTATAGTATATTTTCATACCTAAATAAATTAAAATTTCCAGGATCTGGGTTAAAAATAAGCCAGTAAAGTTGTTTTTATACCCAAAAATATTTAAAGAATGTTTCCTATGAACTCAACATCAAACCCAGCTTCCTTATAGCCCCGCCCCTTCCCATAAATCTACAAAAAAATCAATTTATCTTATTTTGATACCTAAATATATTAAAATTTCCAGGATCTGGTTAAAAATAACCCAGTAAAGTAGTTTTTATTCCCAAAAATATTTAAATAATTTTTCCTATCAACTCAACATCAACCCCATCTTCCTTATAGCCCCGCCCCTTCCCAAAAATCTACGAAAAATCTATTATAACATATTTTGATACCTAAAAATATTAAAATATCCAGCTTCTAAATAACAATAACCCTGTAAAGTTCTTGTTTTTATACCCAAAAATATTTGAAGAATTTTTCTTATCCAATCCAGCTTCCTTATAGCCCCACCCCTTCCCAAAAATCTACAAAAAAATCTATATAACATATTTTGATACCTAAAAATATTAAAATATCCAGCTTCTAAATAACAATAACCCTGTAAAGTTCTTGTTTTTATACCCAAAAATATTTGAAGAATTTTTCCTATCCAATCCAGCTTCCTTATAGCCCCGCCCCTTTCCATAAAGCTACCGAAAACAATCCATCAAATTTCTATTGCCACATCAGCCAACGTACTATATCATAAAGCCAGTCGTGTTATGAATAACTCATAAACATTAGCACTCATTGTGCTTTGGCGGCCATAATGGATGTGTCCTCGGCGTAATAATGTCATCAGGGCGCTTAATATCCGCCGCAAATTGACAGTGGCTACGTGGCTAATGTAATAACAGCTGTTACTCCATGTCAAATTCATCTTCCAATCAAGATTCGTTATGTTTTTTTCTGGATAGCCCCGCCTTCCTCTATTTTCTGGAGGAAATATGGCCTCAAATGTTGTCGGATCGGCGTCCCGGGTTAGCGAACGCTCACCCGTTAGCGCATTTTTGGCAGAATCCGCCCGGTAGACCGTCATCCGTCAGGGAAGGAGTCGCTAATGGATGGTCCCGACTCGGCTCGGGGGGGCCGTAGGCAACGGGGGTCTGACTAATGAAGGCGGCTGGCACTTTTTCACCCGCAAAATGTAAACGCGATGAAGAGAGGAGTCAACCCGCGTTTAGCCAGGTTGTTGTTTGTCAACGTACGCGGCAGGCAACATTTGTTTGACGGCTTAGTTTGAGGCCATTGGATCTTTTGGAGTTTTTTCTCAAAAGCTATGGAGTGGACAGAAGTGAATCGGGTTGGAGTCTGACGCTAGCTTGATATTTTGGTGCTCGGACGTTTGGTCGATGGTCTTTTGGTCGCCGGTCAAATGTACTTGGATATTAAACAGTACTTGGATATTAAACGGTACTTGGATATTAAACAGTACTTGGATATTAAACGGTACTTGCATATTAAACAGTACTTGGATATTAAACACTACTTGGAAATTAAACACTACTTGGATATTAAACAGTTCTTGCATATTAAACAGTTCTTGCATATTAAGCAGTTCTTGTATATTAAACAGCACTTGGATATTAAACAGTACTTGGATATTAAACAGTAGTTCGATATTAAACAGTACTAAGATATTTAACAGTACTTAGATATTTAACAGTACTTGGATATTAAACAGTACTTATTTGTGAAAATTTATCAACTTAATACTCGTAAAGAACTGTTGCCGTTTTGGTCCACAAGTGTGCTTTACCACATTAAAATTAAATCCATTTTAGTACATATTTCCTCTCAAGTTAAAACAAATCAAATTTCCCAGCTCTGTCAACAAAAGCGATCGAGTTCGATTCCTTCCCGATGAAAACCCCGCGTACTTCTTTGTGACATCACCAAAACAAGACGAGAACTTTTTAAAGGCGCATCCTTAGCGCCGACCTCGCCTCAACGATATTAATTAAAGCTCCCTAACTAATTGCGTGTTACATTTTGCTGTCAAGCAATTATATTTTACACTCTTGGGGAGGCGTCCCCCCCCCACCTACCCCCCCCCCTCGTTCGCCATAAAACTCCAGCTGTCATTGCATTTCAATAAGCACGTATTTAATTAACATAGCGGGCCGCCGGAGCATATCAATGTTTATTTCTCTCCGCCGAGCCGGAAATATTTGACGGAGAATTCTCGGTGACGTTTATCGAGTATTTCGTAGCTAAAGATGATGTTTGGAATTTTTTTTTTTTACGGGTTTCTCGCTGGGTCAGCAGGAAATCAAAAATGCGGGAAGCCGCTTCAATTGATTCATCCGCCATAGCAGGCCGACCGACGCTTGGCTTTTATTCGGCGCCGCACACCTGCTTCCTCGGAGAAACGCCGCACTGTAATGAGGCCCGAGTCGGGGGAGGGTCGGCAGGGCCGCTAGGGAAGTAGTCCATATTTTAGCATAATGTTCTATAGCTTCCAGGGTGTTTTTTTGCGGTGAAACGGTGGAGGATAATGTTGTTGGTGTATTGTGGTACTTTTTGGAGGGCTGTTTTGATTGTCGTTGTTGTTTACAGATATTGTTGTTTTTGGACATTGAGTCATCAGAGGTAGCTTGTGTTTTTATACTAAATCTCTTGTTTAGTTAAAAATGGGAGTAAACACAATACTACACGATTAAGGATTGGCCAGCTTAGGTTTTATGAGTTCTTAAAAGTATCTGAAAGAGGTAAAAACAGTATAACCTTTGTTTTATTGATATTCTGTAATAATTCAATGAAATATATTTTAAATAACGAGGAAATCATTGATTCTGTGCACTTATTACTTACTTATTACTTACTTTTTACTTTAAAATGCTAAATATAGTATTTTTATATTCCGTTCAAAAGAAATTCTATTTTTATATCGTAATATTTTTTGATATTCTTGTAAAATTCGTATAAAACAGGCACTATTATGGACACAATAGCTCAAAACTCCGTTCCAAATTCCCCCAAAAATTTCATTTCCAATTGAGTCTTTAGGAGCCTCACCATTGGACATCTTATAAAAAGAAATATGGCCACCCCTCGCCACGCCGCCGACTCGGCACGCTCCAAATTTTATGCGTTGGAGATGATCAAATGATTTTTCCGCCTCCTCCTTCACCAGAACGCCGGAGGGCTTAGAAATAAAAGATGGAGGCGGCTCCTCCCCCTCCATTTTTTCCAAGTCTCCTCGTCAAACGGCGAGCTCCGAATGCACTCGGGTTCATTTTGGTGACGAGTGTCATGGCGCCGTCGCCCCTAAGTAGTACGGGAAGATCATATAAGTCAAGTCATTACCGGGGAAGCGTGATTAGAATGTCATCGGGGCTGACAAGGGCTAATTAGGGACGTCCTAGCTCGTCATTTCTTCTATCGTTGACGAGAGATTCAAACGCTGGCAGTGGCGGTCAAAATCGCTATTTTTTTGACTATGTGCAACAGTGACTTTTACAGGGAAGATGTGGGTTAATTTGTGGCCGTGACGGCTATAGACGAACTGGAGTTTCTTGAAAAATATGAGCTGGTAAACATGTGCTAACTTGTTAGCATGTATTTGTTATGGTACTTGATTTTGGGTTGTTTATAAGTAAGTTAAGACTTAGGAAGATCTGGGTAATGGGGTTATGATTAGGTTTTTTTTGCGATTTGAGTACTTTGAGAGAAGAGCTTTCTGCCTAAGCAGCAAATTCAAAGCATTGCCGGTTTTCTGACCTCGTAACCTTTGACCGTTTCAGTCTTTAAGTTCTTTATCTGACCCCTTTTAACCTAATTTGTACCTTGGCAACATCAAGACGACAAGACTATCCATAAAACAACAAATGACGCTAAAATTCAGTTAAGTATAGGCAAAAAATAGTGATTTCCCGACAAATTAACAACTTTACCATGTACTGCTTTCACCTATTGTAAAGAAACCCGGGAAATTATCCAAAAAAACCTTAAACCATCAGTTCTTTTGGACCAAGAAGTCAAACAATCCAAATAAAATCCATCAAAATATAGCATCATTTCAGTCTACTGCCATAATTTACACTAAAAAATAGTTATTTCCCGACAAATTAACAACTTTAACTCGTACTGCTTTCGCCTATTGTAAAGAAACCCGGGAATTTATCCAAAAAAACCTTAAGCCATCAGTTCTATTGGACTAGGAAGTCAAACAATCCAAATAAAATCCATTAAAATATAGGATCATTTAGAAGTACTTTGGATTTCAGGTACAAACAGTTCAAAGTACTTTGGATTCCAGGATGAAAACAGTAAGAAGTAGTTTGGATTTCTATTATAAACGGTTAGAAGTACTTTGGATCCCATGTAAAAACAGTTTGCAATACCAATACCCAAACAAATTGGACATTTATCCCCCAGTCTACTGCCATCTAATGGCAATTCACTGTAAAAAAGATTGTGTCACTCACCCTCAATCCTCCTTGAACTCCTCCCCCATCGGAGGGAATTAAAGAAACGGATTCCAGATGGCGACAGGAATGAGGGAACAGCGCGGTGGCTGTCGTGGCACAAAGGAGTCGCTGAACTATTGCGCCGCAAACAGCGGAACAATTAATTACGCCGT
Source organism: Stigmatopora nigra (assembly GCF_051989575.1). Classification (NCBI taxonomy): domain Eukaryota; kingdom Metazoa; phylum Chordata; class Actinopteri; order Syngnathiformes; family Syngnathidae; genus Stigmatopora; species Stigmatopora nigra. The sequence goes on along the minus strand of NC_135527.1, from coordinate 8,637,958 downwards.
GGCTTGATGTGTAAATGAAATCAGTTTTCCCCGAATATTGTCTCGGGAGCTTTTTGAGCGACGGAGCATCGGCGTCAAAGGAATTATTGCGCCTTCTCTCATACATCTATTGTTTTTTTAATACCTGGAGATACAATTAAAACTCAAGGTTGGCTTTTGAATCCATTAAACTTTTTAGTTTTAAGGAATTGACTCCAAAACCAGTAGCATTTTAGCTTCAAATTGGAATCCAACCAAAAACAGGGTGCTAAAACCTAAGTTTGATTATTCGGTTTTGAGTTATTACAAAAACCGGGAAGGACAAATCCGCCAAACCAAAAAATGTAGTCATCAAACCTTGTGATTTTTTTGTGGTAGGGAAAAAAACCCTTTGAAAAAAAATGGAATATTTAATCTCCAGGGTAAAAGTACTAATTGAAACATGTCTATTAGCATATTAAAGGAGAGAAGTGGCTTTTAAGTGGTGTTTTTTGGGGGGTGTTTGGCCGTCTTTTTGACCTTATCAGCCGCCACAATAAAGTCAAAGCTGGATTGCGACTTGCTTTTCAAGTGGAATAAAGGCGGGTAAAATTGCTGGCTAAGCTGCAACTTTCTTCAAGCCATGTTTTTCTTACCTCAACTTACTCCCCGTGAGTCGCCAAGTTTGTGAGATAAAAGCGGGTGAGTCCAGGATCGGAAGGGACAAAATTTTTGATGCACTTTTGATGCTTGTCTGGGTGGGTGCTCGGACCTTTTGGTCGCCCGTCTTTTGGTCCGTTTAGGTTCCCAGTTTTTATGGTGGCCGGTCAAATGGTGACAGAGAGTTTACTGTTGAGGCCAGCTCTCCAAATTATATTCATGAGATAGAGTTTAATATCTAAGAGAGAGAGAGAGTTTAATATCTAAGTACTGTTTAATATCTAAGACCTGTTTGAATATCTAAGTAGTGTTTAATATCTAAGTAGTGTTTGAAATCTAAGTACTGTTTAATATGTAAGCACTGTTTAATATTCAAGTAACTGATTAATATCCAAGTGCTGTTTAATATGTAAGTGCTGTTTAATATGCAAGTACTGTTTAATATGTAAGTACTGTTTAATATCCAAGTACTGTTTAATATCCAAGTACCGTTTAATATCCAAGTACTGTTTAATATCCAAGTACTGTTTAATATCCAAGTGCTGTTTAATATCCAAGTGCTGTTTAATATGCAAGTGCTGTTTAATATGCAAGTACTGTTTAATATCCAAGTACTGTTTAATTTCCAAGTACTGTTTAATATGTAAGTACTGTTTAATTTCCAAGTACTGTTTAATATGTAAGTACTGTTTAATATCCAAGTACTGTTTAATATCCAAGTACTGTTTAATATCAAATTACTGTTTAATATCCAAGTACTGCTTAATATCCAAGTACTGTTTAATATCCAAGTGCTGTTTAATATATAAGTACTGTATAATATTTAAGTACTGTTTAGTACAATTGACTGGCAACCAAAAGACCGGCAACCAAATGTCCGGTCACGCTTGTCTGATACGCATATGACGTCTCCAAATGCCGCTAGTCAATACAAATTGCCAAAAAAACGAGCCTTGGACAAACTAACTAAGACGCCAGGATGAAAATCAGACTTTGACAGCCTTGCTGGGGGTCAAAAAACTGAACCCACCTTTCCCTGCAAAATATCCACCGGCACGGCGTAATCCTCTCAGACGGCGTTGCGTCAGGATGCTAGCCAAGCGGAAAGAAAGTTGTTGTTGCGTGAGAAAGAGGTTTTCTGCAGGTCACATGCTCACTCGCTCGCCCGCCCGCCGATACCTGGCGCCCGGCGTATACGTATCGCTACGGGAAAAACGTCGGCAGCCGAGCGAGAAACTGCCAAGCCGGGAGGCAGAATTGCTTTTTTTTTTACACAAAATCACGCAAGCAATCCAAATCTAGTGCAATCAATATTGTATTCTTCCTTTTTTTCATGAAAATAAATTCAAATATTGCACCAGCTTTCCCCTATTTAAAAAAATATATATAAATATCTTCCATTTAAAACATAAAAATAAAATAAAACCCCGAAAAAAAACAGTACCTGAACTTTCCCATTGGCAACTCCAGCCGTCCAATCATATCCCTCGATACTACCCGGTCACTTAAAACCTCATTCCACCTTCTTACTTCTTATTTCTACTCGAGATGAGACTTTAAAATAAATAAAACGAGTATTCCGTTATCCGCACAGTTCGCGCGGGGGTGCCGAAGCCCCCCCTCCTTCTCACTAATTTATCACAGTGGCATTTTGGGATGAGCAAGAAAACGAAAGTGTGTAGAAATCTCCCAACTTGCAAATTGGGCGACATGGGAGAAGCCTTGGAAATACATGAGAAGAAGGTTGAAAGCTGAAGCCTTCCCATTGATTTGACCCGTGTGGGCCACACAAGCGTGAGCCATTAGCGGCTCCTCAGATGCTTCTTCACATTTGTTTGCGTAAACGAGCTCCCTGGGTGATCGCCTACTAAATACCAGCCCGCCTTTTCTTAGGTTATTTTTACACGCGCTTTGCCTCGGCGGATATAGCACAAAACGCCGTATAACCTGTTCTCGCTAGTTTTTTGTGGCCTGGAGGTGGTTCTGTATTGGGAACGGGTTAGTGTGGTAGTGCAGTGGGGGATAGATGTCCAATTTGTTTTGGGGTATTGGTATTGCAAACTGTTTTTTACCCGGGATCCAGAGTACTTCTAGCTGTTTCTAATAGAAATCCAAACTATTTTTACTGTTTCTTCCTGGAATCCAAAGTACTTTGAACCGTTTGTACCTAAAATCCAAAGTACTTCTAACAATTTTTAGCTGAAATCCAAAGTACTTTGAACCGTTTGTACTTGAAATCCAAAGTACTTCTAACAATTTTTAGCTGAAATCCAAAGTACTTTGAACCGTTTGTACTTGAAATCCAAAGTACTTCTAACAATTTTTAGCTGAACTCCAAAGTACTTCTAACTGTTTCTTCCTGAATTCCAAAGTACTTCTAACTTTTTCTTCCTGAAATCCAAAGTACTTGGAAAGTACTTCTTTCTAACCATTTGTACCTGGAATTCAAAGTACTTTGAACCATTTGTACCTGAAATCCAAAGTACTTCTACCATTTTTTAGCTGAAATCCAAAGTACTTCCAACAATTTCTACCTGGAATCCAAAGTATTGCTAACTGTTTTTACCCGGGATCCAAAGTACTTCTTTCTAAACATTTCTACCCGAAATCCAAAGTACCTCTAACCATTTCTCCCTAAAAATCCAAAGTACTTCTGACTTATGACCACTTCTATCCCTACAACTAATCCCATATGTCAATAATTCTCCTTCCATACTATTTCTAGTATTACCCCAATACCCATACACTACTAAAACATCCCTCAAATCAAGACAGACATAATAGACCAGGCGTCCATTGGACATCATTGGACGGGCTTTGCACAGCAGCTGCCGCCACGGATGCCCAAACGTGGGTTGGCCAACCTTCCCTTATGTTTGCCAACGTAAACCTCTCCTCCCCCTTGCCATCATAAATCGGCGGGAAATGATGGATACGCTTGATTTCCAGTTAGCGAGCTGGCCGTAAACTGGTCAATTTCACTTCCATGTCATGTCCAGATCGTTCGCGGGGGGCCTGGCGAGCTGTCCTTACCGAAAACGCCACTCAAATTAGCAGCAAATAGTCAGGATTAAAGTCAGAAAAATGATTTTACAGTTTCTCTATTTTGCTGACTCCGCCCCCCGACCCGGGCTATCTTCAAATCTTTTCCTATAAACGGCAGCATAGGGAGGGTCCAATTCCGCAGGGTCTGGCGCATCAACCAAATTCATCGAAACGCTAAAGCTTGATTACATATCAAGGCCGACGCCGGGCGGGTTGATTGCCATGAAAAATTGATGCAGACACGATTAGTTCTAAAGCGTTTGGAGACCCCCACGCACCCCCACATACCCCCCGACCGACTCTGTGGGTTTCAATTAGTAGTCTTGTCATGATGATGAAAAATACTTGCAAATATATATATATATATTCTTAGCGGGTGCTATTAATGCTGATAGATAACCCAGAACAGTTTTAAATGAGTCCGTTTTTACCAAGAAGGGTCCAAAGTACTTCTTTTGTACTGTTTTTACCTGAAATCCAAAGTACTTTTAACTGTGTCTACCTAGAATCCAAAGTATTGCTAACCGTTTTTATCCAGGATACAAAATACTTCTTTGTAACTGTTTATACGTCGGATTTTAAGTACTTCTAACTGATTTTAACTGGAATTTAAAGTACTTTGAACAGATTTCACCTGGAATTAAAGTACTTCTAACTGTTTTTAACAAGGGTCCAAAGTACTTCTTTCTAACCTTTTGTACATTGAATTCTAAGTACTTTTAACTGTTTTTACCAGAAATCCAAACTACTTCTAACCTTTTCTACCTGGAATCCAAAGTATTGCTAACCGATTTTACCCGGGATACAAAATACTTCTTTCTAACCATTTCTACCTGAAATCCAAAGTACTTCTTACCGTTTCCACCTGATATCCAAAGTACTTTTAACCATTTCCACCTAAAATCCAAAGTACTTCTAACCATTTCTACTTGGATTGAGTCCTAAGAAGTAATTTACCACCGTGTACTTTTCCAGATCTAGTCATAGGTCGCCCGGGGTGAGGATAGAACAAAAAAATCAAGACTTACAATTGCGTTACCGCCCATTTCAGTCCATCAACGGGACAGAAATCCAATCCGCCAGTCGCTAGTCGTCTCCACCAATTTTCCAGCCCAAGCCAGAAATGATAAACGATGAAAGCACAGAACCAAGACACTGCAATCCCGTCAGCCATTGGTCGCCGTGGATAGAAACTCCCTCTGGTGTGCTAGCTAGTGGGCGGCCGGACCAAACAAAAGATCAAATCGATAGTTTCAGCCGCCATTTAATTGCACGGTGGGGCTTTTTCGTCTTATTGTGGGACTCGGTCAAACTTTTAATATAGCGTCCGTCCCCCCGCTTCCTCAGTCGGGGGAGCCCCATACACACACCTTGTCATTGGCACAAAGACCCAACCACTGGCATCATTTTCAGGGGCGTACCATAGTCTGTAATGAAGTCACAGTATCGGAATTAAGCAGCTTAAGGGATCAGAGTTTTTTTTTGCCTTCTGTGGAAACAAAAGCCAGGAGATTTCCAACAAAAATGGCAGATTTTCCTCCTCACTTCAAACGTCACGCCATCGATAGACACGTCGCTTATTAGCCAAGCATTTTCTTTTTTAGGCTTTGAATGTATATACCTGAATAGACCCACAAGAAGAGGTGTTTCGGTCTCCTAATTTTCAGATTATTATGATCCAAATAGGCTAGGAAGGCTCCGAGATTAAAAGATTAGAACATGATCACGCTGAAAGACTGAACATTTGAGGATTAAGCTGGCAAATGTCAAATAATTGGACTCTCCAATCAGATAAATATGTCCCGGAATAGCTCGACTAGCTGCTAGTTAGCTAATAGCACTGAAAATTGAGCGTTTTAGTGGAAGTTTTAGGAAGGTTCCACCGCAAATTTTGCTGAAACGACACATTTTTTCCGTCTCCTTCAGGCCAAACGATATCCCATTGGTCCGAGATGCCTTACCCGCGTTGACCTTGATCGATAATTGCCTGAAATGATTCTCTACCGCTTGATAATTTGACAATATCGCCATGGTAATGCTTCTCATTTGATGGAGGAAGACACAAATCGTATTGTCCGTTAAAATACGCAGATAAGCTCAGACCCACGGTATTGAATTATCGGCCTGTCGACTGCTAAGCGAGATCCTTTCCGTATTGCATTTCAATGGGGAAACGCCGGCTCAGCGGTTTGTCCGAGCGCCTGAAATCCGTCCGGGCAGCTTATTGAAATATTTTGTTGATGGAGAATGAATGTGAAATGGCGCCATTCAATTTCCAAGGCGTCGACTTCATACGCTTTGTCTGTTCCAGTCAACGACGTGGTCCTCTCGTATATTTGCCTTTCTCGCCCGCTCGCCCGTATTCTTATTCAAAATAGGCAATTCGATTTTGACAGCTATTTGTATGTAAAGCGCCGAGGGCGGGGGAGGGGGAAGGGGGTCGCCGGGAATTTCCGCTATTCGCCAAAGAGGGAACTTCTCCGTTCTTCTTTGTGTAAACTCAAATCATTCAACGCCATCTAGTTTACTTCCGACCGCTCTATAAAAGTGAATAGTTTTTACGTTATGTGTTTTGGCATGTTAACTGTACGATTACATGACAAAAAAACTACATTAACAACCTTCCGGCTCATTGAGAAAAGTCTAATACCCCCAAAACGTGCTCTAGCAAATAGGAATTAGCCCAAAGTCAAGAGGAATTACCCATAAGTTAACAGGAAGTGAAGGGAAGTCAACAAGTGAGCCAGGATAACCGTAAAAGTGACAGAACTCCGTATATTAATACCTGAAACAAATGGAAACTGTAGAAACAGAAATTGAGGCTGAAAAAGAACACGTGACCGGACGTTAGGTCGCCGGTCTTTTGGTTGCCAGTCAAATGTACTTAGATATTAAACATTACTTAGATATAAAACAGTACTTGGATATTAAACAGTGCTTAGATATTAAACAGTACTTAGATGTTCAACAGTACTTGCATATTAAACAGTAATTAGATATTAAACGGTACTTAGATATTAAACAGTGCTTAGATAGTAAACAGTACTAAGCTATTAAAGACTACTTAGATATTAAAGACTACTTAGATATTAAAGAGTACTTATATATTAAACAGTACATAGATATTAAACAGTACTTAGATATTAAACAGTACTTAGATATTAAACACTACTTAGATATTAAACAGTAATTAGATATTAAAGAGTACTTAGATATTAAACAGTGCTTAGATATTAAACAGTAATTAGATATTAAACAGTAATTAGATATAAAAGAGTACTTAGATATTAAACAGTACATAGATATTAAACAGTACTTAGATATTACCATTTCAAAAGTCCGGTAACCAAACGTCCATCGACCAAACGTCCGGTCACGTCTTAATCCGACATGCCAGGGGTCAGGAATACGAAATTTGGGCTCTACTTTTTTGGCGTATACTGTTTTTAAACACAAAATTTTAACCCAAAACGACTTCTGACAGAACGCACAACGGTTCCTTTCCAGGTTCAAGAATCCGTTTTTTCGTCTGGATGGGAACGTAAATGTCTGCGCGTATAGTGCGTGTGGGGGGGGGGGGGTTAATGCCATTTGATTTTATTTTCCATCAAGGCTAATCGCGTGGTAATTGATTCCCTAATTGCTTTTAATTATAAAGGAAATGACTTCTCTCTAGCGCACAAGTTGGCTTATCTGTTTTAGTGGCTATCAGAGTTAATAAAGTGGATGATAGGGTTAATAATCCCAACCCGACCCAACTAAGCCTAAAGAAATTGAATTTCTTCAATAGCGCATGATTGGTTTACACAATGTACTCCGTTGCAATTAGGATATAGAAATACTTTTGTTTTTACTGGCTTTTAGCTGTGGAAAAAGCCATTAGCCATAGAATAAAAAAGTACTCCCTTTTAGAATGACCAGTCATTCTAAAAGGGAGTACATTTTATTCTAAAAGTGTGCACATTTTTTGAGGGGTGTCTCAAAAAATGTCTCAAAAAATGGACACACTTGTAGAATAAAATGTAGTCACTTTTTAGTATGACCATTCATTCTAAAAGGGAGTACATTTTATTTTAAAAGCGTGTACATTTTTTGAGGGGTGTCTCAAAAAATGTCTCAAAAAAATGTACTCACTTTTAGAATGACTGGTCATTCTAAAAGTGAGTACATTTTATTCTGAAAGTGTGTACATTTTGTTCTAAAAGTGTGTACATTTTATTCTAAAAGTGTGTACATTTTATTCTAAAAGTGAGTACATTTTTTGAGGGGTGTCTCAAAAAATGTCTCAAAAAATATACTCACTTTTAGAATAAAATGTACTCCCTTTTAGAATAACCAGTCATTCTATTCATTCAGACATTTTACTCCAAAAGTGTGTCCATTTTTTGAGACACCCGTATGTTGATTTTCAAAATAATAATAAAGAAATCTTTTGACTTTTTATCGTTTCCATTTGAAAATCAATACAAGTGAATAATTACATCGTAAATACCAAGTCTTGCATTTTGAGTATAAAATAAACCTCACCAGCAAATTTTAGCCTTAAGCAACGAAAAAAATACAAAATAAAACCCGCAAATACTACTTTTCTCTACTGGATTGTTTTTCCCAGTCGACATTCGGTCCACGAACGCCTCACGTAAGCCTTTACCGTGTATTTTTTACGGCGCCACGCTCGATAAACGGCGCGATACACGCACCTCGTGGAATGTTTTACGATGGTCCGCAAAGCCGTGCGCCCGAGAAGCGTGAGCTCCTCGCCGTGGCGGCTAGAAAAAAACGAGATTCTATCGGAAAGTCGGCGTTGACCTTGCTTTGGAGGGTGATGGATGTTTTCCAAACAAGACGCGTTTGGGAAAAAACAGGGCTAAATTGTCTTTGTGGCGGCGCCCGGCCCAGGTGAAGCGTTCTACCTCCCGCCATGGCGTGGGTGGGTGGGATTGGCCAGGGCGTCTGGACTGGCCGTATCTCTCCTGCCAGCTTGGCCGTCCCTTCGCCGCTGATCTGAAAGATTTAGAACGGCTCCCGGAGCGCCCGTCTAATCTTTTTCTCTCCTTCCCTTAGTGGAAACGAGTCCAAAACAAACCATTTGCCTCCGGCGCCCTCTGAAACGTCAACTTTTTAGGATGTATCGGTCTGTGTTTTTTTGGGGGGAAAGGGGTTGAAAATGATTCATTTTCACTTATTTTGCTTCGCCTTCTACATTTGACGTCGAACTAGCCCGGAGAAAAAGGACGTTTGGTCGCCGGTCTTTTGGTTGCCGGTCAAATGTACTTCGATATTAAACAGTACTTCGATATTAAACAGTACTTAGATATTAAACAGTACTTAGATATTAAACAGTACTTAGACATTAAACAGTACTTAGATATTAAACACTATTTAGATATTAAACACTATTTAGATATTCAAACAGGTCTTAGATATTAAACAGGTCTTAGATAATAAACAGTACTTAGATATTAAACAGTAATTCGATCTTAAACAGTACTTAGATATTAAACAGTAATTAGATATTAAACGGTACTTGGATATTAATCAGTACTTGGACATTAAACAGTACTTGGATATTCAAACAGGTCTTGGATATATTAAACAGTATTTACATATTAAGCAGTACTTACATATTAAACAGTAATTAGATATTAAACAGTAATTAGATATTAAACAGTACTTAGATATTAAACAGTACTTAGATATTAAACAGTACTTAGATATTAAACAGCACTTAGATATTAAACTGTACTTGCATATTAAACAGTAATTAGATATTAAAGAGTACTTAGCTATTAAACAGTACTTAGATATTAAACCCTACTTAGATATTCAAACAGGTCTTAGATATTAAACAGTACTTACATATTAAACAGTACTTACATATTAAACAGTATTTAGATATTCAACAGTACTTAGATATTCCCCATTATTTGGATATTAAACTTCTTTCTTAGATATTAAACTTTTCAACCATCAAAAGAGCTACATGTGGCTCCCGAGCCATAGGTCCCCTACCCCTGGATTAAGAGAATCCCTTTGTTAGCAGTTAGCTGGTCTCTCCCTCCACCATCTGTTTGTGGAGGAAATCTGCATATCATTGAACACCGAAAGCATTAAAAAAAATGAATATGAAGGGGATTAATCAGCAAAACTTTGAAATGATTAATTTGTAGGCGCAACGCTGTCGATTGGTCCATAAAAAATTGGAATGGTATTTAAGGGAACGCTAAGCCAGCCTCTCAAGCAATCAAACAAAAATGTGCGCCGCCATTGGTGTGCTCAACTTTTTGAGGGATAATCAAAGAGCAGACGCTGCCAGGCACCCCCGCGCGTGCCAGGATGGCGTTCATGGATTTTCGCACGGATCGAGGCCCGGCCGTTCAGCCGTTTTGTCTTTTTTTGCTCGCCATTTGCCGGCGGATCGCAACGGCGCCGTTGACATCACTTGCCAAGTTAGACAGCTGTCAGAGTCCCAACGCAACTGCCAAGCTATAGAGGTCATTTTTAATTCTGTACAATTTTTTTTAACTCATTTCCAGGTCTTATTTGGTCGCTTTTGTTGGAATAAAAACGTTGGGTTCATCTACTTGAACCACGAGATGGAATATTGAGAGATAAATGTAACGTCCCTATTGTGAGATGAAGTCAATCGTTTCCCATCCGCCAACGCTACAAAGCCGTAAAGGTTTAATCGAGCTATTTTCTGGGATGCTACCAATGCGATTACGCTAAAGAGAGTCAGAAAACGACTTCAATTCAGAGTGGAATTAAGCTCAAGCCAAGCGAGAAAATTGTGGGGTCGGAAAGTCCCAGGGTTGGGATTTTGGCCTTGGATTCGTGGCTTGAAAAACTGCTGTCCAATGACAATTTGGCAGCAGGGTTGGTAGAGCTAGCGTCATTAGCATGGGAGGCGAAAATGTGTGTTTTTAAAAGGAACTAAACAGTCTAAACCAGGGGTGGGCAAACTTTTGGGCCCGGGTGGGGGCCATATTGCCTTTAAAAATGTGACAGATGGGCGGGGTCAGCACAAGATACGATACATATAAAAAAGTGCATCCGTTAACAGTACATATGAGACATAAACTGAAAAATAGGACTAAAGTATTAACATACTCATCACTCATCATTAAAGTATAAAGTATAGAGTAAAGTAAGTAAAGGAATGTATTAAGAAATATTAAAAAGTCATTTAAAAAACGATAAATTGGCTGTAAATCACCAAAAACAATTAAGAGTGGACACAGCTACTGCCACTGGCTTCCACGTGATGGCGCCATCTTGTGGGGAACAAAAACATTATTTGGACAATGTCGGTGGGCTGGATTAAAAGCCTAGCGGGCCGGATGTGGCCCGCGGGCCGTAGTTTGGGTTAGACCTAGCGCTTGTTGATGTGTTGGAATATTTTTTGGTAGAAAATCTTGTAAAAGAGGAGGAGCTTTGTATTGGGAGATATTGTATTTCACAGTATTTTACCAGTTCAGGTGTTTGTAAATGTGTTTTTAATCTGACATTGGTAGTACGTTTCTGTCCAAAACTTTCAAAACTTCCTTATGAATGGTTTCACTTGGTTTTAGTGTCTAGCTCCATCTTGTGTTGAACCCCAGTAGTGCAACATAATGTCGGTTATATCAAGCTTCTTCTGTCAGCTCTATTCATTCCAATGCGAAGCTGAGCTGAGTTTTCTTTAAAAACCTTACATTTTAGTGATCCCTAAATCCACTTTACGTAGTCTTCAAACTCCTTTGGTGTGTTCCCACAGAGATCAATACTTCCTGCCGATTCCAATCGATTCGATTGACCCAGTAACTCCGGGATTAGCGTCATTGTAAGGGAAGCAGATTACCGTCTTAGTTTTTTGTTGACCCCTTGACAGAATCGTGTTTGGTATCCGTCCAAGTTCTTGGACTCCCTTGAGACAATGTCCAATCCTCCCTTAGATGATATATGATTGGCAGCTAGGCGTTTGTGGGAGGAGCTAACGCTTGGCAAAGTCAAAAAGTACACCAAGTAAATGAAAGTGTATCTTATTATGCCCTCCATCATCCATAAAGAGCAAATTGAGGGTGCCTGAGCAGTCAGGCGCGGTTGTGCTTTTCTACTAAAAAAAAAGACAATGTAGACTCCGGTTTGATTTCCCAGCTAAAGTGGAGACAGCTTTAATCAAAATCTATCGTTGATGCTGTAATTGCCGGTCAGCGCCTGTTTTTTTTTGACAAAGTATCTCGAGGCGGGAATTAACGAGGGTGCGTTGGTGCGAGTCGTGGGAATAATGCGGCGAGTTCACTGACTGATGGGAACCATTACACTTGAAATGAAGTTGAATGTTCCCCTTGGTAGGAAGGTGATTTTTGACCGTCAAGGTATGCTGCTTAGCGCTTGGCTAACTTCGGATTAGGACAGCTAGTAAAAAAAATTATGAGGCATTGCTTAATTTATGGTTATATTCAACTGGTGACCAGTATTGTACCATTCTACCATTTTGGCTGCTGGTGGTGTTCAGAGATAGTAGTTTTTTTAAAGAATATAAGTATTTTATATGTTTTTTTTAGGAAGATACTGGATTTTCTTGCCGTACGTTTTATAGTTGTCATAAATTTCGTTGAATTTGATGTTTTATTTGGGGGAAAATGCCCTAGATTCATAATTTTAATATCTGTGTTCATGGTTTTAATAAGGGTACAAAAATGTGTTACTTTGAAGGTATTTTTTTTTAAATATTGGTATTTCTGAGATACTGTATTAATTTAAAACAGATATGGGTAAACTACGGCCCGCGGGCTACATAGGGCTCATTAGGCCAAGATGGCGCCATCAAGTGGAAGCCAGTGGCAGTAGCTGTGTCCACTCTTATTTGTTTTTGGTGTTTTACAGTCCTTCTATCTTTTTTAAATGACATTTTAATATTTATTAATACATTCCGTTACTTACTTTACTCTATACTTTATACTTTAATGATGATTGATGAGTATGTTAATACTTTAGTCCGTTTATTCTATTTATGTTTCATATGTACTGTTAACGGATGCACTTTTTTATATGTATCATATCTTGTGCTGACCCCGCCCATCTGTCAAGTTTTTTAAGTCAATCTGGCACCCCCTGGGCTCAAAACTTTGCCCACCCCTGATCTAAAAGAGCAATTGTAAAAGTAAGTCAGGTGATCAGCACAAGTATGTCCATAGCAGTCTAGTTTTTTGCAAGATACAGTTAATTTTTTCCTTAAACACCATTCAAACACGTCAAAATAAATATTATGTATAGTTTTATTGGTCTATCTTTTCTCTAATTTGGAAATAAAGGACCCTATCATCTAATTTATGCGCATATAAGCCGTTCCATTGATCCAGTCATCATTTTTTAAAGCGATATGCGTTATATTTATGAGAAAATCCAGTACAACCACTTGAATATAAAGTATCTGCTGGCTTAGTCCAACCCATTGACCACCATTGATGTCCCATCTATTTGAAGTGGGAGGCCGGCAAGCTCAAATAGATCGGACGCCCACCAGCGCTAATCTCATTGAAATTCACAGCTTGTTTCATTTTTTTTTGGTAGAAACGTTTTTCCTTTGCGCTAAATAGTCCATTTCCCAAACGATTGAAGAAAATGCAAAAAAGCCTACCCGTGTACAATCACACCCGCGGAAATTCCGTGATTTTCTTCAGTAATTATGGCAAATTATTCCCCTATTATTGTCACCGTAAAAGGTCTGTCAGAATGTAAATGGAATTCCCCGGCGATTGGCGGGTGTCGCCCGCCTAGACGTGTTATCTGGTGATTACTTTGCGTACTTTTTGGGCCTTTCAGACAAATTAGAATATTTGAGCCTCGCTAAAGGAGATAGTACTCTTCTCGCAGTGTTCTTCTTCCAATACGGCGCCGCCTTGATTAAAACGCCTTGAAACCGAAACGGGTCGTTCGGAATGGCGTGGTGTAATAAAAGAAGAAAAAAAATGGAGGCGGGGGTGGCGGGTTTACAAACAAAAAAAAACACTCCCACGTGGAATTGAGAGAACTTTAATCTGTAATGAAAAAACTTTTAATGTTTCTCTCTAGAGTTGAAACAAAATGGTGGAAAATAACAGACTCTGTTGGGATACAATTTCATGAATGGTCGCACCTGGGAACATAAGAACGGTGTTTTTTTTCAATGCTTTAAATCAGGCGGAAATCAGAGAGATGCAATTAAGAAAAAGTATTCAGAAGATTAAAATTAAACTTGATTGAAAGTAAAAGTTAAACAATATAGTATTAGAACAATGGAGTGAGGTCCGAATACTCTAAAAAATGTACTAAAAATTTTATTTTTAGCCCTTAACGGTTTGAACGCTTGATACCTGAATGATTTATTGTTCTTGAACCATACAGTAAGAGGTGATCGGACGTTTGGTCGCCAGACGTTTGGTCGCCAGATGGTGACAGAGAGTTAACTGTTGAAGCCAGCTCTCAAAATTATATTTATAAGAGAGGATTTAATATATAAGAGAGAGAGGTTAATATTTAAGTAGTGTTTAATATCTAAGTAGTGTTTAATATCTAAGTAGTGTTTAATATCTAAGTAGTGTTTAATATCTAAGTAGTGTTTAATATCTAAGTAGTGTTTAATATCTAAGTAGTGTTTAATATCTAAGTAGTGTTTAATATCTAAGTAGTGTTTAATATCTAAGTAGTGTTTAATATCTAAGTACATTTGACCGGCAACCAAACGTCCATTCATGCATGTTGCAGATAGACAAAAGGGTCCAGAGATGTTTCTTAAAGGTCAAACAAATCCTGTATGCACGCAACTTTTTCGCCCACCATTGGTCTTTCCTTCAAGTCACAGGAATCCAGTTATGACCGGTATATCATTTGTGAAGACTAGACTGACTTAGAAGACTACAAAACTCTCATTGAGAAATCACTTAGCGCCACATTGACATTGACACCACTTTGCACAGAGTCGACCCTCGTCTCGAACCCGTCGCCAATTGTCCCCAATCCTGGCATTCCCCCTTAATCAACCCCACCTGGCGACACACCTGGCCGCCTTGTGATTAGTGTAATTCTACTACAGCTCCAAGTCAGTTATTTTTGTCCCCAAAAGACATGATTTTTCCCTTTTTTGGAATCGTGAAGCTCTCGTTCGAACCAGGGGAGGAAAATTGAACAAGTTTGGCGTCTTAGAACCCGTGAGTATTCCCCTGCTTGCTCGTATTGAAGTAGTCCGCTAAGGAGTCCTCTGGGAGGCCTAGGGTAGAGAATAGTAATTGTGACACGGCGCTGAGTCTAAAGAGCGCTTCCTGCTGGGAGAGTGTGAAAAGACACAGCGACTCCCTCTTCTTCGCACCTCTTGACATCCAGGAGTAGAAGGACTGGGAGCTTACAGACAACGGGGGGGACGTAGGAGGACGGACCGGCGTACCCGGTGCCCTCATCAACACTTATCCTTTGCCGGCAGGGTCCAAAGACTCAGCTGATACAATGAATAATTTCCAATGTCCTCTGGCCCTGGTGGTGACCTGGCAAAGAGAGTCTAATTAATGCATGAGGCCAGTCTGCTCCCTATACGAGAGAGCGCTCTCGCCGATCGGGGTGTGGAGATAATACTAGGAAGACGTAGAGGAAAATATCCCGCCGGGCGGCTAGCAAAGGAGAGCTATTGTTAGGTGTCCATAATTGCTGGCGTCTTTTTAAAAGAATCCAATGTCGTTTAGATATCTGGCAATGTCAAGGTTTGCGTTGGAAATGCTGTCCAATTTCTGGAGACGGCCACGCGTGACGGCCTCTCGGTTAGAGTTTCAGTTCTTCAAGCTCATGTGCTAAGAGTAATGTACTAATGTACTTAGATATTAGACAGTACTTAGATGTTAAACTCTCTGTCTTAGATATTAAACTATCTCTCTTAGATAATAAACAGTACTTGGATATTAAACACTACTGAGATATTAAACACTACTTAGATATTAAACCCTACTTAGATATTAAACAGTACTTAGATATTAAACACTACTTAGATATTAAACACTACTGAGATATTAAACACTACTTAGATATTAAACACTACTTACATATTAAACACTACTTAGATATTAAACAGTATTTAGATATTAAACAG
This sequence comes from Stigmatopora nigra, assembly GCF_051989575.1. Classification (NCBI taxonomy): domain Eukaryota; kingdom Metazoa; phylum Chordata; class Actinopteri; order Syngnathiformes; family Syngnathidae; genus Stigmatopora; species Stigmatopora nigra. The sequence continues at coordinate 8,622,198 of NC_135527.1, read as the reverse complement.
TACTTGGATATTAAACAGTACTTGGATATTAAACACTACTTGGATATTAAACACTACTTGGATATTAAACCCTACTTAGATATTAAACAGTACTTAGATATTAAACACTACTTAGATATTAAACAGTACTTAGATATTATTCAGTACTTAGATATTAAACACTACTTAGATATTAAACACTACTTAGATATTAAACACTACTTAGATAATAAACTCTCTAATAAACATGACTATAATTTTGAGAGCTGGTTTCAACAGTAAACTCTCTGTCACCATTTGACCGGCGACCAAAAGACCAGCAACCAAACGTCCAGTCACGATTCCCCATAGATGTCCCGGCCCACATCAAGTATCTCTATTAGCCAATCATTATTAAAACAGCTTTTTCTAAGACTTTCCAGTCATGAACCCAAGCTGAATACTTTGCCCCTTACAAGTTACCCAGATGCTCCAAAGCTGTCCAAAGTATCCCAGCGCGGTCTTGGAGGTTAATTAAAGTCACCAAACCCCGCCATGGGCGCCACTCATCGAGGGCAGGACCCGTGAGGACACAAGTTGGAGGTCGACAAGACCTTGTTAGGGGGACTTGACACGACAGCCTCGGGAAATAGCTGGCGAGGTTTAGAACAGCTGCGCCACGTTAAGGTGAGAAGTTAAAACTACTTTAGCGTAGCCTAGCCTGCCAGAAGACTACCCACCGCCATCCAACTCTATTCCAGCCGAACATTAGCGAGGGAAGGCATGTCGAATGAGATTTTCGCCGCCTGCCAGCTCGTTCGGCAAGGTGACCTCCAAATAGCTTGGCGCCGGTCCCTTGGCGCCGGTCCCCTTGGCCCGGATACCTTGGCCCGGGTCCGGCGAGCTTGCCGTAGCTTTTAGACATTCCCAAATGGCCGCCAAATAATACAAAAGCCCGTAAAACAGAGTCCTTTCCAGGTGAGAAGACGCCATTTAAAGGCAAAAGCTATTATCACCTTCTAGTCTTTTTCAAGCCAGGTTGTACAATAGCGCCTCCTGTTTTTAGACGTAACAGCCGATTGGTACGCCAGGGCGTCTCACCTAAAGATGAAGACGCGTCCTGTTACTCCCAAAGACGCGTGCCGTTACTCCCAAGTTGTCTCATTAACAACAGCTACAGGAATAAGAGCAGGAATTTACATACTTAGCGCTATTCTTAAGATAACAGGTGTCTGCTCGCAAGGGGGTGTCGCAGCACACACGCTTTATAAAGCCGTCTTTTGGCTCTTTTTTGTCGAATGCCCCACTTTTAGCCGTGTATACTTCCTATAGAAAGTTAGTTGGGGGACAACGAGGGTCTTAAATAGGACGTATGACAGAAAAGCTAGCTTCCATGGCCGTGTTTATCCGTCAATTTTGCCACGGGTAGGGATTTCTCTTTGGCCGGTTCCACCTTCTGCCGTTGTCATGGCAACAAAAGCCGTACTTAGCATTGTTTCCTCAGTGAGCCGTGGCGATATGAAAACTAAACTGCCGAATAACTGGAAAAAGCTGTCCAATGTCCAATGACGTTGTTGACATCCATGCTATTTTTGACAAGGACAGTTCCCAGCCATGCAGTACCCCAAAAAGTCCATTTTTCTTTACAAAGTCCCTTTTAATATGTCCTCCGACATTCTAGTCACGGCGGGAGACATCTTTTGTCAAAGCCGTGACGCGCCATGAGAGAACTTTGCCATGGATTTATGCGTCAAGCATGGAAGTTTGAATTCTTGGGGAAGGATTAGACTCTTCTCTTTTCTCTAGTTCGCCATCTTAATGTGACCTTTTGGCGAATTCCCTACGAAGCGCTTGGAAACACAAAGAAGGCGAGCGGAGGTGCTGCAAAAATGTCACCCTAAATGGCTCCGACAATAATGGCGCCTTCCGATGGAGGCGGAGTCTTAATTGGCACTTTTCCTTTAGCGGTAATGAACAGATTGCTTTTGATTTGGATTTTTTTGTTGTTTTGTTTTTTTTCTTCCGATTTGTGACCACCCAGTCGAGCGTTAAAAATACTAAATGACTTGCGAAGCTTCAAAAGGATTTCAAAAAAAAACATTTCCCATTGTAGTGATCATTTGAAGCCAAAGCAAAGTCGTCAAATCAACGCTTTCTTGGATGATTAGCCTCCCTTTTAATACAAAATCTCTTAAGCGCTAATTGCTACGATGCTTTTATACCGGCAAAAGACGAAAAAGTACCTTTTCCAAACCGTTTCTCGTCCGATTTTCATCAAAATCAAGGCGGAATTTGCATGCTAGCTCTTCCCGGGTCGTTCTTTTCCGACATTGCGATTATTTGCAACATCTTGTTGGGTAATACGGTTATTCCAAAGGCCAACGCTATTCCGCTATCTTCTACTATCGCCAAGTCTGCGCCGTTAGGAGATATTCTGGCCTCCTTGTTGATTATTTTAATGGAATCCCGCCCTCCGGGATTTGGCCGGGTCTTATCAGGTGGCAGGTTCGTTGCTGGGAAATCTGTCTTGCTCGCTAAGGTGTAGCAGCATCTTGGGTATGCTTTTAGCTTCCAAAAACTTCCATCCATGAGGCTAAGGCCAAAAAAACGTAAACAGGAGACTTCTAAAAAGTATTTTTTGGGGTAAATAAATTGCTTTTTCAAATAAAATTCACATCAGAAGTATTAATCTAACTCTTGCCAGGCTAATACTGAACCGCTAACTAAAAATTAAGCAATAATAGTATTAAAAATTCCATTTATACTCATATTTCTACTTAGGAAATGAATTGGTTCCAGACTAACTCGACTAATTTGTTACCAGACCACAACTTTTTATGTAAAGGCCATAATTCATTGCAAGGTCGTCAAAAACTGCTTTTAAAAATGATCAGTGTACTAATTTTGTCTGATAAATACATGAAATAGATAAAAAATGGAAGAAAATTTGAAGAATATGATTTATTAATGTAATTAAATGAACAAAAAGCATCCAAAAAACTAATTGACGAACAAACAATTCAGCTAAACGGCTCATGAACATTCTACTTAATGTTATTTACTGAAATAAGTTAAGCTCCTGCACCCCCGCTGACTCTTACAAGAATAAAATGGAATAAAAAATGAATGACTCTTTGAGTTTAACTGAATTTTTCAGGCTCAGCAAATGGAATAAGACTATAAATAGTCTTATAGAAAACAAATGAAAAAGTGTTTGAAGTGGTAGCAAACTCGCTAGTCAGAAATGATCCCGGGAAGCGGCACCATAAAAGAAGAAATCTAAAAAAATCATAAAAATAAAAAATGAAAAAGCCCCTTGCACGCTGTAGGCCAAATCAATTGATTTTTATGGGACCACCGGGATAGATGAGGCCACGGACTGGAGCTCACTGATGAATTGCGGGGGCCAAGTGGATTTTCACAATACCCGACAAGATGGCCACTTCCGATTCATCACTTTTGCGCCGACACCCCCTTTAACCGGACCCTACGGAGAATGGGGGAAATTGGGTGAAGCTCCCCACCTGAAAAATCCCGACGCTCAGAATGAAGAGATAAATCAGGGCCAAACAGTAATGGACGCTTGGGGGGGGCAATGGCGCCTTAAATGTTTGATAACGTCGCGTGACGGTTGATTTAGCGGTCGCCAGAGATTGTTTTCGTCTCACTTGACGCTCGTTTAAAGGTCGGGGGGTGGGACTATCGCGGTCCCGATTGGGTTCGATGATTCTTCGGATGCTAGGCTAGCTCGGGAACTTTGTAGGATTTGTAAGGAGATCGCTACTTTCTATGTAAAGTCCCTAATCCGTTCCACGGTCCTCCAAAAACTGTCTGCAAGCATGTACATCTATGTGTATGTATATATCATCTTATATATGTATGTGTATGTATATATATGCTTATATATGCATGTGTATGTACATATGTGCTTATATATACATGTGTATGTATATATATGCGCTTATATATGTATGTGTATGTATATAGGTGCTTATATATGTGCTTATATATGTATTTGTATGTATATATGTGCTTATATATTCTTGTGTATGTATATATGTACTTATATATGTATGTATATGTATATATGTGCTTATATATGTATGTGTATGTATATATGTGCTTATATATGTATGTGTATGTATATATGTGCTTATATATGTACTTATATATGCATGTGCATGTATATATGTACTTATATATGTATGTGTATGTATATATGTGCTTATATATGTATTTGTATGTATATATGTGCTTATATATGTATGTGTATGTATATTTGTGCTTATATATGTACTTATATATGTATGTGTATGTATATATGTGCTTATATATGTACTTATATATGCATGTGTATGTATATATGTACTTATATATGTATGTGTATGTATATATGTGCTTATATATGTATGTGTATGTATATATGTACTTATATATGTATGTGTATGTATATATGTGCTTATATATGTATATGTATGTATATATGTGCTTTTATATGTATGTGTATGTATATATGTGTATATATCTATGTATATGTATATATGTGCTTATATATGTATGTGTATGTATATATGTGCTTATATATGTATGAGTATGTATATACATGAGTGAAATACATATATAAGCACATATATACATGCGTACAGCATACAGCGTATGTGTATGTATATATGTGCTGATATATGTATTTGACTCATTTGTTGTCATTTGTTGGAATTTCCATGGCTTGTCAAGGGTGTGTGGTGGGTCGATTTCTTGATCTGTTTAAGGGGGGGGGGGGGCGGCAGGGAAGGAACATCCGTTGAGGATTGTGTCCGCATTCCGTTTGACAAAGCAAACAGACAGCCACGTTATGTTGAGCGCAAATGGCATCCCGATGCAAATTCTCGCCATCAGCTAAGTAACACGAATGCTGGTATCTCCTGGGGAAAAAGATGCAAGAGAGACAGTGTGTGTGTGTGTGTGTGTGTGTGTGTGTGTGTGTGTTGGGGTTTTGGGGGTTCTCGACAGCAGATTAAACTTAGCAGCTCTGTCTCTGAATGCAATCTTCCCGATGCCAAAAGTCGTTATGGTTGGAAATATTGAAAGAGCTTGAGGATTGCGCCGGCTATCTTCCGCAGCACCCGTGCTCGCACTCGGGAACGTCGCTGGCCAGATAAGATTAAGTACCCATGTGTTTTCCGCAACTATTTCAATGTACGGGACTCTTTTATTTATTTTTTGAACAGTTCAACACCCAAGGTTATGACTTCCAGAATGCGTGACCGGGCGTTTGGTCGCCAGTCTTTTGGTCCCCGGTCTTCTGGTCGCTGGTCTTTTGAAAAAAGTAGATATTTAGATATTAAACTCTCTCGTGAATATAATTTTGAGAGCTGTTTTCAATAGTACTTAGATATTAAATAGTACTTGCATATTAAACTTCTCTCTTAGATATTAAACTCTCAAAAATATAAGTTTTGAGAGCTGGTTTCAACAGTACTTACATATTAAACAGTACTTGGATATTAAACAGTACTTGGATATTAAACAGTACTTGGATATTAAACAGTACTTGGATATTAAACAGTACTTGGATATTAAACAGTACTTGAATATTAAACAGTAATTGGATATTAAACACTACTTGGATATTAAACACTACTTAGATATTAAACAGTACTTAGATATTCAACAGTACTTAGATATTCAACAGTACTTAGATATTCAACACTACTTAGATATTCAACACTACTTAGATATTAAACACTACTTAGATATTAAACAGTACTTAGATATTCAACACTACTTAGATATTAATCAATATTTAGATATTAAACACTACTTAGATATACAACACTACTTAGATATTAAACAGTACTTGGATATTAAACAGTACTTAGATATTAAACACTACTTAGATATTTAACACTACTTACATATTAAACAGTAGTTAGATATTAAAAAGTACTTACATATTAAACAGTACTTGGATATTAAACAGTACTTAGATATTAAACTCTCTCTTGGATAATTAACTATCTCATTTATTAATGGATCAATATTCAGTTTTAGTAAACGGGAGAGTCAAATATGTAAGGGTTAACATGACCAAATTGCCTTATATTTTGGTGCCTAAGTCGGATTACCCTAAACATATTAAAGGAATTGGACATAAATCACATTTTTGCGTGAAGTTTAAATTCAGAGTCATTTTTGGGACGAGACCAACCCACGTAAACACCCGTTCTGGCAAGACGTTCCCAAAGAAGTCGGCGATTCTGCAGTTCTCAGGCGACTGAGATTTGAGGGAGTTGGGGGGGGGGGGCAAGAAAAAAAAATGGAAGCCAGCGGGACGCCTCCGCTCGAGCGGAGAAGCTGTCACTACTCATGAAAGTCGGGCAAAGTGAAACAGAGGGGGGTGGCTGAAAACAGCAAGCGGTGCACATTCCAATGACGGCGCCTGCAGATTCATTTTCTTCCAGTTAGGCTTTTGCCAGGGTCTTCGTACGCCGTCCCCTACGCGGGATGGACGCAATGACTGACTTTGTCTCCCCCGAACTTCCTCCGAGCTGTCGGAAAGTTGCAATTAGTTGCTAAAGTTGCGCGTTGGGCGCCGCGGGCGGTAACGGCTGACATTCTAGTTTCGGCGTCCGATCCATTTGGGTTTGGATACAGACCTCCATTTTTAAATTGGATTGGGTGTCAATCAGCATTGTTGGGAGTCAATGTGGTTCAGGTTTATTTTTAAAGAGAGTTTGGCAGTTGAGATGGAAAGTTATTGTATTTTCTTGCATATATGGTTAGTTTTTTCTCTAAAAAATGGTGACTGAATTAAGGGCGCGGCTTATCTGCGCACAAGTTGACAAGGACGAAACGTCACCCCCGTTTTTAGGATGTTTACTATTAATTTATTTTGTTTTGACGTCTAGGAATGAAATTCAAGAAAATAATTAACTGGATTTTGGATTAAAACGTGGAAAAACACACTTTTGTACTATTTTTTCTTAATATTTTTCCTTCAAAGTAACATATTTGTACTTATTAAAACTATGAAGATGGATGTGAAAATTTTGAATCAGGGGGCGTCTTATATGAGAGAAATAGTTAAATTGAGTGATTTTAAGGGTGTGGCTTATAAGTGGATGCGGGTTATATGCGAGAAATATGATATTTGTCTTGTGAATATCATATTTTTTTGATATTTATAGCCCAATTACTTAAAAATATAGCAGATTTGTTCTCAGGATGCAAACTGACAGCTGCAAATTGCAAGTTTAATTGCTCTTAACTTGTTTTTAATGATTCGCGTCTCCTTTAAATGACATATTTTCCAAATTAGACGCTTTTTTTTACAGAAATTGCTTGTTTTTCTTCAGGCAACCCACCTTATCAGCCCCCCTACTGAGTTTGACAACATTTTTAACTCATAAAATGAGAACAAGGTGGAATATTTCCCCAAGAAATGCACCTATTTTTTAACTAAAGTTGATTTAGACGAAGCAACCTGATTTCAATTAAACTCCCTCATGTCATTGATCGCGACTCCGTACGAGGTTTCGTTTTTACTCGTCACATTAGCGTACGAGATGGTTGAGGGGGCGGGGTTTGAGAGGTGGGGGTACGCGGTGGGGGCAACCGTATAGTTTTCTTTTGAGCGCCAGTCAAAGAAAGCTAGAGGTAGGCAGGCACTTTCACTTTCATCTCTCTGGTTTTTATATCTGCTTTGATTTGAGAGTTTTTTTGTGTTTTTTTGTTGCCAGGCCTCACGAGAACTTGACAATCTACGGCCCTGCTGGAATACATTACTGTATTGTCTCTCTCGGAGAAGAAACGCCGAGCCCAAAGCGGCTGATCTCGGCGTCTGACAGTGAAGGTTTTTGGTTGTTTTTTTTTCCCGGAGAATTTTCTCTAGATGTGTGAAAAATTCCTGTCTCTATGCCGTCTAGATTTTTCATTTGCAGCAAAGCTGGTTTTCAAAAGGGCTCAATTGCTCACGAATGAGATGACAAACACAATTCCTGGTTGTCCTGCTCTCAAGACTTTGTTTTTGAATTTGTCTACGTGATTTTAAGGCCATTTTAAGGGTAGGTCTTATATGCGAGAAAACATCATTGTTTAGCAAGTTTGTTGTCCTCACTAGATCACTAGTTAAACCACTAAACCACTAGTTAGACCACTAGACCACAACTTAGACCACTAAACCACTAGTTCAACCACTAATTAGACCACTAAACCACGAGTTAGATCATCAGTTAGACCACTAGACCACTAATTAGACCTCTTAAACCTCTAGTTGGACCACTAGACTACTACTTAGACCACTAAACCACTAGTTAGACCACTAGTTAGACCACTTGACCATTAGTTAGACCACTAGATCACTAGTTAGACCTCCAAACCTCTAGTTAGACCACTAAACTACTACTTAGACCACTGAACCACTAGTTGGACCACTAGTTAGACCAATAGACCACTAGTTAGACCTCTAGACCATTAGTTAGACCACTAGATCACTAGTTAGACCTCCAAACCTCTAGTTAGACCACTAAACCACTACTTAGACCACTGAACCACTAGTTGAACCACTAGTTAGACCAATAGACCACTAGATCACTACTTAGACCTCTAAACCTTTAGTTAGTTTTCACCTGTTTAACATTGTTTTAATTTAAGCAATTTAATAGCAAAAATGCCTAGTGTCTTTATTCTTGTCAAGTCTAACTATGGAAAAATATGTATGCCCCCCTCCAGATCAACAGGGGGCAGAAACACTTAATCATCTCACTTCTTGTCTGAGGTCATATGTCATGAACATCCAACCTTGAGAGGAAATACAACCAATTCAACCAAAAATACACTTCAGACCAGATGACACGCAAATGGTTTTCAACCTCATCCTTTCAACTACAACAGGTAAGCCTTTCAACAACAACGGGTAAGTCTTTATCAACAGAAGGATTGGAGTTGTTTTTAGGGGAAAATTGGGGCCTCTTTTTTCAAGTTTGGGGCAAATTTTGAAGTAACTAGAAAAGAACTTCTATATACCTATAAAGTAGAGTTAGTAGACCCTCCCAGAAGCAGTAGTTGTGTCCACTATTATCTGTTTTTGGTGATTTACAGCCACTCTATCTTTTTTAAATGATATTTTAATATTTCTTAATACATTCCTTTACTTACTTGACTCTATACTTTATACTTGAATGATGAGTGATGAGTATGTTAATACTTTAGTCCTTTTTTTCTATTTATGTTTCATATGTACTCTTAACGGATGCACTTTTTTATATGTATCATAACTTGTGCCGCAGCCCATCTGTAAAAAAATTTAAGTCAATGTAGTACTGTATAATTAGTTGCTACTCAGTTCTTTTTTGGGGGTAGGTAAAAATGTGCAGTATTTTGTATGTACACAAACTTAGGATCCATTTTGTCCAAGGAAAAAAATAACTGCAAAAACTTGAGTATTTTTAAACCAAACCGGATCCGGCAGTAGAAAGGTAGGTTAACACAATCTCCATAATCGATGTCCAATCAATTTTAAGTGGATGTGTGGCAGCCCATGACTTATATGATGAGTTCATTGCTCATTGGTCCATCTTAGCCAGAAATATTCCCAAAAAAATCACTTTTATTGATTCCAGTACTCCATTCTAACATTATTTCGGCACCCTACCACTACCAGTACTCTCTACCAAACTTAATAAGCTAAATAATACTAAAAAAATCAAGTATTTATCTGTCAAACGTAGTCAAATCCCGCCATGTTGCGGCACCTTGTAGATCCCAGCTAAAATTCAACCTTCAAGATAAATCCGCCACAATCTGATCCCAGATAAGTGGAATCGCCAGCCGGTATTTGACAGGTGGCGGGCGCCATCAGACTTGGGGCGTCGTAGGCCGCTGTACGAGCTTTCTCCGATGACCCGGCGTGCTGAGATCCTCGCCGTCTTATCCCTCCAAACGCCGCTGTCCTTTTCGCCGATAAGAATTGACGTCCTCACCCTCAGCGGGCCTATCTCCCCCCCTTCTCTAAGACCCCGCCCCCTCTGATCTCCTCTTCATCCTCGGCGCTACACTTCCCTTACCGCCATCTTTTTTAGGGTGATTTTTCCACTTTGTCCACTCGGGGATGCCGATGTTTAAAACATAGAGGTTAGCGTACCCCTCGTTTCTCTCCATCGTGACGCTCGGGATCAATTCCCATACATTTCTAGGTCGGGAAATGGCGTTGGCGATCCCCCCGCGTATCTCATGAATTGCTGATTTGCCGACGGCGTGGCTCTTCCTCGCTAAAAATGCCGATTCTCTCCGGGAACGGCAAAAACCCAGGCGGCCTCGGAATGCTGCATAAAACAGAAGCGAGTGAATCGGAAAACCAATTTTTCCGCAGCCCTTGAGCCCCCCCCTTACTTACCCCTCCTTCACAAATGACACTACCCCTTAAGTACACCCCTAAAAAAACTACTAGCGTCCTAGCTGAACCAGATTTCTACCTAGACCACCTCCTTCGGGGCTCAATGCTAAACACCTTATCATCAATCCAAAGTGGCGCTGAAACGGCGCCCCCTGAAGACGGATAGCTCCGTTAAGGTGCTCCATAATTTAATATCCTTCTCATTTTTCATCTTTCTGATTAAGCCCCTCCCATCTTGGCAGAATCATGACCAGTTCCTAAAAAAACGCATTCAATTATGACTCTAACTAGAAACTATGAATCACATAGTTTAACATAAACTAGCATAACATAACATAACAAATCGAGTCCAACCACAGATGCCTTAAAATATTGACTCCGCCCCCGTTTTCTTCCTTTTACTAGCTAACTTTTACCGTTTACCCTTTTTTCGACACCCGCCCGCCATCTTACCCGTTGACCTCGGCCCGTTAGCTCGCTAAAGAATCGACTCGGACGCAAACGCGGCGCCAAACGAAGCGTAGCGACGCGACTCGATGGTGTACTTATAATAACGGGTGTTTAAAAATTCATGGAATGAGCTGAATCGGAATTAATTCAATTTTTAATACAAGCGTATTTATTATTAAGCATTGCCTTATGAATATTTCACCTTCTAATCTTATTAGCGACGCGAGCCTTCGTTTCTCTCGCACAACAGATTTAATTGAACTGGTGTTTGCGGAGGGTGTGAAGCTAACTATTAGTCACAGAAACTTACAAATCAAACCGCTAGAAAGAAATGAATACTTCATTAGTCAATGTTTGGATCTGAAAAAGAGAATGGAAAGAAAACAGGGATTTAAAAAGTGAAATTAGGAAGCATAGTAGGCGTGTCCAAACCAAGTTTTGATTTTAAGCTCCGTTTTTAAGTTTTGGATCTTCCATTTATAGAACTAAAGTCCGGGTTTCTATTCGGCACCCACAAAAACAAAGTCCCTATGCTAAACTCCATTGGCGGTCATTATTTTTATGCTAAAAAAACGTCCTTTGAATTGCCCTCAACTTAACTGAAAGACCCCAAAGAATAAAACTGTATATTTCGTGTATATATACCGTATATTATAAAAACTCACTTGTACCAGCTATTGGCTGCCATTTTGCCTAAGGATGCCAAACCAGACCACTACAGACACACTTTCTGATTGTACTGGTCACCTGACGTAATTTGTAATCCAGTATGAATGATAAAGTATCTCAGAACTCTAATTTATTTAAAATTTTGCCTTCAAAGTAACATATTTGTACTCCTTATGAAGCTATGAATACATAGTTTAAAATTACGAATCAGGGGGGGTCTTATATAAGAAAAATGGTTACATTTTATGATTTTTAAGGGTGTGGCTTATATGCGAGAACATTTAGTAGTCTAGAATCAATGTTAAATGATATAAATGTTATAAAAAGTGGCCCAAAATGTTAAGGAATTGACCTAAAATCAAGTTATTGGACATAGACAATCCGTCAAAGGCGACCAATCAGTTAACCGGGGTAAATCACCTGCTAGGCTACGTCTATCAAACAATTTCTATTCCACGATTACCCACACGGCATTGGTTACCTTGTTGACAAAGCAAAGAAGGTTCATCAAGGTTTGCGTGTTTGCCCCCCGGCTCGACGCCGTCTGACTCCTCTCTCTCGAAAAATAAAGCGCCGTGTTTACGCCCGGGCAAAATGTCGCGGGCGCCGCGGAGGCGCCGCCCGAGGTGACGGCAAAGCGAGCGTGTGTGGGTGGGTGGGTTTGTTCTGGGTTTTACAAAGAAACGAAGCATCAGTGTCGCTATGTTTCAGTCGTTAAAAAACCTTGAAGCACCGGAACTTACCGCCGTGCATTCTGGGAAATCCTTCCCAGTTAGAAATGGCGTTTTCAGTTATCCCTGGGACGTGTCCGTTGCGGTAAAAGTGACCCGGGATTCGTGTTCGATCCTCAAAAGGCGCTTTGGAAATATGCTTTCATAATGAGAAAACAGTTCTCTCGGTACTGGCTAATACCTGGGTTCATTAATTATGGCTTAATGAGATAGCAAATTGCCCCGGGTGCTGTTTGATTGACAGCTATTCCTCAGACAGGGGGGGGGGTCAATGTAGTGTATATGTAGGCCCCTACCAGTATGATGTTACTCCATAATTGGCAATTTACTGGGCGCTCAATAGTCAGAATTGCTTTCGCTGCAAGTTTTCAGCCATCAAAATTGTTTACTTTGGCTGTGAGACGCCATTTAAAGGCATTTTTTCGCATTTGATGAATCGGATAGGACGAGATGGGGAAAGACAAGCCATTTCCCGGATTTTTTTTGTAAGATTGGGTTTAAAAAATGGATTAAAACGGTTAATTCGGCGAAATTTCAAGGAATCTAGAATATGTAAACAGTACTGACTTGTAGATTTAAAGGAAGTGACCTATTAAATTTATTAGCTCCTCCCAGTCAAAAAAGATTGGACGTCAAGTATATTTAAGTGACATTAAATCGTGCACCGGTTTTCCTAGTTCAGACAAACATAGGCAGTCAATACTATTGTGTTTACTCCCATATTAGCTGTATTCGTGTATAAGTCGCATCTTAAAAATCGTTGAATTTGATCATTTTTCTTATATAAGTCGCCCCCTGATTCACTATTTTCTAAATTTTCAAAATAAATACATGTAAACGAGTACCTTATCCTTCATTTTTTGTAATTTTACCATTTTTAAAGTAGTAAACAATAAATATTTCCTTTAAATATTCTTATGCCGTTGCTTATCTGTGAAAAAATGCATTCCAGAAGAGTCTACTGCAAAAAAATGAAGTATTAAAGTACTTCTAGATGTAATATCTCAGTTCTGTCCATATTTTAGCTCACAGGTTAGCAAAAAGCCAGATGCACTCATCCAAAGAGCCACATATGGCTCCCGAGCCTTAGTTTCCCTACCCCTGCTTTTAAAAGAATATATTTTTTAAAAATCGTATCTCTGAGATGCTTTATTTTGCACAGTCCAAAGGGGTGTGGCCTTATGTAAGATGGCGGCACCCCGAGTGAGTAAAGACAGGTAGAAGTGAGTTTTCCACATTTTACATATGATTAAATTCATTATTTTTTAGATAAATGACCGTATCGGCCATATTGTTTTGCGGTATGGCATTTCTTGTAGTTTTTTGCATGTCAAGGTTAATTTATGCGCATATAAGACGTACCCTCATTGGCTGTTGGGTGAAGATTGATGAGAAAAGTAGTTTTAGTTTGTTTCAGTTACGCAAAAGTGAAGTAAAACTTGTCAATTAGGAGAAAAGAGCGACTGCCCTGAGGTCAGATTCTCAGCCAGCCGGTGTAATGCAGGATTAATTACCTCTCCGCCATTGTTATTGTTGTGGTTAATGACTTAATGGGGGCGAGAGGACACGTCAACTGAAAAGTAACTACTCTGTTGGCGTGTGGAAACTGACACGCCGTCGTTTTCTGTAAAAAAGTTGCTGGGATAGAGTAAGAAAAATAAATAAATAAAAGATGGAGGAAGAGAAAATGGACGGGTGACAAAACGTTGCCGCTCCAAGCTAAGATTAGGATTCCATCTGTCTTGAATGAAATATTCAAAATCTACTCGGGATGAGAACAAAAGGGGGCGTCGACAAGATAGCGCTGCAAGGTTAGTGACGTGATTGGTCGCCAGTGATGGATGTTAAATAGAAAATGAGTAGCAAAAAGTATGGTGGTAAATATTTAGCCGTAAAATAGAACTAGCTATGAGATTAAAAGTGTAATTGTTGCTATTTTTTGGGCTAAAAAATAACAAATAAAAACTGGAATAGTGTTTCATTATTTACGATAAATAAGTTAAGAAATAAAGGTACAGAAAAATGTTAAATTTGGTCGTTAAACCGGCAACGTTTACCCCGTAAGGTCAATGAGAAATGTCGATTAGCACGCTTTAACGTCATTTGGAATTTGACCTTCCACGTGTAAAACGAGGCGACCTAAATGTCACCACTGTTCCGGGAGATAATGGGATGCCGTTCCGCGCTTAAAGTAAGCAAACATTGCGGATTATGGCGAAGAAAATGAGTCTGACGCCAACCAAGAGGCCCCCAAAAACTCTTTCTGGTCCATTGAAAAGCCAGTTCTACCCCCTAAACTCTCTTCTTTTTAATTAAAAGCGTTCGTTATAAATGTTTCGGCAGGGAAAATGAACTTGGCGGGTTTAGCAAGGCGCTAAATTTAGTTATAACCCTTAAAGGAACCGGTTAACTGAAATGAACCGGTGACTTGGGGTCTTTTTGAGGTCTAACTAGTGGTCTATTGGTCTAACTAGTGGTCCAACTAGTGGTTCAGTGGTCTAAGTAGTAGTTTAGTGGTCTAACTAGAGGTTTGGAGGTCTAACTAGTGATCTAGTGGTCTAACTAGTGATCTAGTGGTCTAACTAATGGTCTAGTGGTCTAACTAGTGGTCTGATTAGTGGTTTAGTGGTCTAAGTAGTAGTCTAGTGGTCTAACTAATGGTCTAGTGGTCGAACTAATGGTCTAGTGGTCTAACTAGTGGTCTGACTAGTGGTCTGACTAGTGGTTTAGTGGTCTAAGTAGTAGTCTAGTGGTCTAACTAGAGGTGTAGAGGTCTAACTAGTGGTATAGTGGTCTAACTAATGGTCTAGTGGTCTAACTAATGGTCTAGTGGTCTAATTAATGGTCTAGTGGTCTATCTAGAGGTTTAGAGGTCTAACTAGTGGTCTGATCAGTGGTTTAGTGGTCTAAGTAGTAGTCTAGTGGTCTATCTAGAGTCTAGATAGACCACTAGACTACTACTTAGACCACTAAACCACTGATCAGACCACTGGTATAGTGGTATAGTGGTCTAACTAATGATCTAGTGGTCTAACTAATGGTCAAGTGGTCTAACTACTGGGTTTTAGTTTAAAAAAAGGTCATTCTAAAAGTGAGTACAATTTATTCTGAAAGTGAGTACATTTTTTTGAGACACCCTGTATATACGATATTGCTAACATGCTATCATGACCGTCTGGCTGCAGAGATGCAGATCCAGCGCGAAGCAGAGGCCGAGTCCGTCTGTTAGTTCTCTCAGATCCTAATTGGACGGCAGAATTGGCACCTCGAACGACATATGTTCCGTCTTCTAATGATCTCCTCACCCTCCGCCTCCAATCTTTCCGCATTTGCTCTTTGGCACCAAATTACGTGACTCGCCATCTGACCCCTCGACCCTATGCCAGAAACCCCCGTTGTCCTTTGATCCGCCGTTTTGTCGGCTTAAAACCCAGCCTTATTGACGGTTTCCCCGAAACGCCGTCGTCAGAATAAAGACGGCGCCTTCGGAATGCGGCGCTCGGATGCGTGAGTGAAGGTTAAAACGCAGAAATGAACAAAAAAAGAGCTGAAAGAGTGTTATTGTCTTGGTATTTTCTGCAAGAGAGCAGCCCAGGCAACTCGACTGCCGGCGTTCCTAAAGGCTTTTATTAACGGTTAAAACGCGGGTGTCGTATATGTCGGGATGTGACGGAGTTAAGGTATACATTGGAATTAATTGACGACGTTTCGCACCAGAATCGCAGGTCTTAATCTGTCCTTTTATATTCATTTATGAGTGTGAGTTTTTAATTAATTTTACAGAGTTGCGGTGAGACTTTTGTCACCTTTCAACTGCAGGGTTCGTTTTCAGAGTTCTGCGGTTTGATTAGTAGTACATTGTTGAATATTTTGTCTTTCTGAGGGGGGGAGGGGCATGCAGTTATTGCCGAATTCGTTTTTTGGGCTAAATTGAAAGCTCGCGGGATTGGTTGGCCCGTTTGTCTTGGTAAGAGTTTGTCTTTGATGTGCAATCTCCGACACGGGTTCGGATGAGTCGAACTGAAAAGCGTGAAGGAAAACTTTTCATCTCCTCCTCGATGCTTTGTCAGAATTCAACACGCCGGAGGGATCTGTGCACAAAACTGTTTGTTTGTGTTGCATTAATTTCACAGGGAGTCGCGAAAAAAGAACACCAAAAAAAAGTGCATCTGCACTACAAAGCGCTTTCTCTTCTTCGCCGGGGTTTCAACGTATCGATACTTTGTCGCCATACTAGAAATTGCTAATCCGAGGTCACTAATCCGAAGCCCAAAATCACCAGTTCATTTCAGTCAACCAGTTCCTTTAAGGGTTATAACTAAATTTAGTGCCTTCAAAAACCGCCAAGTTCATTAGAATACATTGTACTCGCTTTTAGAATGACCTTTTTTTAAACTAAGACCCAGTAGTTAGACCACTAGACCACTAGTTAGACCACTATACTACTAGTTAGACCTCTAAACCCCTAGTTAGACCACTAGACTACTACATAGACCACTAAACCACTAGTCACCACTAGTTAGACCACTAGACTACTACATAGACCACTAAACCACTAGTCACCACTAGTTAGACCACTACACCATTAGTTAGACCACTATAACACTAGTTAGACCTCTGAACCTCTAGTTAGACCACTAGACAACTACTTAGACCACTACACCACTAGTCAGACCACTTGACCATTTCTTAGACCACTAGTTAGACCAATAGACCACTAGTTAGACCACTAGACCACTAGTTAGACCACTAGACAATTAATTAGACCACTAGACTATTGGTTAGACCACTACTTAGACCCCAAACAAAGACCCCAAGTCACCGGTTCATTTCAGTCAACCAGTTCCTTTAAGGGTTGTAACTAAATGTAGCGCCTTGCTAAACCGCCAAGTTCATTTTCCCTGCCGAAGCATTTATAACGAACGCTTTTAATTAAAACCAAGAGAGTTTTGGGGGGGGGATGAACTGGCTTCTATCGCCCCCCCAAAGGCCTTTCCGGGTTCCAGTCACTGTTTGTCTCGAGGCATTGTTTTATTACCTTCCAAACTCTACTGGGAAAATCTTAAAGAGAGCAGTTGCCTGGCAACAAAGACCTGCCGGTTCTGCCACGGGAGCGCAACGGGGGGAAAAGAAAAAAGGGGGAGGCGGCGACCGATACCGGGACGGGGATAGCGGGGAACGGAGTTGGGACGATGGGGTTAGGATAACCCTAGTGACGTGTTAAATCCGTCCTTCGTCATTGGCTGTAAATCTTTTGCATTTGCTTGTTTGTTCTCAGAGGAAAGCTAAGTGTTACTTTGCTGCCACCTAGTGGAAAGTATTGTTGCTAAGGGAGTTTACTTGCTTAGCCATGGACAGCCATAGACGTCTAAGCTAGTCTGAGATTAGCCGGTTTGTAATGCTAATGTAAATGTTCAGAATCCTGTATCTGCATTGTAGTTTGATGAAACTGTTTTTGCGAGATTTTTAAGACGTTAATTCATCCTTTTTTTAGGCGGGGGAGTTCACCTAAACGATTAGTTACCCCCCTAGTGGCTACTTAATCATAATTAGCCAACTTAATTGCTATCGCCATGACACCCGAGCAGTTTTTTCGTCTACATTTTGCGCCATTATTATTGTATCGTTTTCGTTCAGGGTAATGGGTTCCTCTCTTAAATCCAAAGCTGATTTTTTTGATCAATTGGTTAGCCCAAGGGTGTTAGATAGTTGGTTCTCGGGCTAAATATTGACATCATGTGGGCCGGACCTATTTAGATATTTTTTTATATAAATGGATTAAAAGAACTGGATTAAAACCCTTGAATATTCAGTTTTTTATAGATCTAAAACAATATTTTTTTCTATATATTTTTAGATTTTACAAAATAATTTTTGAACTAAAAAATGGATTAAAAAATGACAATTATTGATTTAAAAGGGACAAAAACCAAAAAATTTAACATACAATTTAATATAATCCTAAAACAGAAAGTCAGAACCCATAATTGCCTTTCCCGGTCCACACAAAGTGACATAACAGACCAAATTTAGCCCGCGGGCCACATCTTTAACATCTACGGGTTACCCAATTGATCTCCCAATTTGCTGTCTCCACAAATTAACGTCACAGAGGTCCAAAAAATAACTTCCCCTATGACCTTTCCATGGAAATGTGTTCTAAAAACAACCCCGATTTAGTCAAAAAACCCAATTTGTTTACATATCCTCAATTCATACAAACCAATGAGCTTGTTTCTATTTAAATCCTGGCTGTAAAAGTGCTTGCAAACCTCTTGCGAATGAAATAATTTTGCCGTTTCAGTCTGAGCTAAGTGGGTCGCCGTTATTCTGGCGTCAGCGTCTTTTACAAATTCTGCTGAGGCTCTCCATTTTTATTTTTCATCACTCCCCGATGATGATGATGATGATGATGATGCACTCGCGTTAAGATGCCAGTCACTCGCCGAGTGATGCAAGCAAATGAGCTGATGAGGGCCGATTCCATCTCGATGACGAGCTAATAAGCCTCACACATTGAGCAAATTAAAACAGCCGCCATCTTTGAATGCGCAACGTAACACAGCACCCCCCGTCGAGCCAACTTTTAGGGGAAAGCTTCTTAGGAAGGGAACACGGAGATTAAACCGGTCTGGAAAGGATGACACGCAACATCCGGCGTCGGAACTAAATCTCCGGCGGGGAAAGTGCGTCCCTGGCGCTAACATGAAATCACTCCGCTTCCATGATTTAATCTCTTTGTTAAAAGTTGCAATGACGCTAATGCGCTTTTAAGATGGCGGAGAAATGAGAGTGAGCTCATTCGTTGTCGTAGCGGTCACTAAAGTGCGGTATATTTGTGCCTATACTTAGGAAATACATTTGTAACCTGAAATGTTTGGATCTAGGGTGTTATATGGGCTGGACCTTTTTAGATATAATATTTAGATTATTTTTGTAAATGGGTTAAAATAACTGGATTAAAAGCAACATTAATTTAATGTTTTTCTTAGTAAGGGAAAGTTTCTTTTAATCATTTGTTTTTTATTTCAAAAGGAACCAATTTTTCTTCAATTATTTTCCATATTAATGGATGTTTGGTCGCCGAACGTTTGGGCGCCCGGACGTTTGGTCACCGGATGTTTGACAACATGACAGTTTATTTTTGAAACCAGCTCTCAAAATTATATTCACCTGGGCCAAACATCTAGGGGACCAAACGTCCAGGGGACCAAAACATCCAGGCTACAAAACGTCCAGGGGACCAAAACGTCCAGGGGACCAAAACGTCCAGGGGACCAAACGTCTAGGGGACCAGAGCGCCCAGGGGACCAAACATCTAGGGGACCAAACGTCCAGGGGACCAAAACATCCAGGCTACAAAACGTCCAGGGGACCAAAACGTCCACGGGACCAAAACGTCCCGGGGACCAAACGTCTAGGGGACCAGAGCGCCCAGGGGACCAAACGTCTAGGAGACCAAACGTCTAGGGGACTAAACGTCTAGGGGACCAAACGTCTAGGGGACTAAACGTCCAGGGGACCAAAACGCCCAGGGGACCAAAACACCCAGGCAACCAAACATCCAGGTGACCAAATGTCCAGTCACAGTTGGAATCCAAACTGTTCTTCATTTTTACTCTATCGAAAGCTAACCAGTCCTTATTTTATGACGAGATTATCCCAAAATCCAAGATTAAATCAACTCCTAAAACTCTTTAGTCATGAAAAGCCGACTCCTAGAATAACCACGTTAGCTGGCAATGACCTTGGCGTCGACGGCGCCACTCATTACCCAATCCAATGCGGCGTTTTGTAGCATTTCGCTGACGTGGGCACGACGCCTCCTTCCTCGGGGGAGAGTGTCAAGGATGAGAGGGAGTGTCAGTCTGCCAGGATCAATAGGAGGGATATGAAGCGCCGCTAATATTTGCCTCCTTTTATGTATTCCCCGTCTCCCCTTCTTTCTCTTCGCCCTCCTCCTCCGCCGCCTCCTCCGCCGCCGCCACTACCGCCGGCGGCAAGACCCAAAAGTGCTGACAAACAGTCGTCCGGGCCGTTTCCCCGCGTCTCTATTTACACAAAAAAATAAGAACCGTACGAAAAAAAAATGCTAACTCTTTCTACTCCAAGACGAGGTGACGGCTAACGACGCTATCGGCCCAGAACTCCAACTCCGATTGGCTCGGCGTGGTGAGTCAAGTTAAATAGGTCGCGGCGAGAAAAAAAACGAATAAAAAAGCCCTGGAACCGTGGTAGAAAAGCATTAATACCCGCCCGAGAGCTAAAGGTGTGTGGGAGATGCAAACAATAGCGGATGGGATTTCCCTGGCGGCAAAACAACAACAACAACAACAACAATAACAACAAGCGTGATGCGGCTTTTGCCAAACGCCCCCGCTAACTCGCGCCACTTTGTGACAGACGCTCAGAAAACAAAGCACCACTGGAGTTGGGAATGAATAACCGCCAACCCTCCCATTTCTAATCGATTGGACGCCATTACCAAGTCAAAAAAAACATTTTGTCCTTCCCAAGGCTTAGTCTAACCCCCCCTGGTGATAACTTTATGTATAACAGGACGCCGATTGGACGCCAAACATAAAAATGTAAAAAGACAGTCCATCTAAGTCCAATCTAAACCGTGATGACATATTTCCAGATGTAATATTTCAGTAGGGATACTTTTTTTGTATCGTTACCAGGGTAACAACGGTGAAAATATAAGAGTTAAATTGTTCCTTTTATCATCCGACTGAATGCGTTGGTTGTTACATTTTACCGTGCGCTAAAAAAATGGGGAGTCGTGTTCTTCCGATAAAACATCTTCCACGTGAAATTAAAAGCCACGCGTTTCCACGGCGACGTTCCAAAAGCAATTTCATGCTTCTTTCTTAGCCTTTTGAGTTGCATCAGCAATCGGGAGACCATTTTTTCGTGTTAAAAAAGACAAACAATACACTGACTAAATCTTTTCTGTAAAATAATAGAAATCTTTGATTTAATTAACCATTAAAATGCTCCAAAATCCACCATATCGTTAAGTTTCAAAACAAGAAGGCACAAGACTACAAAGACTGCTACAGATGCCCCTCCCCTTTGACCTGTAGCTCTGACCCCGCCCCCTTGGGCCCCTGATCTTAACTTAAACTTAAAAAACAAAGTTACCAGGCAGGGATCTTCACAAAGATCATAATTTTTCACGTTTTTTTTACATTTTTTATCACTTTTTTTTACGTTTTTATGAAAATAGACCACTAGGGGGCGCATGACAGTGCTCAACTTTAAGCATTTTGCTGTTAAAGTACAAAAATCAGGATTTATGAGTACTCTATAATGATAATATAACTTTACACCCAATTGAAATGTCACTTTTAAGAATATTATCAGTTAAGTTTTCAAAGTTGACTCACTTATTGCGACTTAAAATGATTTTGCGCTCATTAAATATGCCTTTTTTATGTAAAATGGTGATATCACCAAGCTTGCGGAATATGTTGACATGGGTGCCGTAACGTGGCAAAGTCAAATATCCACGTAGGTAAAGGTTCCCGCCTCCCGATGGCGCCGATCCTTCACCGGGGGGGGGGGCGTCGGAGCACTTAACTCGGCGCTGTCATGATTCCCCCAATTACGGGTGACAGCTTCCAATCCGCGTGGGAGGCAGATAGGCTCAGGAAGTGGCAGACGGAATGCGAAGCGCGCCCACCGCCATCAATAATTCAAGGCGAGTTCCATTCATATGCAGCCTAAGCGCCGCAGTTTGGGCCCCATTAGCGCCAAAGGCGAGTAGACACTCCCTTTTTAAAGGCAGGCCTGGCTTTTAGTTTGATGATCCGTCGCAGGTGGAAAGAACGCCGCGTTTCCTTTCTGCGAGGTAAAAAAAAAACCAACGCTCTCAAGGTTTCGTACCCAGGTAAAAGTGCGCAAACAAACTTTAGCCGTGACTTGATTTCCCGGCTCGCTAAAGGCTAGCATTTCGCTATCTATGGATTTTTTGGTTCATTTCTTGTTCGTTGTTGGGGTTTTCAAGGGCGGAGTGGGAGGAGGAGGACGTTTGGTAGTCTGGATGTTTGGTAGTCTGGATGTTTGGTAAGATAGATGTTTGGTAGTCTGGATGTTTGGTAGCCTGGACGTTTGGTAGCCTGGACGTTTGGTAGTCTGGACATTTGACAGTTGAAATCAACTGTTTTTTATAGATCTAAAACAGTGTTTATTTTAGCTTTTTAATATTTTTAGATTTAAAAAAATATTTTTGAACTAAAAACACAGGAAGAATGATTTATAAAATGAAATAATTGATTTAAAAGGGGGAAAATCAGGAAATATAATTGAATTTGATCCTAAAACAGAAAGTCAACATTATTGATTGACTTTCCCGGGCCACACAAAATGATGCAGCGGGCCAGATTTGGCCCCCAGGCCACCACTTTGACACATGTGATCTAGAGCAGGGGTGGGCAAACTTTTGTGCCCGGGGGCCACATTGACTTTAAAAAATTGACAGATGGGCTGGGTCAGCTACAAGATACGATACATATAAAAAAGTGCATCCGTTAACAGTACAATCGTCCGGGCGACCAAATGTCCGGCTACCAAACGTCCAGTCACGAAATACGTAGAGCCTAATAGCCCTTGAGAACCTTAACTTAAAATAAAGATGTGCAAAGCATTTTTCTTTAGAACTGGCAGGAGTAAAAATGGCTATTTTTTGACAAAAAAAAGGACTAAAAGAGAAAAGGATGACATTTGCCAGTCAGCAGCCGATTTTTTTGCGCACCCCCGCATGCCGACTGACCTTTTCCCCCCACAAAGCCCGCTTTCCACTTAGAAAATAGTAAAAAAAAAAAGGCTAAAGAAATTTCAGCGGGAAGCAATATATTTTATTTGAGATTATAAAGCGTAGCGGGCAGACACCTGCTTCTTAATAGCAGGATTTCTTTAAAAGGGAATTGAGGAAATCACGCCACATTAGCATTTGAAAGAAGATGGCGGGACGTAATTGCTTTCATTTCAACCACTCGGGTCTTTCTCTCTTAAAAAGGTGACTTTCATTGCCGCTGTTTTTACCAGTTGAAGCCAAATAATTCCATTTCCAATCTATTTTCGCATTCAAAACATCTGGAGCTCACGGAACCCATAAAACTGCCAATGCTTGGTCGCTTCTCTGTACACGGATAGGACGCCTAGTGTTGTCAATGGCACTAATAGATGACCATTCACAGCCACTTCAAGTTGTTTTATTGAATACCGTATTTTCACGACTATAAGGCGCATCGCATTATAAGACGCACCCTCAATGAATGACATTTTTTCCATATATAAGGCGCACTGTATTATAAGGCGCACTGTCTATTTTGGAGAACATTTAGGACTTTTAAGTGCGCCTTATAGTGGTGAAAATACGGTATTTGCTATTGACGTCTAAGGTATGAAGCTTTCACTACTCAGTCACCTCTAGAGCCAGCCATTGTTGATGTTTTGGATTTTTTGGTATGTGGGGGAGGAGCTATATGATGGAAGATGTTGTAAACTAAGATGGCTGATCTGCATATTTAACAGTATTGTTTCAGTTCAGGCGTTTGTGTTTTTTTGATATCAGCGGTGGTTTTTCATTTTTGGTTTTCTGTTTTGGTCCATATATAAGGCGCACTGGATTATAAGGCGCACTGTCTATTTTGGAGACAATTTAAGACTTTTAAGTGCGCCTTATAGTTGTGGAAATACGGTACCTAGTTCTACAATGTCTTCTGTGTCTGTCTTGCTACTGTAGGCATTGAGAAAAAAACTTATTTGTAGGAATAATTATTCAGCGTGGACACAATCCTCCACGCCGTTAGCGTGTTGTGTTTAATAGCGTCCATGGCGTCCTCTCAATTTGCATTTAGATCGCGAGATGATCCCGAACAAACTCCCCCGTAATGTTCCTCCGTCCTTCCGTCCATCTCGGCGGAGACGAGGACGTCTAAACGGCGAGCCGTGCTCACTAGCGCGCAAAAAAGTCCGCCGGTAAATGCTTAATGTGTGGCGTAGATGAGCTTTATTATCGCTCATACATAAAGATGATCCATTTGGCCAAGCGGAACAAAGATGGCGCTGTAATGTGTATTTGGGGTAATTTGTGTTAGTACTTTGTGTGTTTTTAAAAGGTAGTAGTGTTATTAGCTTTATTCATCCATGGAAGAATGTGTTGGTGGGGATTTTGTTGGATTTTTTTACTGGATTACTTTTTGATAGGTTGTTTATTGAGTTGTTTTTATGTTTAATAAAGGTTGGATTATTTGGTTTGTTTTTAATGAGGATTGTTTTAGGTTTTTGTTTTAAATGGGTGAGTTATGAGGTTTGTTTTTGATAGATTTGTGATTGACAATCATTTGACAGCCGATTTTGTTATAAAAAAAACATTTTGCCATTTTTGTAGTGGAATTAAATCATTTCAATACGAATGTCCCAAAATATTGTTCCAAAACATACAATTTTGCAAAAAAAATCACGCTCTGTAACTTCTCTTAAAATATTTTTGTTCGTTTTCAGTAAAAATAGATTTGCTAGATTTGACAACCAATTGTGATAAAAAAAAAACAAATTTTGTCAATTTTATAGTGGAATTAACTCAGTTCAATAGGAATAAGTCCAAAAATATTGTTCCAAAACATACAAATTTGCCAGAAAATCAAAGCAATTCGAAATTGACAAAAAAACTATGACATAAATAACTTCTATTTAAATATCTTTTATTAGTTTTCCAGTCAAAATTGCTAGATTTGTGATTGACAATCATTTGACATCCATTTGTGATAAAAAAAAAAAATGTAATCAATTTTGAAAAAAAAAAAATACAATCAGAACGCATTGTTTACCACCTGACATATTTACAACCATCCACACACACAGCTTCCGATAGCAATCTCGCGGCTAGCGTTCCATCTACGACGTGATCTGGATAAAAACTGATCCGGTGTCTGTTTGGGTTACGATTTTACATCGCCTCATTTACATAGGTTAATTTCAAACAGCACCTGAAATTAAACCCGAAAGGATAATTACCTAATCTCTTCCCTTTTAGCTCCTCCCCCTTCCATCTCAAAGCCACGTTATCTAAAGTGACCTCCCGACTTCTTGTTTTCACGGCGAGTTCGACGCAATGGCGCCGGACGTTTCTTTAATTCACTCCCGCTCGTGTCGCGGACGGCAAATTGCCTCGGCGAGGCGAGTAATTTGCTTGGAACGTACCTGGCGCCGT
This sequence comes from Stigmatopora nigra, assembly GCF_051989575.1. Lineage (NCBI taxonomy): Eukaryota > Metazoa > Chordata > Actinopteri > Syngnathiformes > Syngnathidae > Stigmatopora > Stigmatopora nigra. The sequence goes on along the minus strand of NC_135527.1, from coordinate 8,596,775 downwards.
GAGCGGCGCTTTGACGACACGGAGGGCGAGCTCATTTCCATCCAGGCGTGAACATGATGGATACACCCGTCGTAGTGATTATCTCCCGTTTGAGGGACATGCTGCCGTTGCCGTTTCATTGGTGGAATTTTAAACGGGGCCTGACATCGCTGTGTCAGATAAGCTAGTGCGACACGTGGTGTCTTGATCTCTTTGGAGGTGGCGAACTATGTGGGGATTCTATTCTGTTTTGGTGGTATTCAGTGGTATTAGTTGGGTTTTGAACTAGTTTGGAGTCTGGGATCATCATGGGTCGGTTCTTAGTAGGTTTTTAGGTCTAGGATGATACTGCGAGTTTAGGTAGTATTCCGTGGAAGGGGGATAGATGGTGCTTGGATGTGTGGTTGCTGGACATTTGGTCCCCGGTCTTTTGGTCACTGGTGAAATGGTGACAGAGAGTTTACTGTTGAAGCCAGCTCTCAAAGTTATATGAGTTTAATATCTTTCAACAGTACTTGGATAGTAAAGAGTACTTGGAGAGTAGAGAGCTTGGAGAGTAGAGTACTTGGATGGTAAACAGTACTTGGATGGTAAACAGTACTTGGGTAGGAAACAGTACTTGGATGGTAAACAGTACTTGGATGGTAAACAGTACTTGGATGGTAAACAGTACTTGGATGGTAAACAGTACTTGGATAGTAAACAGTACTTGGGTAGGAAACAGTACTTGGATGGTAAACAGTACTTGGATAGTAAACAGTACTTGGATAGGAAACAGTACTTGGATAGTAAACAGTACTTAGATATTCTCTGTCACCATTTGACCGGCCACCAAAAGACTGGCGACCAAAAAGACCAGTCACGACTAAGGGATTGTGAATTTCTAGGGCCTTAAAGTGTAGTTACAAGGTCAGCAATCTGCCCCCGATCTGCCCGTTTGAGACGACCATCTGCGGGAATTTTAGATAACACGTCAATAAAGCCCAAAAATCTTGTAAAAACACGCCTTCAAAAATCAAAAGCACAAAGATTTGCCAACCCTCAACTAGACTTAAACCCAGCGGGTTTCCTTTCCCAAGCGGGATTTCCATCTGGTGAGAAAATTCATAGCGGCGCTCGGCAACTTTGCTCGACGAGCTCCTTGACCTTGACTCCGCCGTCTCTCTGGAGTGGGATTGCGTTTGATGCGGCGAGCAGGGCTTTGCCGCCGCCTTCTTCGCCGCCGCCGCCGCCATCGTAAAGCACCAAAGGATGAAGTACCTCTGAGTGTCTTATCGTAAACACACCTTCTGCTGTTTTTAGCCCCTCCGGGCTCTTGATAGTCAATCTTTGCATTGCCGAGACGGCAAAAGAACGGGCGTCAAACTACATCCACGCCTTCCGAGGTCACCGTTTTCTTGCAAAATTGATTCTTTACCTCTTATTTTTTAATCCTATCGATACGCTGTTCAAATAAGGTCAGTCTACAGTACTAAGAAATACTCGACCGGATCTAGTTTCTGTCTGTTGAGCCAAAATGGCCGCCAGCTATACCCGTGTCCCCCCTTCTTAAGACAATAGTCCAATTATCCGAGTATATCTACTGTCCTTTTGCCCTCCAGTTTCGAACAACAACAACAACAACGTGGGAGTCGTGCTGGATTGGTCATTGGGATTGTTAGGTTCATTTTTTAGTTATCTTTAATATAATATAAAACAATACAAGGGAGGTATAGGGCACATATTTGGCATTTTTTTGCAATATAGAATCCATTCTAACTTAGTCACAGATTATTCTACCCAAACCGTATTCTCTCCTGTCCCTTTAAGGCTTACAATCAAAAATAACAGCTATATATTATAAAAATAAAAGATTATTTATTCAAAACAATTAACCAAGTAAACAATTACGGTGATTTATAGCCATAAATCAAAACAATCACAAGGTTATTGATTAATCCAACATGCGTAAGTGTTGTACCCCTGAATTTACGGGGTAGTTGTATTCGCCTTTAAAAGACGGGTGAAATAATCAGACAGGTTCGTTGTTGTTTTTCAAGCCAACTTAGTGAAATGTCTGACAACCCCGCTTATATTCTATACATAGGTCTACGACCAGTACGTAATCGCTGCGTATTTTGCGCTTACCCATTACGTCATATCTCCATGTTTCGTGCACGCTTTGCGCGTCATAGCTGCGTGCTTCGTGCACGCTTCGCGCGTCATACTGTGTGAGTCCCTTTTTACCTTAACACCTGCACTCATTTATAACTTCACTTACTTCACCCTGTCACATAAGCCAAAACAACATCTATAACTATAGAAACAATCAAGGTATTTTAACAATAACAGAAGAGGAAACTAAAAACAAACTTCATTTGGATTACATAATAATTACATAAAGTATCCCAAAGTGTGTCACAATGTATGAACACTATTTGAGTATTCCTGGAAGTAATAGATATCCTTCTGTTGGTAGCAAGAGTCCTTGATGACTCCTGATTTAACCTTGAAATGATTAAATACACATATATATATATATATATATATATATATTATAGTATTACAGAATAAACCTAATAGTTAAACAAAGTATTTCCAAGATTTAATAATATATACCCTGTATATTGAGACAACCTAACTCATGTTCTCTTTTAGGTCCGCCTCTCTCAAATGGTGACACCCTCTATTTACATTTGAATTAGCGCACACAATCGCTGGCTATCGATCCACCTTTTTTCCGCTTAAAAACTAAAAAAAAACCCTGTTAAAGGTTGCCCGCTGCCGAGTGAGCAATGGCTGAACTATTGTTTGACACGGATCGATTCCGCGCAACCAGGATCACGGATCACACACCCGCGTATTGATTACTCGACGGAGATGGAGGCCGAGGACAAATTAGTCCAGATTAGGTGTTTATCCGGTACGCCGGGAGGACTTTCTTTACCAGACGGTATCAAACGGCGTCCCTCTAAAACGAAAGCGACTCTCAGGGCGCCGTGACCCCCATCTCCACCGCGCGGATTGTTCGTTGGTGTTGTGACGCTACAGGTGGTAGTGGGAAGAAAACCATGCCAGAATTGGAACTAAAACCGTTATCTGTTATACTTTTTAACCCATCTTTGCTGTTTTTTAGGTCATTTTTGGCTGGGTGGTCGACTTGACTTTATTCTGGAAAAATTGATCTTTGCAGGATCTTTTGCCATTTATGGATGGGGGGTCAACTTGATTTTATTTCGTGTAAAAGTTCATATTTTCCGGATTTTTAGCCTTTTTTGGGTGGGGGATTGACTTGATTGTATTTTTGTAGAACAGGGGTAGGGAAGCTATGGCTGGGGAGCCACGTGTGGCTCTTTCCATGGGTGTATATGGCTCTCCACTAACCTGTGAGGTAAAATATGGAAACTTTGATACTACTACTACTTCTTCAATCATAATTAGTTTTTTTATGACTCTTCTGCGTGTATGATATTCCTGATACTTATTAGCAACAGCCTAACATTATTGTCAAAAGAATTCAGATACTTTTAGTACTTTAAAAGTGGTGAAATTACAAAAAAAATCCCATTTTCATGTATTTTTACCATTCAAATCTGAAAACGGCTTTCAAGAAATAACATTAAAAAATATGAATTGTTTATGGCTCTCTGTCAAAAAGGTTCCCGTCCTCTAATGTTGGTCTCAAACTGGCAGCCCGGGGGCTAACCAGGGACCCGTGACTCTACTTTACGGCCCTAGAAATTCCCAATCTTTCCTAGCAGTACTCACAAAAATCTTCATCCTCCCATTGAATTCCTTCTGGTCTTAAAATGAATACTAAATCCGATTGGCTCAAAAGGGAACACCCTCGAAGAGAATATAGATGTAAAAAACCGGAACAATCCGGCTCCCTCTTTGACGAAAACCACTCTCCATCCACCCAAGCTTTAACAACAACAATATATCCATAACCATAGGACATCTCCGTATGGTATAGATTTAAGAGTTGTGGCGTCCTATCTTTCTTTTGAAACTCTCCTTTGTCGCGTACCCCCGGCACCCCCCGGCACGGAGGCGAAGGCGCGCACCCCTGCAGCTTCATTTGCATCAGAAGACTACTTCATTTGAATGTCTTTGATGCGGCGTGGCTTTGCTCAAACGAAGTATCTGATCCCAATCCCCTGGACGGAAGCGCGTGGGCGCACCGGCGTAACCAGCCGTTGCTAGCACCGGCACCCCCCTTTTGTGTTCTATACCGCGCACTCCCGGCTAGCCCGCCTCTATTCAATTGACACTTTTAACACGCACGCTTAGGAAACCCATCATGCGCTTCATTTATGGAGATGAGGTCTCCGGGCTGGGTCCCCCCCCTGGGTGGCTAAAACCCGCCTTTTTGGCCGAGGTGGGCTCGGCAGCCGTTGGTAGTGATTAATGGGACCACACAAGATCTGGATGTGATGCCTTTGTTTGGTGTGGCCATTTTGGAAATGGTCCTAGTGTTGTGGCCAGTCCACTGGGAGCAAATCACTCCCAAAATTAGCAAAAGATGGCAATGTCTACGTTGTTTACACGCACTTTGAAAGGTAGTGATGCTAATTTAGCACTTCACTAGCTAAGATCTGTTCTGACAGCCATGTTGGTTCCAGACTGCTAGCTTAGAGACCTTAGATTTGACTTATGAGCTCTGTAGTTGCCTCTTGTGGATCAATTTGTCTTTCAAAACAGTCTTTTTAGCATCTTTTTTAACCCAGACCGACTTTGGTCCGACTAAGATCTGGTCTGACAGCCATGTTAGATCCAGCCTGCTATCTTAGAGACCCCCAAAAACTCCTCAGTTCCTGGTCTTCAGTCTGTAATCTTTGATTTGACTTACGAGCTCTGTAGTTTCCTCTTATGGATCAATTTGTCTTTCAAAACAATCATCTTTTTAGCATCTTTTTCACCCCAGACCGACTTTGTCAGCATATCATTTCATTCTATATATCATAAGATCTTCTGAAGCCCCTCGGCACCGTCCGATCCACCAAAGCGCTTTGCGACGTCTCCAATACGTTCAAATCCCGACTAAAATAGGCCCCTCTAATCGCCAGAGAAGAGCTTATAACGTGTTCCTTCAAATGTTTACCGCCGCCAGTTAATGCCAGGTTTCTCCGTCACGTTTTGACAAGCGTCCGAACTTCCCTTCTTATCTGTTTGGCGCAGAGACAATCGTAGGATTTCCAACGTACACCCGTTAATCCTCCGTAACTTTTTCACCAGAACTAGAAACGGCGAGGAATAGGGGGCGTTTGAGGGGTACACCTCCATAGTTTAGACCTGTAGATAAACCGGCAAAGCTCATCTTTTTAGTCATTGACGCAAACCCCCTTTTCACCGTCTCCCGGCACGATTAGCCAACGGATTTATTTCTTCGACTCACCGGGTTTGGAATTAATATTTAAGTCCCCCGTAGGTATGGCGGCGTTGTGTCAGCGCCAAAGCTGACGAACGTTTCTAGGCACGTGGTGACGGACCGATGGAAATAATCTCCCGGTGTCCTCGCTTTGGACACCCTTAGGTGTCTATTGTGTCTCTTAAAAAGGGAAACCCAGACTGGGAGTTAGCTTTTTTTTAGCACTCGGAACAAATCAGTTAGCGCTTTCTTAAGTTATTTAGATTTTTTAAAAATTTCCCTTCAGGTGTGTCACCTGGCTTTTACCAGCGTGACGCCTAGAAAGCGAATCAAGAATTTCACGATGATTTCGATTCATGCGGCGATGCGATATTTCAATACCACGGTTCAATTGGACTCTGGGATCCTCAATCGATTAGATACAATATTTCAGGTCTATTTCACCTAAAGAATAAGAAAAACACTTTACATTTTCTTGCTTAATCTAGTTTTTGTTTAACTCTATCCGGGCCAACTATCATTCTAATATAATATTTTGGTAAATCAATACCAATGAGAAAGTTTACTGAACAAATTATGCAAAATAGTCTAAGTTTTTTTCATATATCTAATGAAAAAGTAATGCTAGCATGTACCATAAGATAGTAAATAGATAGATGGATACATTTTTATAAATGGCGTCTTATCTGTTCTTGACCAAACGTCCGGGGCGACCAAACGTCCCAGGCGACCAAACGTCCCAGGCGACCAAACGTCCCGGGCGACCAAACATCCCGGGCGACCAAACGTCCGGGTGACCAAATTCAACGTAAATCAATACCGATGAGAAATTTTATTGAACAAATTATGTAAAATAGTCTAGTTTTTTTCATATAGCTACATAAAAAATTATGCTAGCATGTAGCATTAGATAGTATAGTAACGATTGGATACATTTTTTTTGCAAATGGCGTCTTATCTGTGTTGTATTGATACAAAAGAAATGGTTTCTAGTCCTGATCTAGTTTTGTTGTGTATGACTGGTCATCCCTGACTGACAATCGGGTTTGTAAAGCGTGGCGTGCATGAGGAGGGGGGAGTAAACGCGGGTGAGGGTGTGCGTGAGGTCGTTATTGGAGGCGGCGTTGGCTTTTGTGGAGGTGATTTAAGCGCAATCTCATCTGGTCGCCCGCAGCGCCGGAGGCGACTCATAAAGTGCTTTTAAAATAATAAAGACGTTTAAAGTGGCTATTAAAATCAATGTCGCCTGGCACTAAAATATGCGCTTGTGTATGCGCATTTTCTGAGTAGTAGAAAGGATGCTTTATTAATTGAATGTGTTGGAATGGCTTGATTTTATTCGATTTGGACATTTTGAAAGGGGATGGCTTGCACACTTTGGTGTTTAGGTTTTTGTTTATTGGTCGATTTTTGGTAGAATTAGTAAAAATCGGAGGGAAAATGTCAGTATTTTTTTTGTTCAGCTTTTTCAGAGCTAATAACGAATCGTGTGATAGCTTTAGAAGCTAAATTATTGATGCTAATTGTATTTTAAATCATAGTATTAGTTTACCCTTTTAACCCAATGAAAATGTCTCAATACTTTTGAAGAATTTTTAAAAAAACGGCCTCAAATCAGGACAAATATAATAACAGTTATTACTACGTTTTACCTGGAACTTTATTGTACTACCATCTTATGTTGTATTAGCAAAAATAAATGTGAATAGAACCCCAAAATTGGCATAATATGTTGTATTAGCAAAATAAATGTGCATAAATCCCCAAAATTGGCATACATATAAGCCAGAGGCAGTAGAACTTTATCTTTTAAAGCAACATATCCAAAATAAAGTACCCACTTCTATAGCTTTCACTTCAAGTCGCAGTCAATTTCAATGATTTTACCAAACACTAAGTAACCATAATTCTTTCCAGACTACCATGATATTAAAGTGCAGATCCTTAAAAAAAAACATAGCAAGGAACTCAAACGTTTAGTCCAAAAGTGAAAAGTCTTCATCCTCGACGTTGATTTGCCTATGGAGCCTAGCGTAGAACCTTTAATTGGGACTAAGAGACACTAGCAAGGTGGTTTTTATGTGTTGTTTTGTTTTTCTGGCCGCCGTTTGACGCGAGTAGACCGAGATTCTTTCCTCTTCTCCGCTCTGCTTGGTTTTCTCTCGTTAGTTTTCGCCGTGATCTCTCGCCCGGCTCTTCTCGCCCGGTTCTCTCGGCCAATAAGCACAATAGGTTACGGAATGCTTTTTCCTGCGGTATTACTCACAGGCATTGGCCGCCACATGCCATTAGGCTCAGCGAAAGGGGAGTAGGGGGGGGGGACATGTTTGGAGAACGGTGCCACTGCCATCTAGTGGGTAGGGGAGATAATGCATATGATAATGCATCATTTCATTTTAATGTTATTCCTTGGGAGGCATACTACGAATTTAAAAGTCAAAATACGTACATGTAAACCAGTGCCTTATCCTTAAATTTTTGTAATTTCACTACTCTTAAAGTGGAAAAAAAGAATATTTCTTTTAAATATTCTTATACTGTTGCTAATCAATAAGAGGAAGCATTCCAGAAGAGTCTGCTGCAAAAAAATGAAGATTAAAAGAGTTTTAGATGTAATATCTCAGTTCTGTCACTAGGGATTTCCATATTTTAGCTCACAGGTTAGCAAAAAAAGCCAGATGCACTCATCCAAAGAGCCACATTTGGCTCCCGAGCCATAGGTTCCCTTCCCCCTGGTATAGATTGGAAGTAAAAAATACCAGTGTCAAATTGTCAGCCAAATCGTAGCCAAGCGTTTGTCGCTTAGCGCCGCTAAATCGCTACGTCAGTCTTGACATTTTGGAAAGATGCCAAGCAATAAAAAGATGGTGAATTCTCCGCTGTTGTCGATCCAGGTCTGTAAATGTCAGCCTCTCAATTACTTGCGTCAATGTACGCTTTTGCCGAGTCGCTTCATTTGCATTCAAGTCCAGCCAATCCAAACGAAGCATTTTAACAGAAAAATGTCAGTAATTAGCAGGATTCTAACGACCGGATATTTGGGAAACTGGACTATAAGTCGCGGCTAGGATGATTATTATAGTTGACGGCCATCCCGAAAAAACTAGGTGTGAGGTATTGTGGGTATTTGTCCTTTGTTGTAGTAGTCCTAAATGTCCCTCCGACTTTTTTGCCGTTGGGTGTCCCAGAAAACGATAACATAGTGGTTATGATTGTCATAGAAATATGTCTCCGTCAATGGCAGGGTAGTAAATCCATGTCGCTGTAATGAGATGACCAATCGATCATTGCCGGACCCTCTAGTTGAAAAAGAAAAACCGCTTCAAACTAGAATACTCGGGCTACTGTCATTCACGGACAATTTTAATGAGAAAAACCCCCCGAGTATCGTCAAGAAGACCCTTGACGAGGACCGGGAAAATTCCGATAATGATGGGGAAGGGCTAAAAAAAAGGTAGGCCGGCAGATGAAAAAAAAAACGCAGAAACATCTCGCTTTTCATCGGGTTGGGGAGAGAAACTAATCGAGGTCAGGCTGACTGCGCCCCCTTGCTTTAATTTACAAGCCTGGCCGTATGCGAGGGAAAAAGCCAATCAAAACAAGGCGGCGTGAATGCGTGGATACTTTAGCACCCCCAATAAATTGCCCTTACCAGACAATAGTAGACGATAGGCATGCCTAGAGCCGGATCCCTCTAGTGGGAGTGAAAAGAATTGTCTTATTTGCGGGGAATGAAGCACCGGTTAATTAGTTTATAAAAAATATTAGAATACACAAGAACGTAGAGAGTAGTATTGGTTTAATAAAAATATTAGAATATAAAAGAATATAAAGAATAGTATTGGTTTAATAAAAATGTAAGAATACACAAGAATATAAAGAATAGTATTGGTTTAATAAAAACATTAGAATACACGATAATATAGAGAGTAGTATTGGTTTAATAAAAACATTAGAATACACAAAAACAGAAAGAATATTATCAGTTTAATAAAAACTTTAGAATACACAAAAACGTAAAGAATAGTATTAGTTTAATAAAAACATTAGAATACAATAACATAAAGAATAATATTAGTTTAATAAAAACATTAGAATACACAAAAACAGAGTAGTATTGGTTTAATAAAACCATTAGAATACACAAGAATATAAAGAATAGTATTGGTTTAAGGGGGTTAAAACAGTACCAAACCCAAACATAAAACTGTGATAAATTTGAGCTTTAGTGGCCCAATTTATTGTAAGAAGACAACCCTCTCATTTGCATAACGGTACGATAATTCCGAGATGTTGGAGGTGCGGCGCCGTTGATTGATGGAAATTTAATTATGACACCTCACAAGTTATTAAGCAGTAATCAGGCTCAGCCACTTATCTGGAATACTTACCTTTTTAGCGCCAGGACTGAACGCTGAGCTGCCAGAAATCATTTCCGATTAAACCCCGCCCCCTTTTGCGTTAAGGGAAAAATCGCAGACTATTATAAGCCATCTTGAAGTACGCTAGCAGACATTTTTTTAATGTCATCCCAGCCAAGTGGGCACGTTTGTTTTGGGGGTTTTTTTGTATTTTTATTTCGGTCGACAGGCGCTTGATCAGCTAACGGCGGCCTGTCATCGCCCCCGCCGTTCCACCTCACGCCTTTCCGTCTTAATTATAGATATCAGTAGCCGGACTGAGAAATAAGCACCTAGCGCTGTTAGCTCGTCAGAAAAACGACACTCGAACGCCTCCTAAATAGCGACCGTTTTGCCCAAGGCGTTTCGTACTCAAATTTGGCCGCCGTTTGAAATATCTACAATTTAGCCCTTTACCCAGCCTTTATTCATGTGTGGGTATTCTTTATCCTCCAGCAAAAATATATAGGCAAGCATTCCAAACATAGATGTAAAACGTAAATGTAAAATTTTATACGGAATTCAGTTTAGAAATGTGGCAGCTCAAACTTTAAGTCGTGTTCTGACTTTTTCCCGATGAATTCTTGGCATATGGGCTCATTTCTTTGTAAAATACTCTGCGCGAGGAGCCATTTTCTCCCGACAGAGATCATTAACGTTTCATCTCATCTCGAAAAATAGTAAGAGAGCGATGAGTACGGTGCTCGAGGGGGTTGCGCTTGGAAACAGAGGATCCGAAAAGGTTCAGATAAAGTTGGGTTTTTTACATTTACTTAAGCTTGTCGTCATTGGCTGTCTTTTTTGAGGCTAGCCACATAGACCCCCCTCCCCCATAGTCGGGGGAGGAGGGGTATTTAATATACCGTCTCCCTTTGCAGTCGCAAACTCGCACCCGGTCTAGGAGCTTTTCATTTACTTAAACTTGTCATCATTGGCTTCCTTTTCGAGGCTAGCCACATAGACCCCCCTCCTCCATAGTCGGGGGAGGAGGGGTATTTAATATACTGTCTCCCTTTGCAGTCGCTAACTCACGCCCGTTCTCAGGTTGTCAGGTCTAGGAGCTTTTCATTTACTTAAGCTTGTCGTCATTGGCTGACTTTTTGGGGCTAGCTACATAGACCCCCCTCCCCCATAGTCGGGGGAGGAGGGGTATTTAATGTATCGTCTCCCTTTACAGTCGCAAACTCGCACCCTGTCTCGGATTGTCAGGTCTAGAAGCTTTTCGGGTATCGATCCAAGAAGGGACGGGGGTGCCGGCGACTATAAATCTCAAGCGATGTAGCTGTCGGCTGACAATACACGGACCGAAAGACCAAATACAAAGCGCCATCCCCGGTAAAAGTCGGTCCCCCACTAGGAAGACGGAAGATGTTAGGATAGTCCACGTGCTCCCGCCAGCGGTGGCCGGATATAAATGATGTGCCGACCCTCCACCGTACACGGCGAGTGATGGAAGGCCATGTCGGGCGGCGGCGGCGCTGGGGTGAGTGGGGATGGTTTGGCGCTCTGCAGATCACTGCACCGCAACCTGTGCTGAGGCTTGTTGTACTTGTTTGCTAGGTAACGTACTGTATTCCATTATGCCTTTGTTAATTTGCTGTTGAGAGGCTCACGGGTGGTGCTGGAGAGGAGATGGGAGGACACCCAATGGCAGAATATATCAATGAAAAGTTCTCACAGACTTTTAGACATTTATTTGTAGTTGAGACAAAACTCCGTCTGCTTAAGAATGTCCCACAACCAGAGTTGATCTATCACCCCCGCCGTCTTAAACCATACCATTTGCATCCGGAAGATCAAAGTAGCTCGTTACCGCAACGGCAATTAATCCCAATGGTGGCCCAGTCGCCGCCGAAGGGTCGCCGTCAATCAGCCCTGGGCGACATTTGGCATTCGAGAACCGGCGAAGGATTTTGACCGACCGGGGTGACAATTAAGGAAACCCGGTGTGAACGAGGACCAATCGGGTGGCGTCTTTGCCGGAAGCCCAAATGCCAGCGTCTAAATCCGGCCTTAATTAGTCGACGCTAGGCGAGGACGGCTGGCTGAGGGGACTAACAATATTAGTTGTTTACAAAAAACAGCTTCCTTGTTACACCAAACGGGCGACAGGGCGATAAGGTCACGGCGGGGAGGAGATGAAACTATCCAAACAGGCTCTGTCACCCCCTTCTTTGGCTAAATGGACCATGCTTGCCGTCGGGGGAACGTATGTACGCATTAATTATTGATATGTTATTGTTTTGGTTTTTGTTGGGGTGAGACATGTCAGGGTGGGATTTTAAAATGTGGTGGCTGTGTTAGGAGGGTGCCGGAGTTAGGGTTCAGTCCCCCCCCAAAAAAGTTGTACAATTGACTTCCATTCGCAGTATTTTTGTATTATTGTGATGTACTAGGCTTTTGTATATTAGTTCAAGTTGATTTTTTTATTGTTGATCCTTTGCTGCCCCCATGTGGCTAGAATGCGTAATCACAAGGGTTGCTGGTTAAATCACTCTGATATGACGCATTGTAAATAGCTTTTGAAAGTTTCTCGTGAGAAGGTATGGCAGAGTATGTGTTGTGGTAGTTAGTACTGTATTTTCTGGCATATACGTCGTATTTTTAACTCAAAAAATGATGATTGAATCCAGTTTTATGAGAGGAATTGTAAAATGGGATGATTTCAAGACAATTCTATAAGAAATTGGTAGTAAATGGCTGAGGGTTTTGAATATAATACATGTATTTTTGGAATACAGTACTCCAAATCTTAAAACAGAATTTTAGTCCTCTTATTTTGATTGTCTTTGTGAATTTCCCATCTGTATTGTATTTGTCATCCTCATTTTCTATTCCTATTGATTCAATAGGAATGATTGAGTAGTTTGTCATCCCTGAGCTGTTTACTTTAGTTTTTCTTTTCAATATTTACTCAAGCATTGATATTAATCTGCCCTTCCCACTCTATAAACGCTCTCCACAGTGAATTGATCAAATAACGTTAAAGCTGTCAAACCCCACCCACTAAAATAATAATAATAACAAACAATGTCTGTGAGTGTCAGCATTAAAGTGACATTTTTTCTCATCTTTATTTCCAAAATAACGAAGAAGTAGTGCAACGAGCTTTTTAGCAAGGAGTTTTTTTGACAAAGTCCTTCAGGTGCTGGGGGTGGGGGGGCCGGGGAGTGGCCCGGCCCAGCGGAACCGGGGTGACCGGTTCGAGTTCCATTCGATGGAAAGACTTTTATTTCCTCTTTTTAAATAAGCTTTTAATCTTGGAGGAGGAGCGTTTGACTCTGTCTCCATTGTCGCTAGAGTCCTGGGACGAGGCGCTGGGGAGCTTGTGTTCCCGTCCTAGGCTCCGCCCCTCTGAGTCCAGGGAAGCTAGGGACGGGTAGCGACCCACGGCCGGCGGCGGCGCGTTGGCGGGTAGCGCTCCGAAGCTGTAAGACTTCTCCAGTACGCCGTTGTTTGCGCGCTTCCCCGCCAGCGGGGTGACGGTCTCCGGCGAGACCCGGGTGAGGTCCGGGGACGGTGAGGTGGACGGGGGGCCCGAGGGGGTGGGGGGTAACGAAGGAGGGAGGGAGTCAACGCTGTCGCAGGGGATGCCGGTAGACCCCAAAGATTCTCGGGTCCGGTGAAAGAGTAGCAGTTCTTCACGGGAGATCTTGCGGGTTTCCGGGTTCGTCACACGGACTACCGAGGAGTTGAGGGTGTCCCCAGTGGGGTCACTGGAAAGGGAGTGGGTAGAACTGAATTAGAAAGGACACTGTATGGAGAGAACTGAGGTTTGGAGTCCTTTAGGCGTACCTTCTCTGATCGGGGATTGTTGCCACGCGCTGGTCGTCCGTCTCAAAGCGACGACAAAGGGACGAACCGGCCGAGGACAGCAGATCCGGGGACACGCCGGAGGGTGATGGCGCACAGGCTAAGCTCCGGCGAGAACGGCATGAGCCGCTGTTGCGAGTTAGTGGAGGCCGCATCACTGTAGCTTCCAGTCGGAGATGTGGATAATTTCCAATGAATTTGCAGTTCGGAAAATGTAATTCATAGCTTGGATATAGCACCCTCACTTGTGAATTGCTGTACAATCGGAGGCGTGTCCTCATCTAGGTCGTCCACGCCGCCGGCGACGGGGTAAGGCGGGACGGAGACGCGAGGCATCACCACCCAGCTGTGGTCGGAGTAGAGGCTGGCTGTTAGACTTGGTAAGCCGGAGTTGTTGACTACGGGGAAGTTGCAGAGTCTTTCGATCTGTTGCCAGCGGTGGAGGCGTTCCCTTAAGCAGGCTGTGACCTCGGACAGGGATTTTCTAAAGTGGAGAATGTAGAACAAATGGTTGAAGAGAGTACCGTATTTTCACGACTATAAGGCGCACCGTATTATAAGGCGCACCCCCAATGAATGACATTTTTTCCATATATAAGGCGCACTGTATTATAAGGCGCCCTGTCTATTTTGGAGAAAATTTAAGACTTTTAAGTGCGCCTTATAGTTGTAAAAATACGGTAGATTTTTTTGGATTCAACCGGCGGCGTGCTAACTTGGCCTCAAGTATTTTGTGGTCCACTTCATCCAGGGACGAACTGTGTGCCACGTGTAGAGTCCCGAAGACGGAATTCCGCTTCTTTTTGATTTTCTCCGCCTGCAGTCCAAAAGTTGAAAATAGGGAAAGGTGCAAAGAGTCCGGTGTTAGCGACAGTGGAGGCGAATACCTCGTCCTTAGCGACGCATAACTGCAACTCGGCACTCTGTTTCTTGACATTGTAGTACTGGACTTCCACTTCATGAGTGAGTTGGAGCCATTTTTGCAAGGCTTCCGGCAACGAGCGCTCGGATAGCATCTCCTTCTCAGCTCGCCTGAGGGCCTTTCGTACCTAGACGGGAGACCGGTCAGAAATAATGGATCTGACTCCAAATCAGCCCCGGAGAAGGACTCACCTGAACCAGCTCTTCTTCGGCATACTTTAGTCGACTAAGCTCGCATTCGGCACCCTGGCGGAGGTCTCTCAGTCGCCGGGCTTCGTTCTTAGCTCCGGTGATCTCGTCCCTCATCTTCCTCTCCAGATTCTGTTTCTCCACCACTACGGTGCGGTTTTCTTCTTGAGCCTTCTCCAATCTGAAGGGAAGAGAAGCCATACCAAGATTTCTTGCGGTTTTTGTGCCTCTTGTCCTTTTACCATATTTTCACGACTATAAGGCGCACCGCATTATAAGGCGCACCCTCAGTGAATGACATTTTTCCATATATAAGGCGCACTGTCTATTTTGGAGAAGATTTAAGACTTTTAATTGCGCCTTATAGTCATGGAAATACGGTACTAACCGGCTCTGCAGGTCCAGGAGACTTTGCTCGGCTCTCTGAAGGCTCTCCAGATCCTTCATCATCTGAGAGAGGTGGACCTTACTGGACTTATTCTGCAAGTAAGCGAACCAGCAACCTCCTACGCCAATCACGATGGAGATCACCAGGACAAAGTCTTTGATCCAGTTGTGTTGCGGACCTAAAGACGAAACCTTTAGGGGCTAGACTAGTTCCAGACGAGAGAAAAGGAGGCGAGGACTTACGCACGGGTGGGCCGAAAAGGACCGCATCCAATGCCTTGAGGTTCAGCTTCTGTTTGTGGCGTGGATCCGTCACCCTCAGCTGCGCGGACAAGAAAGACGGCTCGTTTGCGGCGATCCTGCCACACGGGGAGGGGGAAGACGATCCTCAGTCTTAACGGGATCCAGACCACGGTGCGCATTTCTCGGTTTAAGACCAAGCGCTATTTTAAGCTTAGCGTTTTTGGGCCGAAAGGCGATCCGCGTCGCCTCGTCCGAGCATCAGGGGGCGGCGTCTCCTCGTAAAATAGATGGCGGACTTACCTAGGAAGCGTGTTGCCGTCCACGCGGAAGTCCCGGAAGTTTTTCTCGTACTGGGGCAGCTCCACTGACTCTTTCAGCCAACGTACGGCGTCCTCCACTGTCCAGTTGTGGACTAAAGGACATGGAAAAGAACCAGTTTTTGGGTGTTCTCGTATGGAGGTTCTAACCTTTTACCTTCAGAACTCTTCCAGCCTTTCCAAAGCTCCTCCACTGTAATATGCTGGTCTTCACGGTGTAGGTTGCTATGCTTGTTAGTCTGATGTTGCTTCATGTCTTCTATAATAAACTAAAAAAGCAAACCCAGATACAGTTAGCGTCAACCTTTTTGTCCTCACAGAGTTGTCGGCCCTGAACACACTTGTTCTTTCATTTCTACTCGTTTTTTTGCCTTTTAAGGGCTTGGAAAAAGCAAGACAAGAGATTTACTGGGACTCGCCGATGTGTGAACTCTTTGGACGTCTTATTTTTGACAGATTAGAACTTCACGGTTCTGCGGAGAGACAGAGAGGGACGTCTTAACCCCACCAAAAAAATAAGGTCAGGGATCTGTTGCCCTTAATCGTACTGAGGAAGGGATAAAACCTTTTAAAGAAGAGTTGGTTAAAGAAGACCTTAGTTTGAGATTAAGTGGGCTGGACTAGTAAACTCATTGCAAAATGACATAGAATTAACAATAAGCCCACTTTTTTACCTTTGTATTAGTCACTTATACTAATAATTAGTGCAAAGATTGAGTAAATTATCAAAATGTTTATTAACAGAACAGAACAGAACAAGAAAATAACATAAGAACATAAAGTATGTGCCATTTTAACAACACTCTATACAGTTAAACATATATTTAAGTGTGTTGTACATACACTGCGCCCCTAGTGGATATTACAATAACTACAAATTTTAACGAAAATTCATTTTTTTCTCTTCCCCGAGCCACCCAAACCACCAGACGGGTCGGATCCGGCCAGAGGGTTGTATGTTTGACACCCCTGGTCTAAGCTGTAGTTTTAGGAGTTGTAACCTTCCACGTTTGTTTAGATTTTTTGTAGGTTTTACCAATGGTGGGATTTCCCATCCCTTTGGGCATATTTGACCAAAATATGCACTTTACTTGTGTTGACCTGGCATGTTACTGCGAGATGGGAACAGCAAACAAAGGGGTCTGACGTAGAGAGGCGCCAAAAGGGGGCTAACGTAAAACTGGATCACTGGATTATTGAGAGTTTGCGGCAAGTGGGTCGCTTTGGCCTGACAAAATGGCCAGGAACCATTTAGTCTTTGACTAGTTTGAGTCTTTGAGTCTTTTAAAAAACTGTATATGATTGAATCTCCCTGCTATGGGGTGCTAAAGTACTTGTGGTGGGTTTGTGGTGAATTCAAAGTCAAATAATGCATCCTACAGAAGTGAGACGACTGTAAAGTCTTGTAGGCAGTGGGGTAGGAGGGTTAGATAATTAACTGGGGGCCGGTGGAATCTTTGGGTGGGTGTAGGGTGTCAATGTGGGAGTCACAGTGGGGGGTGGGAAGGAGCTCTGATATCTAAGGGTCCGGAAAATGTCAATCTTTGCCGGATAGTCCCAGTAAAGGTCTTTACTCTGGTCTTTTGACTCGGGTTGACCAAGCGGTGTTGTCAGATTCCCGCAAGCTAACGCTAAAGGCGCTTATGTGCAATGCAAAAGCAGTTATTAGATGAATAACTTGTACTTAGAGATGATAAAGATGGAATGTTTGGTCTGAAGGCGCCAGTAAATCAAACCCAAACTACACGTTATGACATTTTTCTAAAGTTACACGCACTCTAAATTCCAGGCGTTAGCGTAGCTCACCTCTACACTCTCGTTGACCTCGATGCCACCATCTTTGTCGTCGTCCAATTCTCGGTGGATGTGGCGGAGGGCCGCCAAGCTGAAGCGGTCTGCGTCGCTTACACAAGGCGGGACCACCGTGAAGCAAGGGTCTGGGGTAAGGAGAGGACATGGTTTATTACAAAAAAATCATTTAACAGAGTAAACTTGTTGGTTGTTAGACTAAGGGACTTTAGCAAAGACGTAGAGATGTACAGGGTGGCCCAAAAAGATGCGTACCCCATGTTTTATTCGATAAAAAATATTTTTTTTAACGAGTACAGGTTTGCTTGCAACGTAATGGTGGAACTCGTCTTAGGAAAGCCATAAATTGACTAAAAATTGACAGAAATCGACTATAAGGCGCACTTAAAAGTCTTAAATGTTCTCCAAAGTAGACAGTGCGCCTTATAATACAGTGTGCCTTATAATACAGTGCGCCTTACAATACAGTGCGCCTTATATATGGAAAAAATGTCATTCCTTGAGGGTGCACCTTCAAAAGTCTTGGATTTGTCCTCTTAGTGTACTCTTGGATTAGTATAAAGTCTGATTAGACAACCGCGCCTCTTCTTTGTCCCTGTCCTATACAAATATGTCTTAAGTATATATTACTATGTCTTATGTGTTCAAGTTGACATTTCCCAAGGCGACATTTGGTCAGTGAAACCAAGCCAGTCAACACAACTGTAATTTTTTTGGTATGCACTTCACTGTCATTTGTCGAACTGTATGACTTTCCTTCCATGTGGGCGGTACCGCTTTAAATCTAATGTCTGTTGGCTTTCCTTTAGATCAGACGGAGGCATCCCAAGTGCGCGGGGGGGGTCTTGTTACGGGTGGCATGGCTTGCACGGCAATTTGCTTAAGACGCAAGGGGAGATAGGAGATATTCGACCGGACACTTGCCCTCCCCCGTCTAAGTTTGGATGAGGTAGAACACTGGTTGAGCTGAGATCCCCATCACACTATGGCTCGGGAGCCATATGTGGCTCTTTGGATGAGTGTATATAGCTCTTTGCTAACTTGTAAGCTAAAATATGGAAATTCCTAGTGATAGAACTGAGATATTACATCTAGAAGTGCTTTAATCTTCATTTTTTTTTGCAGTAGACTCTTCTGGAATGCATCTTCTCATTGATTAGCAACAGTATAAGAATATTTAAAAGAAATATTCTTTTTTTCCACTTTAAGAGTAGTGAAATTACAAAAATTTAAGGATAAGGCACTGGTTTACATGTATGTATTCTGACTTTTAAATTCGTAGAATGGCATTTTGAAATTGTCCCAATTCTGTTCCATTTGTTTTCCAAACACAAAGACACGTTTTGAAGTAGTAAGAATAAAGCCTGTTGTCCCTCGCGAGATATTTTTAAAAACTGTCATTTAAAGTGACAGTCTTTGAAATTGCCGGCAATGACAACAACGTAAGCCTTCTCTTCCCAGGTGTCCTTTTCTCTCTTTGGATTGCGAATAAGAATGGTTGATGAGGAAGTACGTGACGGGAAGTCGCCGTCAGTGACCCCTAGCAATCCGAGAGAGGAGCAGGGGGGGGGGGGTGTGAGGGGGATTGGTCGACGTTTAAAATTGAAAACAGCCGGTCCCGGAGGACGGTGAAATTGGAAAGCACTGGTTATTTTTATCTTGCAGGGCTCCCGTTTGTCAGGATGTAAGAACTTGACAATAGTGTGAGTGTCCCTTGTGTGCACAGAAAACAAATGTGAGAAGTGTGTAGTGGTTAGCATAGGTGGCTAGTTGTTGCAAAAATATTGTGGTGTTGGGCTACAGTTATGATTTTTGGGGCTAAAATGTGGAAAATAGGCAAAAATTAAAAATAGTTCTCCTGCTATCAAGAGTAGATGTCCCTAACGCTGTATGGGTAAGCATTACTTTAGTAGGAATAGATGTAGTGATTAAAATATGTATTGATATGTCCTTATGGATTGAAATGACTAAGTGGCTACATTTAAAAGAACCTGTCATCCTTATTTGGCGTCTGAAACTGGAAAAAAAATGAAATGGTAAGTAGGTTTAGTAGTCCGAGACAAAAAAAATGTCCAGAAAAGGAGAGAGACTTTGTAGGCTTGGGTTTACGGGAAGGGGGGGGTGTCGGAGACAGGTTTAATTTGACCATGGGTTGAATTGTTTGGCGATGCTTTGTTAAATGATTTCTCAGAATGATGGAGGAAGAATTAAGGGTGGTTTACAATTTGAAAGGACAGGTTTTGGTCTTTGATGATGTGGTTAGAGCCGGTCGGGTGGCATTGCTGGGATGGGTCGGCAAAGGCGTGAACACAGAAGTATTTTAGTTATGTCACAGTTAGGACTTAACGATGGGTCGGTAGTAGGTCTATCATGGAATGTGGTTTTGGGTAATTGTATTGTTTTAGGTGGAGTGTAGAGTTAGAGGACAGGTATGGGTACTTGTGGGTCTATTTTAGACCAATTAGAATGTCACTCAATGGCATTGCGATAGACGGGATTGGAACTTGCAAATATTTACATGTTTTGGCCATTGGTCCCTTGTCTAGCAGCTCGTCATCGGGGCGAGTGGGATCGTTAACGGCGGTAAACGGTCCCCTCGGACAAATTCCCACCCGCCAGGTTGGCCGAGACGACCGTCTCGGGTGTCTGCGAAGGGCGCAGCTTTGAATTCTTCCCGTGTCGGGGTGTCAAGACTTAGCGATACTACATTTGTAGCACCGGAGCTGATTTAGGGACGTGACCGACAGGTGTTATTACGGATATCCTAAAATCAATGACAATGGTGTCGGCTGTCTCTCTTCAATTAACAGCCGGTGTTGAGGGTGGACTTGTTTAGTAATGTCCTTAGTCCCGTATCCGGGTCTGTCTAAGAATGTTTTAGGTATGTCCAAAGTTCGGTGTTTGCCGATAAGCTGATTTCCGAAGGTTTTTGGCCATTCGGTGGACGGCAAGTCGGTAAAACGTCCTAAATACCCTCCAAGGCGTCCACCATAGGGTGTACGACCCCATGGGTTGAGTTGAGGCGAGACAAAAGACAGTTTAACAAAAGATTAGAGCTTGGTATCGTAGAAATTGAGATTAGCTGATGTTAACAAAACTTTTGTTACTTGGTTTGTGGATCATTGGCAAGAAGGGACATTTAGTTTGGGTACACCAGGACTAGTTTTGTTCCATTTTAGTCCGTGTCTTGGAGATTTGCTGTAGTCACCTCTGTGTATGGTTGTTGTCTTTCATAATTATCACTTGATCTGTTCAGATAACTCATATTTTCCCACAATCTGTCTTCCAGTGTCCTGCTATTGGACGGCAGGGTGTCCACTGACTGGTTCCTGGGTCCAGCATCTCCCTACGACCTTTGCACAAAGTGTCTTTGCCGGTTTAATGCTGTGTATCTTGTCTTTGTTGGAGTAAGTATGAGTATTTATACTTCCACTTTGGAATGGTAGTAACATCTAATAGTTGTGCTATAGGAATCAATATTTGTAAGAATTTTCAAGGCTCAATTGTTCAACAAATTGATTTCCAGTTTGCCGTTTACCTAGTGTGGCTCCATCCCCAACACGGGCCGAGTCGGAACCCTGCGCCGCAGAGATGACGAGTCCACGCAGCAAGACGATCAGCACCGCGATGTTGGACATCGCGGACGTGCGCGGGGGGACCCGCTCGGCGGATCGTCGGACGCCCAGGCTTTCCAGATCAGCCAAACATGAGCTTGCAAAACGTCCCGGTGATCCAACTACTAGTCTCCTCAGGTATTTGGAAATAAGAAGCCTTCTCCGCGATCAACTGTCAAGCCAATCGGGCATTTAATCGTGCACCACAGGGGGGCGGAGGGGGGCAGTTATGTGTAGGAATCCCAAAGCCTCCAAACCGCCCCCCCTTTAAAATAAAAAGAATACAAATCCCCTACCAGCCCAAAAAAAAACGTCTGACGTGTAGAATTCAGTGTCCAATTCCTACGTACTAGTCCTGGAGTTGTTACCAAGTACTGCGTGTCCCACTTCCAGGTCCAGGAGCGGCGCCAGATCCACCTCCTCCTCAAGAGAAAGACGGTTATTTACACGGAAGGTTGAACTCCGGTTCTGGAGAAGCAGCACACGGCCGTCTGCCGTCCCCCCCCTTTAACTTCCCCCTTCCCTCCCTCTTCCTCAACTCCCTCCCTCCATCCCTATTCGCCGTTGAGGTCCGCTGGAAGAGGTCCGGCTCGGAGCGGGGTGGCCGCACGCCATCGCCGCCAATTCGCCGGTAGATGTACGCGCGGCGGTGGCGCGTGCGCGTGGAGCAGGGGCGGAAGTCGTGATGCAAATGAGTCAGCGGCGTGCGTGGACGTGCTTGCGTCTTCTAGTCATTCCCCAAGCCTGGAAGCTGTGTCAGTGGATGAAGAGATCTGGCTTCTCATTGGCTGTGGCGTCCCAACATGGCATGATGCAATTGGCTGGTGCTTGGGCTTTAGGGTTGGAGTTTGACAGGATACAAAAAGACGGAGAGGAGGTAGCTTAGCGCGGATGTGTGTGGATGACAAATGAGACAAAGGTTTTATTGTATAGTCTTTTTGGACAGTGAATTGATATATATATATATATATATATATATATATATATATATATATATATATATATATATATATATATATATATATATATATATATATATATATATATATATATATATATATATATATATATATATATATATATATATATATATATATATATATATATATATATATATATATATATATATATATATATATATATATATATATATATATATATATATATATATATATATATATATATATATATATATATATATATATATATATATGTCGTTTTTATCGAGATATTTATAATTAATATACATTAATATTTTGTTGTTTTTTTTATTTTAAAAAGGACTTATGTTCCGATGTCTTGTATATACATTATGTATTGTTATATTATTCCATAGGTACCTATTTATTAAAAAAAAAGACTCAACTAAGTTCCTTCTTCTTTTTCCATCAGGTCAGCACCATTGAGAGAGCTGCAACAATATATGTGAATTATGGAAAGACTTCATGTTTAACTATGTTCATCTAATGTGTTACAATAAAATGATGTGTACATTTTGTCTTATGGTGCTTACTATTTTGCAATTACTTTTATTTATTTTTTAGCACAGTTAAAACATACACATATTACCACGTATTAGTATTCATAACCAAAGTACCTAAGTTTATATTTCTTATTACTCCAAGTCATAAATCCTATGTATTAGTATTGGTCAGAATGCTATTTATTGTGAACACACAAAATGATGTTTCGAATGCGGAAATCGTATATGTTAAACGGGGCCGTCTTTACACATCCAGTCCACAGGACGGCGCAAAGATCCCAACGGTTGTTTGCAAAGCACTGTTTATTGAAAGAAGAAGATGTCTGGAATGCGGAAGTCGTTTATGTGAAAAGGGCCGTCATTACACTTCCAGTCCACAGGACGGCGCAAAGATCCCAACGGTTGTTTGCAAAGCACTGTTTATTAAAAGAAGAAGATGTCTGGAATGCGGAAGTTGTTTATGTGAAAAGGGCCGTCATTACACTTCCAGTCCACAGAATGGCGCAAAGATCCCAACGGTTGTTTGCAAAGCACTGTTTATTGAAAGAAGAAGATGTCTGGAATGCGGAAGTCGTTTATGTGAAACGGGCCGTCATTACACTTTTAGTCCACAGGACGGCGCAAAGATCCCAACGGTTGTTTGCAAAGCACTGTTTATTGAAAGAAGAAGAAGAAGATGATTCGAATGCGGAAGTCGTTGATGTCATTCCACACGAGGGAATTTACGCATGCGCTATATCCTGGAGTTCCCCGGACTGACGTCAGAGAGAAACCCAGGAAGTGGGAGACGAATTCATTGCGTGTTCTTTTGTTTGTCAACTGTTTTTTCGGCGTTTTATCGCATGATCTAAATGGGGGAATTGACAGTAAATACAACCGAGTCACGTTTGATAGATTACACGAACAGTAGTCCGCAAGAAGGGAGTTTTTTCGAGTTTTTTTGGGCTGATTTTGTGCACTCGTTCGTTGCAGGCTGTACAAGGAAAGTCAGGAATAAGGTAAGCAATGCTGCAAATGTCTACTACAAACGCTTCTTGGTGAATATTTCTACTCGTAAAACGTGTACTTGTTTTCTGTTGAGCTTGATCCTCGAAACCCAGATCAGATCGAAACATTTTGCCAACCTCCACAATTGAATGAACTATTTTCCCAATCAATGACAGACAACGTGGCTCCAATATTGACCTTTCCTCTTGAAGAAAGAATGTGTATTTTTTATTGCTTTTAAAAAATCTAGCATGAGGACAAGCCTGACTGAAAATAATGCATTGAACAATGTTGACATTTGATGAAATTGTTACATTGACTATTAATTGACTAATATTCTTGGGTGGGTGGGATGGATGTAAAATTTCATGGGCATGCGCATCCTCTTTTCTTGCCCTTCAAAGCTTAAATAAGTGATTATGATGTGCCGTGTTGATGGCGTTGTGTCCATATTGCCCATTTTGAGCCCCTTGTATACTTTTTCCAATTGTTGTTCATATTTGGTGAGATTTTAGTGTTGTGTTCATAGTCAGTTGGCCTGAGTAGACCGATTTCATAGGCGCTCCAGTGATTGTGACTAAGTGGAGGGGTTACCTCCTTAGACCTTTGGCCCCCAAAACCCCCAATTGTACCTGATACGTGTCCAAAGTTGCTCAAAATAATATGTGCATCTTTTAACAATGTGCACATCCTCTATTTCTGGTCAGTAGACTCCCATTTCAGGCCATTTGTGTGCCACAAAAGGCCACATTTATAGGGGCCTCGGAGGTCTCTCGTCGGCAAAAAAAAATGGCTTTTTCCTCAATGTTTTGTGTTTAAAACATGCGATCTGAGTCCAATTGGATTAGTGCTAACCAAAAATGTCATTTTGTTTACAGGAGTGGAGGCCCGGAAGATGGAGTTGCTTCCACGTCCATCAACCTGCGCCACACAAGTGCTAACAAAGGTGGGAAATGCTCCATTCAATGTATATTTGTATTGAAAAGAATGTTTTTTTAAGATTTATTTATCATGCTAGTAATCGAATAGCTTGAATTAGAATCACATTTATTTGACCACCCGTGTAGAGCTCAAAATAATAATGTAATTCTAGGTCATACAGTCCAAGATGCTAATACTATTTTCAGGCATCATTGTATGTCAGGTTACATATAAATATGGCTAGGCTAATTATGTGACTGTAATGTCATATAAATGCTAGAATGGTCACTGATGCTAATGCTATTTTTGCACTCAAATCACCTTATGTACAGTTAGATGTAAACATTGGTAGGCTAATTATTTGTTCATGATGCTAATGCTATTTATTTGTTCATTATGTCAATGTTATTTTTGCGCCCGCATCATCTTCTGTATCGTTAGATGTAAACATTGGTAGGCTAATTATTTGTTCATGATGCTAATGCTATTTATTTGTTCATTATGTCAATGCTATTTTTGCGCCCGCATCATCTTCTGTATCGTTACATGTACATATTGGTAGGCTATTTATTTGTTGGTGATGCTAATGCTATTTTGGCGCTTGCATCATCTCATGTAAGGTTACTTATCATGATCAGTAGACTAATTATGTGACTGTAATGTGGTATGAATGCTAGAATGGTCACTGACTTCTCTCGTTGTCGTCTTCTTGACAGGATGGGGGACGTTTTGGACGTACACGGCGCCTCCGGACGGGCCCGCGCTGCAGCCCGATGGCTTCTGGGCACTGGCGTGACCTGGCGTGACCTGGCGTGACCTGGCTGGGTATGTGACGTCTTACGTTTCAGCGTCTGCAGTGGCATCTGATGCCGTCAGAATGTCAAAAAGGCCCTTTTTTGCGAACAATATACTGTTGAAATTGAATCAGTCTTCGTCTTTTCTTGCTAAATGCATCCTTACTAAGTTTAAAATAGATGTTTTCCTTCAAAATGTGTCTTTTTGGGGCACAAAACGTCCACCAAAAAGAGCTCTCGGAAAACGGGGCCTCAGAAAAGCAGAAAATCTTCCCGGCAACAAGTCGTGTCACGTTTCGGCCATCCAATCAGAAGCCTTAAAAATTGGATTTAGCCACCTCCCCTCTATGCAAATCTATGCAAATTTGGATTTAGCCCCGCCCTGGCCTCGCCCACCGGGACAGCCAATCACAGCCCGGCATTTGGCCGGACACGCCCCTTTTTTCCAAAAAACGGCGTTTTTTGGACCGAAACCCCGCCTCCCGCTACAAAGCCAGCCCCCCCTGAATAAAGCCCACCCATTCCGAGAGAACCAATCAGATGGCAGTATTCACCTCCCCACTTCCTGATTCTACACCAATCAGTGAATAGACGCCCCTTCCCAGAGAACCAATCAGGTGGCAGCACTCACCTTCCACTTCCTGATTCTACACCAATCAGTGAATGGACACCCCCCTCCCAGAGAACCAATCAACTGGCAGCACTCAATTATTACTTCCTTATTCTAAACCAATCAGTGAACCTAATTTAAGTTATCCACCAATCCCAGGCTAGTCATTTGCATAGCCACACCCCAAAAAAAAACAAATAAAAAATTAAAAAATAAAATTTTTAATAAAATTGAATAATAAAATGTTAGAAGAAAGGAGTTTGTTTTTTGTTCAACTTTATTTGTTTTTCTTTCAGAGTTAAGAGTCCAAAGTTTGATGTCTTGAAGTTCTTCTTCAAACCAGTAGGAGTCGGATCGGAACAGAGTGTGGAGACCTGAAGACAAAAAAAAGTAAGTTAAGTGCAAGTCGAGTGCAAACCAAGTAAGTTAAGTGCAAGTCGAGTGCAAACCAAGTAAGTCAAGTGCAAGTCGAGTGCAAACCAAGTAAGTTAAGTGCAAGTCGAGTGCAAACAAGTTAGTTAAGTGCAGTAGGGCAAGTTAAAAAGTGCAGACAAGCAAGTTAAAAAGTGTAGTAGGGTAAGAAGTGTAGTAGGGTAAGAAGTGTAGTAGGGTAAGAAGTGTAGTAGAGTAAGAAATGCAGTAGAGCAAGATAAAAGTGCAGACAAGCAAGTCAAGTGCATTCAAAGAATTGTGCAAACGACGATAAGACTTACCTTAGAATGATGCGATGTCACTTGTACTTGACTTGAGCAGGAAGGCAGCAACTGTGAAAGAAGTGGACTTCAGCTGTGGAAGAACTTCATTTGATGCGATGTCACATGTTCTTGAGCAGGAGGGCAGCATCTGGACCACTTCAACTGTGGAGGAACTGGACGACTTCAACTGTGGAAGAACTACATTGCAATCCAGACAATTGTCACGAAGGAGTTCACACGGAGGCAAAACATTTTGTCCTTTTATTTTATTTCCAGAATTTAGCATTGAAGATAATCAGCTCGTTGTCTCACAGGTGCAGGCGGCAGTTGGGGCGGGGTCAAGGCAGGTCTCCAAATTGGCGTCTTCACTGGACTGAGTCTGCAAACAAGAAAGTGGGTGAGCATTTAATTCAGTCATGTTTACCGTCTAAGTGGTGCACATTTACTCACCTTTGCAGTACAATCACGCTTTAAAAAAAAACATCTGCTTCAGTCATCTTGAGCTGCAGCGCCCTCCGGTGGACACGGGGAAACTAGCCAGCAAAAGAGAGTGGAAGGTAAAACATAGTTCAGAAGCGTGGCGTAAAAAGACGTCAAAGTTGGACAGTGTTCACGTCCACCATTTTGTGTTGCAGTGTGCACTAACCTACTGGACGACGTCGTGGATGAAATCCGACTGCAAGAATCAAAGACAGAAGTAAAAATTGGACATGGTAAGTCATCTGGACGTTCCTACCTCAAACTTTGTTACTCCACTTTCAGCTTCTGGAAGAACAGATTAATAGACAGTTCGATTTGCACGTGAATCAATTGTTTGCTCGTTTCACCTGTGCTTACCTGCAGGGTCGGACATCTTGGAAGTGACCTGCAAAAGAAAAGGAGAGAGTCAAAAAGTAAGGTTAACAGTCATTTTTCGTGTAAAGTGGATCATATGGCAGAATACTTACCGACTGCAGCCTGAGAAGGAAGAAAGGAGACCATTAAGTATTTTTGAGCTTGACTTTGGAATATTCAAAGTACTTACCAACTGCAGCCTGTGAAGGAAGAAATGGACCATTAAGTATTTTCAAGGTTGATTTGGAATATTTTAAGTACTTACTTGCTTCTTTTTGCACATTTGTGAGCTGTTGAAACAAGAGAAATGTAAGTTAGTCTCAAATAAAAAAAGTGAAAAGACTTGGGAATAGTACTTACTTTGGCTTTCCAGTGTGGAGCGACGCGCAGCATTCATTAAATGAAAGAGACCGCCTGCGAAAATGCTTCCTCTTTAAATAGTTTTTCGGAAGTGACGTAATTGCGCTAAAAAAATAAAAGTTTAAAAATCAATTTGAATGAGTCCTTCAAATTGAAAAGCGAACGACCGGGACTCGTACCCGGGTCTCCCAAGCCAAAGTCTAATGCTCTACTCATGAGACTAATGAGCAGATGACGTAGAACAATCTCATAGTGTATATGTCCCAGTCTTAGTCACTCATATTCGATAGACTGTCAAAAAAAAGGGTAAATATGACTTCCAATTTTTGAATTTGCAAAGCGTTGGTGGTCTAATGGTTAAAGACACTGACTGCGAATACTTTAGACTCGGGTTCGATCCTCACTCTTACCTTTGCCTCTCTAGCATTTAATTCGTGAATGCAGCTGAGAGTGGGAATCGAACCCGGGTCGCCTGCATCGCAGGCAATGACTTATGCCATTCGCCACCTTGGCTGGATTTCCGCCGAAATTTCTCCCGTAGAAGTCCTAAATAATACCCAAAACACTTAGCGCAATATACTACAGTGATGCACCGGTAACAAGGAGTTGGTTGGAAAAGAAATTGCAGAGTGTAATGCTTAAAAGTGTCACAAGATGGCAGCCGAACAAGACATGTCCAGTCAGGCACACTCATGGGACAATATGTGAGAGGAGTCCAAGTATACCACATTAATGTATACTAGGAAACAGCATACTTGGTTGGTTGGAAAAGTCATTGCAAATTGCAATGCCCGAAAACCGCCACAAGAGGGCAGAAAGTTAGAACATGTCTATTCAGGCACATTCAGGACAATATGTGAGTCCAGGTAGTATTCTACATAAGTACGCAGTTGGTTGGAAAAGACGCATTGCCAAGTGCAATGCCCAAAAACCGCCACAGGAGGGCATTAGGTTTAACATGTCTTGTGGAGAATAAAATAGCATGTCTGCATACATGCATACAGTCACAACACAAATTCAAGGAATTAAGAATTGTTATGGTTTGTTACTTTATTGGAGAGGGATCAAGATGAATATTGCACATCATTTATATAAGCAAGATGAGGCTGATGCTGGGGAGCACATTGAAAATAAAGTTCGACCAAATACACAAGTGCCTTGTCTGTCTGCTTTTGTCATGAAATAAACACAAAATAAAGTTGGTGGTCATAACATGGCAAGTGGAAATCAGCCGTCTGCCTGCAGGAACAAGTCCAGTCTGCACCAAGAGAGGAACAAGCATTAAAGATGCACCTGGCTGTGAATACATGGATAAAAGAACAATGATATGAGAACGTGTTCGATCGACCGAACGAACAGTTCTGACACGCTTAACAGTCGCACCTTCGTATCTTGTTTCTATTGACCGCATAGTACGCTTAAAAAGACTGCATTTACCTAAAATCATGCGTAGAAGGATTGTTTTGATCGGCTGCTGGTTACCACGACTTCCGCATTGGAGGATCTTCTTCTTTCAATAAGAGCGATTTGCAAACAACCGTTGCGACTACGCTGCCCTCGTGTGGACCGGAGATGTAATGACGGCACTGGTTCTCATAAACGACCATGAATCGACTTTCTGTCTTAGGATGTTTTTTAAACAGGGCAATGCACCTCTATTGGTGTCAAAGTGGAGGTCCGGGGGCCAAATCTGGACCGCCGCATCATTTTGTGCGGTCCGAGAAAGATGTTTTTTAAACAGCACAATGCACCTCTATTGGTGTCAAAGTGGAGGTCCGGGGGCCAAATCTGGCCCGCCGCATCATTTTGTGCGGTCCGAGAAATTAATAATGGTTTACTTTCTCGGGCCGCACAGATTTGGCCCGCGGGCCTCCACTTTGACACCAACAGAGGTGCATTGTGCCTTTTAAAATATCCTCATGGTTTACTTTCTCGGACCGCACAAAATGATGCGGCGGGCCAGATTTGGCCCCCGGGCCTCCACTTTGACACCAATAGAGGTGCATTGTGATGTTTAAAATATCCTCATGGTTTACTTTCTCGGGCCGCACAAAATGATGCGGCGGTCCAGATTTGGCCCCCGGACCTCCACTTTGACACCAATAGAGGTGCATTGCCCTGTTTAAAAAACACCCTAAGACAGAAAGTCGATTCATGGTCGTTTATGAGAACCAGTGCCGTCATTACATCTCCGGTCCACACGAGGGCAGCGTAGTTGCAACGGTTGTTTGCAAAGCGCTCTTATTGAAAGAAGAAGATCCTCCAATGCAGAAGTCGTGGTAACCAGCACCCGATCAAAACAATCCTTCTACGCATAATTTTAGGTAAATGTAGTCTTTATAAGCGTATTATGCGGTCAATAGAAACAAGATACGAAGGTGCGACTGTTAAGCGTGTCAGAATCATGGCCAGATGAGGTGAGTGGACTCATCCGCTTCATATTAGCGTCATTGTTAAAATCTGGCCCGCCGCATCATTTTGTGCGTTCCGAGAAAGATGTTTTTTAAACAGCACAATGCACCTCTGTTGGTGTCAAAGTGGAGGCCCGGGGGCCAAATCTGGCCCGCCGCATCATTTTGTGCGGTCCGAGAAAGTAAACGATGAGGATATTTTAAAAGGCACAATGCACCTCTATTGGTGTCAAAGTGGAGGTACGGGGGCCAAATCTGGCCCGGCGCATCATTTTGTGCGGTCCGAGAAAGATGTTTTTTAAACCGCACAATGCACCTCTGTTGGTGTCAAAGTGGAGGCCCGGGGGCCAAATCTGGCCCGCCGCATCATTTTGTGCGGCCAGAGAAAGTAAACCATGATTACTTTCTCGGGCCGCACAAAATGATACGGCGGGCCAGATTTGGCCCCCGGACCTCCACTTTGACACCAATAGAGGTGCATTGTGATGTTTAAAAAACATCTTTCTCGGACCGCACAAAATGATGCGGCGGGCCAGATTTGGCCCCCGGACCTCCACTTTGACACCAATTGTCCCTTTTAAAATATCCTCATGGTTTACTTTCTCGGGCCGCACAAAATGATGTGGCGGTCCAGATTTGGCCCCCGGACCTCCACTTTGACACCAATAGAGGTGCATTGCCCCGTTTAAAAAACATACTAAGACAAAGTCGATTCATGGTCGTTTATGAGAACCAGTATCGTCATTACATCTCCGGTCCACACGGGGGCAGCGCAGTTGCAACGGTTGTTTGCAAAGCGCTCTTATTGAAAGAAGAAGATCCTCCAATGCGGAAGTCGTGGTAACCAGCTGCCGATCAAAACAATCCTTCTACGCATGATTTTAGGTAAATGCAGTCTTTTTAAGCGTACTATGCGGTCAATAGAAACAAGATACGAAGGTGCGACTGTTAAGCGTGTCAGAATCATGGCCAGATGAGGTGAGTGGACTCATCCGCTTCATATAAGCGTCATTGTTAAAATCTGGCCCGCCGCATCATTTTGTGCGGTCCGAGAAAGATGTTTTTTAAACAGCACAATGCACCTCTGTTGGTGTCAAAGTGGAGGCCCGGGGGCCAAATCTGGCCCCCCGCATCATTTTGTGCGGTCCGAGAAAGTAAACCATGAGGATATTTTAAAAGGCACAATGCACCTCTATTGGTGTCAAAGTGGAGGCCCGGGGGCCAAATCTGGCCCGCCGCATCATTTTGTGCGGCCCGAGAAAGTAAACCATGATTACTTTCTCGGGCCGCACAAAATGATGCGGCGGGCCAGATTTGGCCCCCGGACCTCCACTTTGACACCAATAGAGGTGCATTGTGCTGTTTAAAAAACATCTTTCTCGGACCGCACAAAATGATGCGGCGGGCCAGATTTGGCCCCCAGGCCTCCACTTGGAAAACCATAAGGTACCTATGTCGTTTTTATGGAAAAAAATGACATAGGTACCTATGTCGTTTTTTTCCCATAAAAGCGACTTAGGTACCTATGTCGTTTTTATGGGGAAAAAACGACATAGGTACCTATGTCGTTTTTTCCATGAAAACAACATGGGTACCTATTTCGTTTTTTTCCATAAAAACGACATAGGTACCTATGTCGTTTTTATCGGAAAAAAAACGACGTAGGTACCTTCATCGTTTTTATGGAAAAAAACGACATAGGTACCTATGTCGTTTTTATGGAAAAAAAAACGACATAGGTACCTTCATCGTTTTTATGGAAAAAAACGACATAGGTACCTATGTCGTTTTAAAATGTCGTTTTTATGGGAAAAAAACGACGTAGGTACCTATGTCGTTTTTATGGAAAAAAAACGACATAGGTACCTATGTCGTTTTTATCGAAAAAAACGACATAGGTACCTATGTCGTTTTTATGGAAAAAACGACATAGGTGCCTATGTCGTTTTTATGGACGACATAGGTACCTATGTCGTTTTTATGGAAAAAAACGACATATGTCGTTTTTATGGAAAAAAACAACATAGGTACCTATGTCGTTTTTATGGAAAAAAACGAAATAGGTACCTATGTTGTTTTCATGGAAAAAACGACATAGGTACCTATGTCGTTTTTATGGAAAAATACGACATAGGTACCTATGTCCTTTTTTTCCATAAAAACGACATAGGTACCTATGTCGTTTTTTTCCATAAAAACGACATAGGTGCCTATGTCGTATTTTTCCATAAAAACGACATAGGTACCTATGTCGTTTTTTCCATGAAAACAACATAGGTACCTATTTCGTTTTTTTTTCCATAAAAACGACATAGGTACCTATGTCGTTTTTATGGAAAAAAACGACATAGGTACCTATGTCGCTTTTTTTCGATAAAAACGACTTAGGTACCTATGTCGTTTTTTCCCATAAAAACGACATAGGTACCTATGTCGTTTTTTTTCGAAGTACCTCTGGGGCTACGAGTTCCCACCCGTCATGTCGCTGAGCGCGTCAGGGGGCTACGTGGCCAACTTTACCTTCTTCGACAAGGTGTTCAAAGCTAAAACGCCGCCGTCCCATGACGCCGAAGCGGGCAAGTCCAAGGTGAAACGACAGCGGGACAGTGCCACGCCCAGCATGAAAATCAGTAATGTATGACAGGGAGAGGGCGTGGCCTTGGGTTTGGATGGGTAGGGTCAGAGAGGACAATGAGTGGAGCATTAATATTTTGTTGTTTTTTTTATTTTAAAAAGGACTTATGTTCCGATGTCTTGTATATACATTATGTATTGTTATATTATTCCATAGGTACCTATTTATTAAAAAAAAAGACTCAACTAAGTTCCTTCTTCTTTTTCCATCAGGTCAGCACCATTGAGAGAGCTGCAACAATATATGTGAATTATGGAAAGACTTCATGTTTAACTATGTTCATCTAATGTGTTACAATAAAATGATGTTGTGTACATTTTGTCTTATGGTGCTTACTATTCTGCAATTACTTTTATTTAATTTTTAGCACAGTTAAAACATACACATACTACCACGTATTAGTATTCATAACCAAAGTATTTAGTTTATATTTCTTATTACTCCAAGTCATAAATCCTATGTATTAGTATTGGTCAGAATCCTATTTATTGTGAACACACAAAATGATGTTTCGAATGCGGAAATCGTTCATGTTAAACGGGGCCGTCATTACACTTCCAGTCCACAGAATGGCGCAAAGATCCCAACGGTTGTTTGCAAAGCACTGTTTATTGAAAGAAGAAGATGTCTGGAATGCGGAAGTCGTTTATGTGAAACGGGCCGTCATTACACTTTTAGTCCACAGGACGGCGCAAAGATCCCAACGGTTGTTTGCAAAGCACTGTTTATTGAAAGAAGAAGAAGAAGAAGAAGATGATTCGAATGCGGAAGTCGTTGATGTCATTCCACACGAGGGAATTTACGCATGCGCTATATCCTGGAGTTCCCCGGACTGACGTCAGAGAGAAACCCAGGAAGTGGGAGACGAATTCATTGCGTGTTCTTTTGTTTGTCAACTGTTTTTTCGGCGTTTTATCGCATGATCTAAATGGGGGAATTTACAGTAAATACAACCGAGTCACGTTTGATAGATTACACGAACAGTAGTCCGCAAGAAGGGAGTTTTTTCGAGTTTTTTGGGCTGATTTTGTGCACTCGTTCGTTGCAGGCTGTACAAGGAAAGTCAGGAATAAGGTAAGCAATGCTGCAAATGTCTACTACAAACGCTTCTTGGTGAATATTTCTACTCGTAAAACGTGTACTTGTTTTCTGTTGAGCTTGATCCTCGAAACCCAGATCAGATCGAAACATTTTGCCAACCTCCACAATTGAATGAACTATTTTCCCAATCAATGACAGACAACGTGGCTCCAATATTGACCTTTCCTCTTGAAGAAAGAATGTGTATTTTTTATTGCTTTTAAAAAATCTAGCATGAGGACAAGCCTGACTGAAAATAATGCATTGAACAATGTTGACATTTGATGAAATTGTTACATTGACTATTAATTGACTAATATTCTTGGGTGGGTGGGATGGATGTAAAATTTCATGGGCATGCGCATCCTCTTTTCTTGCCCTTCAAAGCTTAAATAAGTGATTATGATGTGCCGTGTTGATGGACAACGCCATCAACATATTCCATAGTCCATATTGCCCATTTTGAGCCCCTTGTATACTTTTTCCAATTGTTGTTCATATTTGGTGAGATTTTAGTGTTGTGTTCATAGTCAGTTGGCCTGAGTAGACCGATTTCATAGGCGCTCCAGTGATTGTGACTAAGTGGAGGGGTTACCTCCTTAGACCTTTGGCCCCCAAAACCCCCAATTGTACCTGATACGTGTCCAAAGTTGCTCAAAATAATATGTGCATCTTTTAACAATGTGCACATCCTCTATTTCTGGTCAGTAGACTCCCATTTCAGGCCATTTGTGTGCCACAAAAGGCCACATTTATAGGGGCCTCGGAGGTCTCTCGTCGGCAAAAAAAATGGCTTTTTCCTCAATGTTTTGTGTTTAAAACATGCGATCTGAGTCCAATTGGATTAGTGCTAACCAAAAATGTCATTTTGTTTACAGGAGTGGAGGCCCGGAAGATGGAGTTGCTTCCACGTCCATCAACCTGCGCCACACAAGTGCTAACAAAGGTGGGAAATGCTCCATTCAATGTATATTTGTATTGAAAAGAATGTTTTTTTAAGATTTATTTATCATGCTAGTAATCGAATAGCTTGAATTAGAATCACATTTATTTGACCACCCGTGTAGAGCTCAAAATAATAATGTAATTCTAGGTCATACAGTCCAAGATGCTAATACTATTTTCAGGCATCATTGTATGTCAGGTTACATATAAATATGGCTAGGCTAATTATGTGACTGTAATGTCATATAAATGCTAGAATGGTCACTGATGCTAATGCTATTTTTGCACTCAAATCACCTTATGTACAGTTAGATGTAAACATTGGTAGGCTAATTATTTGTTCATGATGCTAATGCTATTTATTTGTTCATTATGTCAATGTTATTTTTGCGCCCGCATCATCTTCTGTATCGTTAGATGTAAACATTGGTAGGCTAATTATTTGTTCATGATGCTAATGCTATTTATTTGTTCATTATGTCAATGCTATTTTTGCGCCCGCATCATCTTCTGTATCGTTACATGTACATATTGGTAGGCTATTTATTTGTTGGTGATGCTAATGCTATTTTGGCGCTTGCATCATCTCATGTAAGGTTACTTATCATGATCAGTAGACTAATTATGTGACTGTAATGTGGTATGAATGCTAGAATGGTCACTGACTTCTCTCGTTGTCGTCTTCTTGACAGGATGGGGGACGTTTTGGACGTACACGGCGCCTCCGGACGGGCCCGCGCTGCAGCCCGATGGCTTCTGGGCACTGGCGTGACCTGGCGTGACCTGGCGTGACCTGGCTGGGTATGTGACGTCTTACGTTTCAGCGTCTGCAGTGGCATCTGATGCCGTCAGAATGTCAAAAAGGCCCTTTTTTGCGAACAATATACTGTTGAAATTGAATCAGTCTTCGTCTTTTCTTGCTAAATGCATCCTTACTAAGTTTAAAATAGATGTTTTCCTTCAAAATGTGTCTTTTTGGGGCACAAAACGTCCACCAAAAAGAGCTCTCGGAAAACGGGGCCTCAGAAAAGCAGAAAATCTTCCCGGCAACAAGTCGTGTCACGTTTCGGCCATCCAATCAGAAGCCTTAAAAATTGGATTTAGCCACCTCCCCTCTATGCAAATCTATGCAAATTTGGATTTAGCCCCGCCCTGGCCTCGCCCACCGGGACAGCCAATCACAGCCCGGCATTTGGCCGGACACGCCCCTTTTTTCCAAAAAACGGCGTTTTTTGGACCGAAACCCCGCCTCCCGCTACAAAGCCAGCCCCCCCTGAATAAAGCCCACCCATTCCGAGAGAACCAATCAGATGGCAGTATTCACCTCCCCACTTCCTGATTCTACACCAATCAGTGAATAGACGCCCCTTCCCAGAGAACCAATCAGGTGGCAGCACTCACCTTCCACTTCCTGATTCTACACCAATCAGTGAATGGACACCCCCCTCCCAGAGAACCAATCAACTGGCAGCACTCAATTATTACTTCCTTATTCTAAACCAATCAGTGAACCTAATTTAAGTTATCCACCAATCCCAGGCTAGTCATTTGCATAGCCACACCCCAAAAAAAAACAAATAAAAAATTAAAAAATAAAATTTTTAATAAAATTGAATAATAAAATGTTAGAAGAAAGGAGTTTGTTTTTTGTTCAACTTTATTTGTTTTTCTTTCAGAGTTAAGAGTCCAAAGTTTGATGTCTTGAAGTTCTTCTTCAAACCAGTAGGAGTCGGATCGGAACAGAGTGTGGAGACCTGAAGACAAAAAAAAGTAAGTTAAGTGCAAGTCGAGTGCAAACCAAGTAAGTTAAGTGCAAGTCGAGTGCAAACCAAGTAAGTCGAGTGCAAACCAAGTAAGTTAAGTGCAAGTCGAGTGCAAACAAGTTAGTTAAGTGCAGTAGGGCAAGTTAAAAAGTGCAGACAAGCAAGTTAAAAAGTGTAGTAGGGTAAGAAGTGTAGTAGGGTAAGAAGTGTAGTAGGGTAAGAAGTGTAGTAGAGTAAGAAATGCAGTAGAGCAAGATAAAAGTGCAGACAAGCAAGTCAAGTGCATTCAAAGAATTGTGCAAACGACGATAAGACTTACCTTAGAATGATGCGATGTCACTTGTACTTGACTTGAGCAGGAAGGCAGCAACTGTGAAAGAAGTGGACTTCAGCTGTGGAAGAACTTCATTTGATGCGATGTCACATGTTCTTGAGCAGGAGGGCAGCATCTGGACCACTTCAACTGTGGAGGAACTGGACGACTTCAACTGTGGAAGAACTACATTGCAATCCAGACAATTGTCACGAAGGAGTTCACACGGAGGCAAAACATTTTGTCCTTTTATTTTATTTCCAGAATTTAGCATTGAAGATAATCAGCTCGTTGTCTCACAGGTGCAGGCGGCAGTTGGGGCGGGGTCAAGGCAGGTCTCCAAATTGGCGTCTTCACTGGACTGAGTCTGCAAACAAGAAAGTGGGTGAGCATTTAATTCAGTCATGTTTACCGTCTAAGTGGTGCACATTTACTCACCTTTGCAGTACAATCACGCTTTAAAAAAAAACATCTGCTTCAGTCATCTTGAGCTGCAGCGCCCTCCGGTGGACACGGGGAAACTAGCCAGCAAAAGAGAGTGGAAGGTAAAACATAGTTCAGAAGCGTGGCGTAAAAAGACGTCAAAGTTGGACAGTGTTCACGTCCACCATTTTGTGTTGCAGTGTGCACTAACCTACTGGACGACGTCGTGGATGAAATCCGACTGCAAGAATCAAAGACAGAAGTAAAAATTGGACATGGTAAGTCATCTGGACGTTCCTACCTCAAACTTTGTTACTCCACTTTCAGCTTCTGGAAGAATTAATAGACAGTTCGATTTGCACGTGAATCAATTGTTTGCTCGTTTCACCTGTGCTTACCTGCAGGGTCGGACATCTTGGAAGTGACCTGCAAAAGAAAAGGAGAGAGTCAAAAAGTAAGGTTAACAGTCATTTTTCGTGTAAAGTGGATCATATGGCAGAATACTTACCGACTGCAGCCTGAGAAGGAAGAAAGGAGACCATTAAGTATTTTTGAGCTTGACTTTGGAATATTCAAAGTACTTACCAACTGCAGCCTGTGAAGGAAGAAATGGACCATTAAGTATTTTCAAGGTTGATTTGGAATATTTTAAGTACTTACTTGCTTCTTTTTGCACATTTGTGAGCTGTTGAAACAAGAGAAATGTAAGTTAGTCTCAAATAAAAAAAGTGAAAAGACTTGGGAATAGTACTTACTTTGGCTTTCCAGTGTGGAGCGACGCGCAGCATTCATTAAATGAAAGAGACCGCCTGCGAAAATGCTTCCTCTTTAAATAGTTTTTCGGAAGTGACGTAATTGCGCTAAAAAAATAAAAGTTTAAAAATCAATTTGAATGAGTCCTTCAAATTGAAAAGCGAACGACCGGGACTCGTACCCGGGTCTCCCAAGCCAAAGTCTAATGCTCTACTCATGAGACTAATGAGCAGATGACGTAGAACAATCTCATAGTGTATATGTCCCAGTCTTAGTCACTCATATTCGATAGACTGTCAAAAAAAAGGGTAAATATGACTTCCAATTTTTGAATTTGCAAAGCGTTGGTGGTCTAATGGTTAAAGACACTGACTGCGAATACTTTGGACTCGGGTTCGATCCTCACTCTTACCTTTGCCACTCTAGCATTTAATTCGTGAATGCAGCTGAGAGTGGGAATCGAACCCGGGTCGCCTGCATCGCAGGCAATGACTTATGCCATTCGCCACCTTGGCTGGATTTCCGCCGAAATTTCTCCCGTAGAAGTCCTAAATAATACCCAAAACACTTAGCGCAATATACTACAGTGATGCACCGGTAACAAGGAGTTGGTTGGAAAAGAAATTGCAGAGTGTAATGCTTAAAAGTGTCACAAGATGGCAGCCGAACAAGACATGTCCAGTCAGGCACACTCATGGGACAATATGTGAGAGGAGTCCAAGTATACCACATTAATGTATACTAGGAAACAGCATACTTGGTTGGTTGGAAAAGTCATTGCAAATTGCAATGCCCGAAAACCGCCACAAGAGGGCAGAAAGTTAGAACATGTCTATTCAGGCACATTCAGGACAATATGTGAGTCCAGGTAGTATTCTACATAAGTACGCAGTTGGTTGGAAAAGACGCATTGCCAAGTGCAATGCCCAAAAACCGCCACAGGAGGGCATTAGGTTTAACATGTCTTGTGGAGAATAAAATAGCATGTCTGCATACATGCATACAGTCACAACACAAATTCAAGGAATTAAGAATTGTTATGGTTTGTTACTTTATTGGAGAGGGATCAAGATGAATATTGCACATCATTTATATAAGCAAGATGAGGCTGATGCTGGGGAGCACATTGAAAATAAAGTTCGACCAAATACACAAGTGCCTTGTCTGTCTGCTTTTGTCATGAAATAAACACAAAATAAAGTTGGTGGTCATAACATGGCAAGTGGAAATCAGCCGTCTGCCTGCAGGAACAAGTCCAGTCTGCACCAAGAGAGGAACAAGCATTAAAGATGCACCTGGCTGTGAATACATGGATAAAAGAACAATGATATGAGAACGTGTTCGATCGACCGAACGAACAGTTCTGACACGCTTAACAGTCGCACCTTCGTATCTTGTTTCTATTGACCGCATAGTACGCTTAAAAAGACTGCATTTACCTAAAATCATGCGTAGAAGGATTGTTTTGATCGGCTGCTGGTTACCACGACTTCCGCATTGGAGGATCTTCTTCTTTCAATAAGAGCGATTTGCAAACAACCGTTGCGACTACGCTGCCCTCGTGTGGACCGGAGATGTAATGACGGCACTGGTTCTCATAAACGACCATGAATCGACTTTCTGTCTTAGGATGTTTTTTAAACAGGGCAATGCACCTCTATTGGTGTCAAAGTGGAGGTCCGGGGGCCAAATCTGGACCGCCGCATCATTTTGTGCGGTCCGAGAAAGATGTTTTTTAAACAGCACAATGCACCTCTATTGGTGTCAAAGTGGAGGTCCGGGGGCCAAATCTGGCCCGCCGCATCATTTTGTGCGGTCCGAGAAATTAATAATGGTTTACTTTCTCGGGCCGCACAGATTTGGCCCGCGGGCCTCCACTTTGACACCAACAGAGGTGCATTGTGCTGTTTAAAAAACATCTTTCTCGGACCGCACAAAATGATGCCGCGGGCCAGATTTGGCCCCCGGACCACCACTTTGACACCAATAGAGGTGCATTGTGCCTTTTAAAATATCCTCATGGTTTACTTTCTCGGACCGCACAAAATGATGCGGCGGGCCAGATTTGGCCCCCGGGCCTCCACTTTGACACCAATAGAGGTGCATTGTGATGTTTAAAATATCCTCATGGTTTACTTTCTCGGGCCGCACAAAATGATGCGGCGGTCCAGATTTGGCCCCCGGACCTCCACTTTGACACCAATAGAGGTGCATTGCCCTGTTTAAAAAACACCCTAAGACAGATAGTCGATTCATGGTCGTTTATGAGAACCAGTGCCGTCATTACATCTCCGGTCCACACGAGGGCAGCGTAGTTGCAACGGTTGTTTGCAAAGCGCTCTTATTGAAAGAAGAAGATCCTCCAATGCAGAAGTCGTGGTAACCAGCACCCGATCAAAACAATCCTTCTACGCATAATTTTAGGTAAATGTAGTCTTTATAAGCGTATTATGCGGTCAATAGAAACAAGATACGAAGGTGCGACTGTTAAGCGTGTCAGAATCATGGCCAGATGAGGTGAGTGGACTCATCCGCTTCATATTAGCGTCATTGTTAAAATCTGGCCCGCCGCATCATTTTGTGCGTTCCGAGAAAGATGTTTTTTAAACAGCACAATGCACCTCTGTTGGTGTCAAAGTGGAGGCCCGGGGGCCAAATCTGGCCCGCCGCATCATTTTGTGCGGTCCGAGAAAGTAAACGATGAGGATATTTTAAAAGGCACAATGCACCTCTATTGGTGTCAAAGTGGAGGTACGGGGGCCAAATCTGGCCCGGCGCATCATTTTGTGCGGTCCGAGAAAGATGTTTTTTAAACCGCACAATGCACCTCTGTTGGTGTCAAAGTGGAGGCCCGGGGGCCAAATCTGGCCCGCCGCATCATTTTGTGCGGCCAGAGAAAGTAAACCATGATTACTTTCTCGGGCCGCACAAAATGATACGGCGGGCCAGATTTGGCCCCCGGACCTCCACTTTGACACCAATAGAGGTGCATTGTGATGTTTAAAAAACATCTTTCTCGGACCGCACAAAATGATGCGGCGGGCCAGATTTGGCCCCCGGACCTCCACTTTGACACCAATTGTCCCTTTTAAAATATCCTCATGGTTTACTTTCTCGGGCCGCACAAAATGATGTGGCGGTCCAGATTTGGCCCCCGGACCTCCACTTTGACACCAATAGAGGTGCATTGCCCCGTTTAAAAAACATACTAAGACAAAGTCGATTCATGGTCGTTTATGAGAACCAGTATCGTCATTACATCTCCGGTCCACACGGGGGCAGCGCAGTTGCAACGGTTGTTTGCAAAGCGCTCTTATTGAAAGAAGAAGATCCTCCAATGCGGAAGTCGTGGTAACCAGCTGCCGATCAAAACAATCCTTCTACGCATGATTTTAGGTAAATGCAGTCTTTTTAAGCGTACTATGCGGTCAATAGAAACAAGATACGAAGGTGCGACTGTTAAGCGTGTCAGAATCATGGCCAGATGAGGTGAGTGGACTCATCCGCTTCATATAAGCGTCATTGTTAAAATCTGGCCCGCCGCATCATTTTGTGCGGTCCGAGAAAGATGTTTTTTAAACAGCACAATGCACCTCTGTTGGTGTCAAAGTGGAGGCCCGGGGGCCAAATCTGGCCCCCCGCATCATTTTGTGCGGTCCGAGAAAGTAAACCATGAGGATATTTTAAAAGGCACAATGCACCTCTATTGGTGTCAAAGTGGAGGCCCGGGGGCCAAATCTGGCCCGCCGCATCATTTTGTGCGGCCCGAGAAAGTAAACCATGATTACTTTCTCGGGCCGCACAAAATGATGCGGCGGGCCAGATTTGGCCCCCGGACCTCCACTTTGACACCAATAGAGGTGCATTGTGCTGTTTAAAAAACATCTTTCTCGGACCGCACAAAATGATGCGGCGGGCCAGATTTGGCCCCCAGGCCTCCACTTGGAAAACCATAAGGTACCTATGTCGTTTTTATGGAAAAAAATGACATAGGTACCTATGTCGTTTTTTTCCCATAAAAGCGACTTAGGTACCTATGTCGTTTTTATGGGGAAAAAACGACATAGGTACCTATGTCGTTTTTTCCATGAAAACAACATGGGTACCTATTTCGTTTTTTTCCATAAAAACGACATAGGTACCTATGTCGTTTTTATCGGAAAAAAAACGACGTAGGTACCTTCATCGTTTTTATGGAAAAAAACGACATAGGTACCTATGTCGTTTTTATGGAAAAAAAAACGACATAGGTACCTTCATCGTTTTTATGGAAAAAAACGACATAGGTACCTATGTCGTTTTAAAATGTCGTTTTTATGGGAAAAAAACGACGTAGGTACCTATGTCGTTTTTATGGAAAAAAAACGACATAGGTACCTATGTCGTTTTTATCGAAAAAAACGACATAGGTACCTATGTCGTTTTTATGGAAAAAACGACATAGGTGCCTATGTCGTTTTTATGGACGACATAGGTACCTATGTCGTTTTTATGGAAAAAAACGACATATGTCGTTTTTATGGAAAAAAACAACATAGGTACCTATGTCGTTTTTATGGAAAAAAACGAAATAGGTACCTATGTTGTTTTCATGGAAAAAACGACATAGGTACCTATGTCGTTTTTATGGAAAAATACGACATAGGTACCTATGTCCTTTTTTTCCATAAAAACGACATAGGTACCTATGTCGTTTTTTTCCATAAAAACGACATAGGTGCCTATGTCGTATTTTTCCATAAAAACGACATAGGTACCTATGTCGTTTTTTCCATGAAAACAACATAGGTACCTATTTCGTTTTTTTTTCCATAAAAACGACATAGGTACCTATGTCGTTTTTATGGAAAAAAACGACATAGGTACCTATGTCGCTTTTTTTCGATAAAAACGACTTAGGTACCTATGTCGTTTTTTCCCATAAAAACGACATAGGTACCTATGTCGTTTTTTTTCGAAGTACCTCTGGGGCTACGAGTTCCCACCCGTCATGTCGCTGAGCGCGTCAGGGGGCTACGTGGCCAACTTTACCTTCTTCGACAAGGTGTTCAAAGCTAAAACGCCGCCGTCCCATGACGCCGAAGCGGGCAAGTCCAAGGTGAAACGACAGCGGGACAGTGCCACGCCCAGCATGAAAATCAGTAATGTATGACAGGGAGAGGGCGTGGCCTTGGGTTTGGATGGGTAGGGTCAGAGAGGACAATGAGTGGAGCATTAATATTTTGTTGTTTTTTTTATTTTAAAAAGGACTTATGTTCCGATGTCTTGTATATACATTATGTATTGTTATATTATTCCATAGGTACCTATTTATTAAAAAAAAAGACTCAACTAAGTTCCTTCTTCTTTTTCCATCAGGTCAGCACCATTGAGAGAGCTGCAACAATATATGTGAATTATGGAAAGACTTCATGTTTAACTATGTTCATCTAATGTGTTACAATAAAATGATGTTGTGTACATTTTGTCTTATGGTGCTTACTATTCTGCAATTACTTT
The DNA here is from genome assembly GCF_051989575.1 of Stigmatopora nigra. Classification (NCBI taxonomy): domain Eukaryota; kingdom Metazoa; phylum Chordata; class Actinopteri; order Syngnathiformes; family Syngnathidae; genus Stigmatopora; species Stigmatopora nigra. The sequence continues at coordinate 8,553,247 of NC_135527.1, read as the reverse complement.
TATTTAATTTTTAGCACAGTTAAAACATACACATACTACCACGTATTAGTATTCATAACCAAAGTATTTAGTTTATATTTCTTATTACTCCAAGTCATAAATCCTATGTATTAGTATTGGTCAGAATCCTATTTATTGTGAACACACAAAATGATGTTTCGAATGCGGAAATCGTTCATGTTAAACGGGGCCGTCATTACACTTCCAGTCCACAGAATGGCGCAAAGATCCCAACGGTTGTTTGCAAAGCACTGTTTATTGAAAGAAGAAGATGTCTGGAATGCGGAAGTCGTTTATGTGAAACGGGCCGTCATTACACTTTTAGTCCACAGGACGGCGCAAAGATCCCAACGGTTGTTTGCAAAGCACTGTTTATTGAAAGAAGAAGAAGAAGAAGAAGATGATTCGAATGCGGAAGTCGTTGATGTCATTCCACACGAGGGAATTTACGCATGCGCTATATCCTGGAGTTCCCCGGACTGACGTCAGAGAGAAACCCAGGAAGTGGGAGACGAATTCATTGCGTGTTCTTTTGTTTGTCAACTGTTTTTTCGGCGTTTTATCGCATGATCTAAATGGGGGAATTTACAGTAAATACAACCGAGTCACGTTTGATAGATTACACGAACAGTAGTCCGCAAGAAGGGAGTTTTTTCGAGTTTTTTGGGCTGATTTTGTGCACTCGTTCGTTGCAGGCTGTACAAGGAAAGTCAGGAATAAGGTAAGCAATGCTGCAAATGTCTACTACAAACGCTTCTTGGTGAATATTTCTACTCGTAAAACGTGTACTTGTTTTCTGTTGAGCTTGATCCTCGAAACCCAGATCAGATCGAAACATTTTGCCAACCTCCACAATTGAATGAACTATTTTCCCAATCAATGACAGACAACGTGGCTCCAATATTGACCTTTCCTCTTGAAGAAAGAATGTGTATTTTTTATTGCTTTTAAAAAATCTAGCATGAGGACAAGCCTGACTGAAAATAATGCATTGAACAATGTTGACATTTGATGAAATTGTTACATTGACTATTAATTGACTAATATTCTTGGGTGGGTGGGATGGATGTAAAATTTCATGGGCATGCGCATCCTCTTTTCTTGCCCTTCAAAGCTTAAATAAGTGATTATGATGTGCCGTGTTGATGGACAACGCCATCAACATATTCCATAGTCCATATTGCCCATTTTGAGCCCCTTGTATACTTTTTCCAATTGTTGTTCATATTTGGTGAGATTTTAGTGTTGTGTTCATAGTCAGTTGGCCTGAGTAGACCGATTTCATAGGCGCTCCAGTGATTGTGACTAAGTGGAGGGGTTACCTCCTTAGACCTTTGGCCCCCAAAACCCCCAATTGTACCTGATACGTGTCCAAAGTTGCTCAAAATAATATGTGCATCTTTTAACAATGTGCACATCCTCTATTTCTGGTCAGTAGACTCCCATTTCAGGCCATTTGTGTGCCACAAAAGGCCACATTTATAGGGGCCTCGGAGGTCTCTCGTCGGCAAAAAAAATGGCTTTTTCCTCAATGTTTTGTGTTTAAAACATGCGATCTGAGTCCAATTGGATTAGTGCTAACCAAAAATGTCATTTTGTTTACAGGAGTGGAGGCCCGGAAGATGGAGTTGCTTCCACGTCCATCAACCTGCGCCACACAAGTGCTAACAAAGGTGGGAAATGCTCCATTCAATGTATATTTGTATTGAAAAGAATGTTTTTTTAAGATTTATTTATCATGCTAGTAATCGAATAGCTTGAATTAGAATCACATTTATTTGACCACCCGTGTAGAGCTCAAAATAATAATGTAATTCTAGGTCATACAGTCCAAGATGCTAATACTATTTTCAGGCATCATTGTATGTCAGGTTACATATAAATATGGCTAGGCTAATTATGTGACTGTAATGTCATATAAATGCTAGAATGGTCACTGATGCTAATGCTATTTTTGCACTCAAATCACCTTATGTACAGTTAGATGTAAACATTGGTAGGCTAATTATTTGTTCATGATGCTAATGCTATTTATTTGTTCATTATGTCAATGTTATTTTTGCGCCCGCATCATCTTCTGTATCGTTAGATGTAAACATTGGTAGGCTAATTATTTGTTCATGATGCTAATGCTATTTATTTGTTCATTATGTCAATGCTATTTTTGCGCCCGCATCATCTTCTGTATCGTTACATGTACATATTGGTAGGCTATTTATTTGTTGGTGATGCTAATGCTATTTTGGCGCTTGCATCATCTCATGTAAGGTTACTTATCATGATCAGTAGACTAATTATGTGACTGTAATGTGGTATGAATGCTAGAATGGTCACTGACTTCTCTCGTTGTCGTCTTCTTGACAGGATGGGGGACGTTTTGGACGTACACGGCGCCTCCGGACGGGCCCGCGCTGCAGCCCGATGGCTTCTGGGCACTGGCGTGACCTGGCGTGACCTGGCGTGACCTGGCTGGGTATGTGACGTCTTACGTTTCAGCGTCTGCAGTGGCATCTGATGCCGTCAGAATGTCAAAAAGGCCCTTTTTTGCGAACAATATACTGTTGAAATTGAATCAGTCTTCGTCTTTTCTTGCTAAATGCATCCTTACTAAGTTTAAAATAGATGTTTTCCTTCAAAATGTGTCTTTTTGGGGCACAAAACGTCCACCAAAAAGAGCTCTCGGAAAACGGGGCCTCAGAAAAGCAGAAAATCTTCCCGGCAACAAGTCGTGTCACGTTTCGGCCATCCAATCAGAAGCCTTAAAAATTGGATTTAGCCACCTCCCCTCTATGCAAATCTATGCAAATTTGGATTTAGCCCCGCCCTGGCCTCGCCCACCGGGACAGCCAATCACAGCCCGGCATTTGGCCGGACACGCCCCTTTTTTTCCAAAAAACGGCGTTTTTTGGACCGAAACCCCGCCTCCCGCTACAAAGCCAGCCCCCCCTGAATAAAGCCCACCCATTCCGAGAGAACCAATCAGATGGCAGTATTCACCTCCCCACTTCCTGATTCTACACCAATCAGTGAATAGACGCCCCTTCCCAGAGAACCAATCAGGTGGCAGCACTCACCTTCCACTTCCTGATTCTACACCAATCAGTGAATGGACACCCCCCTCCCAGAGAACCAATCAACTGGCAGCACTCAATTATTACTTCCTTATTCTAAACCAATCAGTGAACCTAATTTAAGTTATCCACCAATCCCAGGCTAGTCATTTGCATAGCCACACCCCAAAAAAAAACAAATAAAAAATTAAAAAATAAAATTTTTAATAAAATTGAATAATAAAATGTTAGAAGAAAGGAGTTTGTTTTTTGTTCAACTTTATTTGTTTTTCTTTCAGAGTTAAGAGTCCAAAGTTTGATGTCTTGAAGTTCTTCTTCAAACCAGTAGGAGTCGGATCGGAACAGAGTGTGGAGACCTGAAGACAAAAAAAAGTAAGTTAAGTGCAAGTCGAGTGCAAACCAAGTAAGTTAAGTGCAAGTCGAGTGCAAACCAAGTAAGTCGAGTGCAAACCAAGTAAGTTAAGTGCAAGTCGAGTGCAAACAAGTTAGTTAAGTGCAGTAGGGCAAGTTAAAAAGTGCAGACAAGCAAGTTAAAAAGTGTAGTAGGGTAAGAAGTGTAGTAGGGTAAGAAGTGTAGTAGGGTAAGAAGTGTAGTAGAGTAAGAAATGCAGTAGAGCAAGATAAAAGTGCAGACAAGCAAGTCAAGTGCATTCAAAGAATTGTGCAAACGACGATAAGACTTACCTTAGAATGATGCGATGTCACTTGTACTTGACTTGAGCAGGAAGGCAGCAACTGTGAAAGAAGTGGACTTCAGCTGTGGAAGAACTTCATTTGATGCGATGTCACATGTTCTTGAGCAGGAGGGCAGCATCTGGACCACTTCAACTGTGGAGGAACTGGACGACTTCAACTGTGGAAGAACTACATTGCAATCCAGACAATTGTCACGAAGGAGTTCACACGGAGGCAAAACATTTTGTCCTTTTATTTTATTTCCAGAATTTAGCATTGAAGATAATCAGCTCGTTGTCTCACAGGTGCAGGCGGCAGTTGGGGCGGGGTCAAGGCAGGTCTCCAAATTGGCGTCTTCACTGGACTGAGTCTGCAAACAAGAAAGTGGGTGAGCATTTAATTCAGTCATGTTTACCGTCTAAGTGGTGCACATTTACTCACCTTTGCAGTACAATCACGCTTTAAAAAAAAACATCTGCTTCAGTCATCTTGAGCTGCAGCGCCCTCCGGTGGACACGGGGAAACTAGCCAGCAAAAGAGAGTGGAAGGTAAAACATAGTTCAGAAGCGTGGCGTAAAAAGACGTCAAAGTTGGACAGTGTTCACGTCCACCATTTTGTGTTGCAGTGTGCACTAACCTACTGGACGACGTCGTGGATGAAATCCGACTGCAAGAATCAAAGACAGAAGTAAAAATTGGACATGGTAAGTCATCTGGACGTTCCTACCTCAAACTTTGTTACTCCACTTTCAGCTTCTGGAAGAACAGATTAATAGACAGTTCGATTTGCACGTGAATCAATTGTTTGCTCGTTTCACCTGTGCTTACCTGCAGGGTCGGACATCTTGGAAGTGACCTGCAAAAGAAAAGGAGAGAGTCAAAAAGTAAGGTTAACAGTCATTTTTCGTGTAAAGTGGATCATATGGCAGAATACTTACCGACTGCAGCCTGAGAAGGAAGAAAGGAGACCATTAAGTATTTTTGAGCTTGACTTTGGAATATTCAAAGTACTTACCAACTGCAGCCTGTGAAGGAAGAAATGGACCATTAAGTATTTTCAAGGTTGATTTGGAATATTTTAAGTACTTACTTGCTTCTTTTTGCACATTTGTGAGCTGTTGAAACAAGAGAAATGTAAGTTAGTCTCAAATAAAAAAAGTGAAAAGACTTGGGAATAGTACTTACTTTGGCTTTCCAGTGTGGAGCGACGCGCAGCATTCATTAAATGAAAGAGACCGCCTGCGAAAATGCTTCCTCTTTAAATAGTTTTTCGGAAGTGACGTAATTGCGCTAAAAAAATAAAAGTTTAAAAATCAATTTGAATGAGTCCTTCAAATTGAAAAGCGAACGACCGGGACTCGCACCCGGGTCTCCCAAGCCAAAGTCTAATGCTCTACTCATGAGACTAATGAGCAGATGACGTAGAACAATCTCATAGTGTATATGTCCCAGTCTTAGTCACTCATATTCGATAGACTGTCAAAAAAAAGGGTAAATATGACTTCCAATTTTTGAATTTGCAAAGCGTTGGTGGTCTAATGGTTAAAGACACTGACTGCGAATACTTTGGACTCGGGTTCGATCCTCACTCTTACCTTTGCCACTCTAGCATTTAATTCGTGAATGCAGCTGAGAGTGGGAATCGAACCCGGGTCGCCTGCATCGCAGGCAATGACTTATGCCATTCGCCACCTTGGCTGGATTTCCGCCGAAATTTCTCCCGTAGAAGTCCTAAATAATACCCAAAACACTTAGCGCAATATACTACAGTGATGCACCGGTAACAAGGAGTTGGTTGGAAAAGAAATTGCAGAGTGTAATGCTTAAAAGTGTCACAAGATGGCAGCCGAACAAGACATGTCCAGTCAGGCACACTCATGGGACAATATGTGAGAGGAGTCCAAGTATACCACATTAATGTATACTAGGAAACAGCATACTTGGTTGGTTGGAAAAGTCATTGCAAATTGCAATGCCCGAAAACCGCCACAAGAGGGCAGAAAGTTAGAACATGTCTATTCAGGCACATTCAGGACAATATGTGAGTCCAGGTAGTATTCTACATAAGTACGCAGTTGGTTGGAAAAGACGCATTGCCAAGTGCAATGCCCAAAAACCGCCACAGGAGGGCATTAGGTTTAACATGTCTTGTGGAGAATAAAATAGCATGTCTGCATACATGCATACAGTCACAACACAAATTCAAGGAATTAAGAATTGTTATGGTTTGTTACTTTATTGGAGAGGGATCAAGATGAATATTGCACATCATTTATATAAGCAAGATGAGGCTGATGCTGGGGAGCACATTGAAAATAAAGTTCGACCAAATACACAAGTGCCTTGTCTGTCTGCTTTGGTCATGAAATAAACACAAAATAAAGTTGGTGGTCATAACATGGCAAGTGGAAATCAGCCGTCTGCCTGCAGGAACAAGTCCAGTCTGCACCAAGAGAGGAACAAGCATTAAAGATGCACCTGGCTGTGAATACATGGATAAAAGAACAATGATATGAGAACGTGTTCGATCGACCGAACGAACAGTTACGCATTAACAATGACGCTAATATGAAGCCGATGAGTCCACTCACCTCATCTGGCCATGATTCCGACACGCTTAACAGTCGCACCTTCGTATCTTGTTTCTATTGACCGCATAGTATGCTTAAAAAGACTACAGTTATCTAAAATTATGCGCAGGAGACGAATTGTTTTGATCGGCTGCTGGTTTCCACGACTTCCGCATCGGAGGCTCTTCTTCTTTCAATACGAGCGCTTTGCAAACAACCGTTGCAACTACGCTGCCCTCGTGTGGACCGGAGATGTAATGACGGCACTGGTTCTCATAAACGACCATGAATCGACTATCTGTCTTAGGGTGTTTTTTAAACAGGACAATGCACCTCTATTGGTGTCAAAGTGGAGGTCCGGGGGCCAAATGTGGCCCGCCGCATCATTTTGTGCGGTCCGAGAAAGTTAACCGTCAGGATGTTTTAAAAGGCACAAGTACCACTATTGGTGTCAAAGTGGAGGCCCGGGGGCCAAATGTGGCCCGCCGCATCATTTTGTGCGGTCCGAGAAAGTTAACCGTCAGGATGTTTTAAAAGGCACAAGTACCACTATTGGTGTCAAAGTGGAGGCCCGGGGGCCAAATCTGGCCCGCCGCATCATTTTGTGCGGTCCGAGAAAGTAAACCATGATTACTTTCTCAGACCGCACAAAATGATGGGGCGGGCCACATTTGGCCCCCGGACCTCCACTGTGACACCAATAGTGGTACTTGTGCCTTTTAAAACATCCTCATGGTTAACTTTCTCGGACCGCACAAAATGATGCGGCGGGCCAGATTTGGCCCCCGGGCCTCCACTTTGACACCAATAGAGGTGCATTGTGCCGTTTAAATTATCCTGATGGTTTACTTTTTCGGACCGCACAAAATGATGCGGCGGGCCAGATTTGGCCCCCGGGCCTCCACTTTGACACCAATAGTGGTACTTGTGCCTTTTAAAACATCCTCATGGTTAACTTTCTCGGACCGCACAAAATGATGCGGCGGGCAAGATTTGGCCCCTGGGCCTCCACTTTGACACCAATAGAGGTGCATTGTGCCTTTTAAAATATCCTCATGGTTTACTTTCTCGGACCGCGCAAAATGATGCGGCGGGCCAGATTTGGCCCTCGGGCCTCCACTTTGACACCAACAGAGGTGCCATGTGCTGTTTAAAAAACATCTTTCTCGGACCGCACAAAATGATGCGGCGGGCCAGATTTGGCCCCCGGACCTCCACTTTGACACCAATAGAGGTGCATTGTGCCGTTTAAAATATCCTGATGGTTTACTTTCTCGGACCGCACAAAATGATGGGGCGGGCCAGATTTGGCCCCCGGACCTCCACTTTGACACCAATAGAGGTGCATTGTGCCTTTTAAAATATCCTGATGGTTTACTTTCTCGGACCGCACAAAATGATGCGACGGGCCAGATTTGGCCCCCGGACCTCCACTTTGACACCAATAGAGGTGCATTGTGCCGTTTAAAATATCCTGACGGTTTACTTTCTCGGACCGCACAAAATGATGCGGCGGGCCACATTTGGCCCCCGGACCTCCACTTTGACACCATTAGAGGTGCATTGTGCTGTTTAAAATATCCTGATGGTTTACTTTCTCGGACCGCACAAAATGATGCGACGGGCCACATTTGGCCCCCGGGCCTCCACTTTGACACCAATAAAGGTGCATTGTGCCTTTTAAAATATCCTGATGGTTTACTTTCTTGGACCGCACAAAATGATGCGGCGGGCCACATTTGGCCCCCGGGCCTCCACTTTGACACCAATAGAGGTGCGTTGTGCTGTTTAATATATCCTGATGGTTTACTTTCTCGGACCGCACAAAATGATGTGGCGGTCCAGATTTGGCCCCCGGACCTCCACTTTGACACCAATAGAGGTGCATTGCCCCGTTTAAAAAACATACTAAGACAAAGTCGATTCATGGTCGTTTATGAGAACCAGTATCGTCATTACATCTCCGGTCCACACGGGGGCAGCGCAGTTGCAACGGTTGTTTGCAAAGCGCTCTTATTGAAAGAAGAAGATCCTCCAATGCGGAAGTCGTGGTAACCAGCTGCCGATCAAAACAATCCTTCTACGCATGATTTTAGGTAAATGCAGTCTTTTTAAGCGTACTATGCGGTCAATAGAAACAAGATACGAAGGTGCGACTGTTAAGCGTGTCAGAATCATGGCCAGATGAGGTGAGTGGACTCATCCGCTTCATATAAGCGTCATTGTTAAAATCTGGCCCGCCGCATCATTTTGTGCGGTCCGAGAAAGATGTTTTTTAAACAGCACAATGCACCTCTGTTGGTGTCAAAGTGGAGGCCCGGGGGCCAAATCTGGCCCCCCGCATCATTTTGTGCGGTCCGAGAAAGTAAACCATGAGGATATTTTAAAAGGCACAATGCACCTCTATTGGTGTCAAAGTGGAGGCCCGGGGGCCAAATCTGGCCCGCCGCATCATTTTGTGCGGCCCGAGAAAGTAAACCATGATTACTTTCTCGGGCCGCACAAAATGATGCGGCGGGCCAGATTTGGCCCCCGGACCTCCACTTTGACACCAATAGAGGTGCATTGTGCTGTTTAAAAAACATCTTTCTCGGACCGCACAAAATGATGCGGCGGGCCAGATTTGGCCCCCAGGCCTCCACTTGGAAAACCATAAGGTACCTATGTCGTTTTTATGGAAAAAAATGACATAGGTACCTATGTCGTTTTTTTCCCATAAAAGCGACTTAGGTACCTATGTCGTTTTTATGGGGAAAAAACGACATAGGTACCTATGTCGTTTTTTCCATGAAAACAACATGGGTACCTATTTCGTTTTTTTCCATAAAAACGACATAGGTACCTATGTCGTTTTTATCGGAAAAAAAACGACGTAGGTACCTTCATCGTTTTTATGGAAAAAAACGACATAGGTACCTATGTCGTTTTTATGGAAAAAAAAACGACATAGGTACCTTCATCATTTTTATGGAAAAAAACGACATAGGTACCTATGTCGTTTTAAAATGTCGTTTTTATGGGAAAAAAACGACGTAGGTACCTATGTCGTTTTTATGGAAAAAAAACGACATAGGTACCTATGTCGTTTTTATCGAAAAAAACGACATAGGTACCTATGTCGTTTTTATGGAAAAAACGACATAGGTGCCTATGTCGTTTTTATGGACGACATAGGTACCTATGTCGTTTTTATGGAAAAAAACGACATATGTCGTTTTTATGGAAAAAAACAACATAGGTACCTATGTCGTTTTTATGGAAAAAAACGAAATAGGTACCTATGTTGTTTTCATGGAAAAAACGACATAGGTACCTATGTCGTTTTTATGGAAAAATACGACATAGTACGACACAAAAATACGACATGTCCTTTTTTTCCATAAAAACGACATAGGTACCTATGTCGTTTTTTTCCATAAAAACGACATAGGTGCCTATGTCGTATTTTTCCATAAAAACGACATAGGTACCTATGTCGTTTTTTCCATGAAAACAACATAGGTACCTATTTCGTTTTTTTTTCCATAAAAACGACATAGGTACCTATGTCGTTTTTATGGAAAAAAACGACATAGGTACCTATGTCGCTTTTTTTCGATAAAAACGACTTAGGTACCTATGTCGTTTTTTCCCATAAAAACGACATAGGTACCTATGTCGTTTTTTTTCGAAGTACCTCTGGGGCTACGAGTTCCCACCCGTCATGTCGCTGAGCGCGTCAGGGGGCTACGTGGCCAACTTTACCTTCTTCGACAAGGTGTTCAAAGCTAAAACGCCGCCGTCCCATGACGCCGAAGCGGGCAAGTCCAAGGTGAAACGACAGCGGGACAGTGCCACGCCCAGCATGAAAATCAGTAATGTATGACAGGGAGAGGGCGTGGCCTTGGGTTTGGATGGGTAGGGTCAGAGAGGACAATGAGTGGAGCATTAATATTTTGTTGTTTTTTTTATTTTAAAAAGGACTTATGTTCCGATGTCTTGTATATACATTATGTATTGTTATATTATTCCATAGGTACCTATTTATTAAAAAAAAAGACTCAACTAAGTTCCTTCTTCTTTTTCCATCAGGTCAGCACCATTGAGAGAGCTGCAACAATATATGTGAATTATGGAAAGACTTCATGTTTAACTATGTTCATCTAATGTGTTACAATAAAATGATGTTGTGTACATTTTGTCTTATGGTGCTTACTATTCTGCAATTACTTTTATTTAATTTTTAGCACAGTTAAAACATACACATACTACCACGTATTAGTATTCATAACCAAAGTATTTAGTTTATATTTCTTATTACTCCAAGTCATAAATCCTATGTATTAGTATTGGTCAGAATCCTATTTATTGTGAACACACAAAATGATGTTTCGAATGCGGAAATCGTTCATGTTAAACGGGGCCGTCATTACACTTCCAGTCCACAGAATGGCGCAAAGATCCCAACGGTTGTTTGCAAAGCACTGTTTATTGAAAGAAGAAGATGTCTGGAATGCGGAAGTCGTTTATGTGAAACGGGCCGTCATTACACTTTTAGTCCACAGGACGGCGCAAAGATCCCAACGGTTGTTTGCAAAGCACTGTTTATTGAAAGAAGAAGAAGAAGAAGAAGATGATTCGAATGCGGAAGTCGTTGATGTCATTCCACACGAGGGAATTTACGCATGCGCTATATCCTGGAGTTCCCCGGACTGACGTCAGAGAGAAACCCAGGAAGTGGGAGACGAATTCATTGCGTGTTCTTTTGTTTGTCAACTGTTTTTTCGGCGTTTTATCGCATGATCTAAATGGGGGAATTTACAGTAAATACAACCGAGTCACGTTTGATAGATTACACGAACAGTAGTCCGCAAGAAGGGAGTTTTTTCGAGTTTTTTGGGCTGATTTTGTGCACTCGTTCGTTGCAGGCTGTACAAGGAAAGTCAGGAATAAGGTAAGCAATGCTGCAAATGTCTACTACAAACGCTTCTTGGTGAATATTTCTACTCGTAAAACGTGTACTTGTTTTCTGTTGAGCTTGATCCTCGAAACCCAGATCAGATCGAAACATTTTGCCAACCTCCACAATTGAATGAACTATTTTCCCAATCAATGACAGACAACGTGGCTCCAATATTGACCTTTCCTCTTGAAGAAAGAATGTGTATTTTTTATTGCTTTTAAAAAATCTAGCATGAGGACAAGCCTGACTGAAAATAATGCATTGAACAATGTTGACATTTGATGAAATTGTTACATTGACTATTAATTGACTAATATTCTTGGGTGGGTGGGATGGATGTAAAATTTCATGGGCATGCGCATCCTCTTTTCTTGCCCTTCAAAGCTTAAATAAGTGATTATGATGTGCCGTGTTGATGGACAACGCCATCAACATATTCCATAGTCCATATTGCCCATTTTGAGCCCCTTGTATACTTTTTCCAATTGTTGTTCATATTTGGTGAGATTTTAGTGTTGTGTTCATAGTCAGTTGGCCTGAGTAGACCGATTTCATAGGCGCTCCAGTGATTGTGACTAAGTGGAGGGGTTACCTCCTTAGACCTTTGGCCCCCAAAACCCCCAATTGTACCTGATACGTGTCCAAAGTTGCTCAAAATAATATGTGCATCTTTTAACAATGTGCACATCCTCTATTTCTGGTCAGTAGACTCCCATTTCAGGCCATTTGTGTGCCACAAAAGGCCACATTTATAGGGGCCTCGGAGGTCTCTCGTCGGCAAAAAAAATGGCTTTTTCCTCAATGTTTTGTGTTTAAAACATGCGATCTGAGTCCAATTGGATTAGTGCTAACCAAAAATGTCATTTTGTTTACAGGAGTGGAGGCCCGGAAGATGGAGTTGCTTCCACGTCCATCAACCTGCGCCACACAAGTGCTAACAAAGGTGGGAAATGCTCCATTCAATGTATATTTGTATTGAAAAGAATGTTTTTTTAAGATTTATTTATCATGCTAGTAATCGAATAGCTTGAATTAGAATCACATTTATTTGACCACCCGTGTAGAGCTCAAAATAATAATGTAATTCTAGGTCATACAGTCCAAGATGCTAATACTATTTTCAGGCATCATTGTATGTCAGGTTACATATAAATATGGCTAGGCTAATTATGTGACTGTAATGTCATATAAATGCTAGAATGGTCACTGATGCTAATGCTATTTTTGCACTCAAATCACCTTATGTACAGTTAGATGTAAACATTGGTAGGCTAATTATTTGTTCATGATGCTAATGCTATTTATTTGTTCATTATGTCAATGTTATTTTTGCGCCCGCATCATCTTCTGTATCGTTAGATGTAAACATTGGTAGGCTAATTATTTGTTCATGATGCTAATGCTATTTATTTGTTCATTATGTCAATGCTATTTTTGCGCCCGCATCATCTTCTGTATCGTTACATGTACATATTGGTAGGCTATTTATTTGTTGGTGATGCTAATGCTATTTTGGCGCTTGCATCATCTCATGTAAGGTTACTTATCATGATCAGTAGACTAATTATGTGACTGTAATGTGGTATGAATGCTAGAATGGTCACTGACTTCTCTCGTTGTCGTCTTCTTGACAGGATGGGGGACGTTTTGGACGTACACGGCGCCTCCGGACGGGCCCGCGCTGCAGCCCGATGGCTTCTGGGCACTGGCGTGACCTGGCGTGACCTGGCTGGGTATGTGACGTCTTACGTTTCAGCGTCTGCAGTGGCATCTGATGCCGTCAGAATGTCAAAAAGGCCCTTTTTTGCGAACAATATACTGTTGAAATTGAATCAGTCTTCGTCTTTTCTTGCTAAATGCATCCTTACTAAGTTTAAAATAGATGTTTTCCTTCAAAATGTGTCTTTTTGGGGCACAAAACGTCCACCAAAAAGAGCTCTCGGAAAACGGGGCCTCAGAAAAGCAGAAAATCTTCCCGGCAACAAGTCGTGTCACGTTTCGGCCATCCAATCAGAAGCCTTAAAAATTGGATTTAGCCACCTCCCCTCTATGCAAATCTATGCAAATTTGGATTTAGCCCCGCCCTGGCCTCGCCCACCGGGACAGCCAATCACAGCCCGGCATTTGGCCGGACACGCCCCTTTTTTCCAAAAAACGGCGTTTTTTGGACCGAAACCCCGCCTCCCGCTACAAAGCCAGCCCCCCCTGAATAAAGCCCACCCATTCCGAGAGAACCAATCAGATGGCAGTATTCACCTCCCCACTTCCTGATTCTACACCAATCAGTGAATAGACGCCCCTTCCCAGAGAACCAATCAGGTGGCAGCACTCACCTTCCACTTCCTGATTCTACACCAATCAGTGAATGGACACCCCCCTCCCAGAGAACCAATCAACTGGCAGCACTCAATTATTACTTCCTTATTCTAAACCAATCAGTGAACCTAATTTAAGTTATCAACCAATCCCAGGCTAGTCATTTGCATAGCCACACCCCAAAAAAAAACAAATAAAAAATTAAAAAATAAAATTTTTAATAAAATTGAATAATAAAATGTTAGAAGAAAGGAGTTTGTTTTTTGTTCAACTTTATTTGTTTTTCTTTCAGAGTTAAGAGTCCAAAGTTTGATGTCTTGAAGTTCTTCTTCAAACCAGTAGGAGTCGGATCGGAACAGAGTGTGGAGACCTGAAGACAAAAAAAAGTAAGTTAAGTGCAAGTCGAGTGCAAACCAAGTAAGTTAAGTGCAAGTCGAGTGCAAACCAAGTAAGTCGAGTGCAAACCAAGTAAGTTAAGTGCAAGTCGAGTGCAAACAAGTTAGTTAAGTGCAGTAGGGCAAGTTAAAAAGTGCAGACAAGCAAGTCAAGTGCATTCAAAGAATTGTGCAAACGACGATAAGACTTACCTTAGAATGATGCGATGTCACTTGTACTTGACTTGAGCAGGAAGGCAGCAACTGTGAAAGAAGTGGACTTCAGCTGTGGAAGAACTTCATTTGATGCGATGTCACATGTTCTTGAGCAGGAGGGCAGCATCTGGACCACTTCAACTGTGGAGGAACTGGACGACTTCAACTGTGGAAGAACTACATTGCAATCCAGACAATTGTCACGAAGGAGTTCACACGGAGGCAAAACATTTTGTCCTTTTATTTTATTTCCAGAATTTAGCATTGAAGATAATCAGCTCGTTGTCTCACAGGTGCAGGCGGCAGTTGGGGCGGGGTCAAGGCAGGTCTCCAAATTGGCGTCTTCACTGGACTGAGTCTGCAAACAAGAAAGTGGGTGAGCATTTAATTCAGTCATGTTTACCGTCTAAGTGGTGCACATTTACTCACCTTTGCAGTACAATCACGCTTTAAAAAAAAACATCTGCTTCAGTCATCTTGAGCTGCAGCGCCCTCCGGTGGACACGGGGAAACTAGCCAGCAAAAGAGAGTGGAAGGTAAAACATAGTTCAGAAGCGTGGCGTAAAAAGACGTCAAAGTTGGACAGTGTTCACGTCCACCATTTTGTGTTGCAGTGTGCACTAACCTACTGGACGACGTCGTGGATGAAATCCGACTGCAAGAATCAAAGACAGAAGTAAAAATTGGACATGGTAAGTCATCTGGACGTTCCTACCTCAAACTTTGTTACTCCACTTTCAGCTTCTGGAAGAACAGATTAATAGACAGTTCGATTTGCACGTGAATCAATTGTTTGCTCGTTTCACCTGTGCTTACCTGCAGGGTCGGACATCTTGGAAGTGACCTGCAAAAGAAAAGGAGAGAGTCAAAAAGTAAGGTTAACAGTCATTTTTCGTGTAAAGTGGATCATATGGCAGAATACTTACCGACTGCAGCCTGAGAAGGAAGAAAGGAGACCATTAAGTATTTTTGAGCTTGACTTTGGAATATTCAAAGTACTTACCAACTGCAGCCTGTGAAGGAAGAAATGGACCATTAAGTATTTTCAAGGTTGATTTGGAATATTTTAAGTACTTACTTGCTTCTTTTTGCACATTTGTGAGCTGTTGAAACAAGAGAAATGTAAGTTAGTCTCAAATAAAAAAA
Organism: Stigmatopora nigra; assembly: GCF_051989575.1. NCBI lineage: Eukaryota > Metazoa > Chordata > Actinopteri > Syngnathiformes > Syngnathidae > Stigmatopora > Stigmatopora nigra. The sequence continues at coordinate 8,537,937 of NC_135527.1, read as the reverse complement.
GTGAAAAGACTTGGGAATAGTACTTACTTTGGCTTTCCAGTGTGGAGCGACGCGCAGCATTCATTAAATGAAAGAGACCGCCTGCGAAAATGCTTCCTCTTTAAATAGTTTTTCGGAAGTGACGTAATTGCGCTAAAAAAATAAAAGTTTAAAAATCAATTTGAATGAGTCCTTCAAATTGAAAAGCGAACGACCGGGACTCGTACCCGGGTCTCCCAAGCCAAAGTCTAATGCTCTACTCATGAGACTAATGAGCAGATGACGTAGAACAATCTCATAGTGTATATGTCCCAGTCTTAGTCACTCATATTCGATAGACTGTCAAAAAAAAGGGTAAATATGACTTCCAATTTTTGAATTTGCAAAGCGTTGGTGGTCTAATGGTTAAAGACACTGACTGCGAATACTTTAGACTCGGGTTCGATCCTCACTCTTACCTTTGCCTCTCTAGCATTTAATTCGTGAATGCAGCTGAGAGTGGGAATCGAACCCGGGTCGCCTGCATCGCAGGCAATGACTTATGCCATTCGCCACCTTGGCTGGATTTCCGCCGAAATTTCTCCCGTAGAAGTCCTAAATAATACCCAAAACACTTAGCGCAATATACTACAGTGATGCACCGGTAACAAGGAGTTGGTTGGAAAAGAAATTGCAGAGTGTAATGCTTAAAAGTGTCACAAGATGGCAGCCGAACAAGACATGTCCAGTCAGGCACACTCATGGGACAATATGTGAGAGGAGTCCAAGTATACCACATTAATGTATACTAGGAAACAGCATACTTGGTTGGTTGGAAAAGTCATTGCAAATTGCAATGCCCGAAAACCGCCACAAGAGGGCAGAAAGTTAGAACATGTCTATTCAGGCACATTCAGGACAATATGTGAGTCCAGGTAGTATTCTACATAAGTACGCAGTTGGTTGGAAAAGACGCATTGCCAAGTGCAATGCCCAAAAACCGCCACAGGAGGGCATTAGGTTTAACATGTCTTGTGGAGAATAAAATAGCATGTCTGCATACATGCATACAGTCACAACACAAATTCAAGGAATTAAGAATTGTTATGGTTTGTTACTTTATTGGAGAGGGATCAAGATGAATATTGCACATCATTTATATAAGCAAGATGAGGCTGATGCTGGGGAGCACATTGAAAATAAAGTTCGACCAAATACACAAGTGCCTTGTCTGTCTGCTTTGGTCATGAAATAAACACAAAATAAAGTTGGTGGTCATAACATGGCAAGTGGAAATCAGCCGTCTGCCTGCAGGAACAAGTCCAGTCTGCACCAAGAGAGGAACAAGCATTAAAGATGCACCTGGCTGTGAATACATGGATAAAAGAACAATGATATGAGAACGTGTTCGATCGACCGAACGAACAGTTACGCATTAACAATGACGCTAATATGAAGCCGATGAGTCCACTCACCTCATCTGGCCATGATTCCGACACGCTTAACAGTCGCACCTTCGTATCTTGTTTCTATTGACCGCATAGTATGCTTAAAAAGACTACAGTTATCTAAAATTATGCGCAGGAGACGAATTGTTTTGATCGGCTGCTGGTTTCCACGACTTCCGCATCGGAGGCTCTTCTTCTTTCAATACGAGCGCTTTGCAAACAACCGTTGCAACTACGCTGCCCTCGTGTGGACCGGAGATGTAATGACGGCACTGGTTCTCATAAACGACCATGAATCGACTATCTGTCTTAGGGTGTTTTTTAAACAGGACAATGCACCTCTATTGGTGTCAAAGTGGAGGTCCGGGGGCCAAATGTGGCCCGCCGCATCATTTTGTGCGGTCCGAGAAAGTTAACCGTCAGGATGTTTTAAAAGGCACAAGTACCACTATTGGTGTCAAAGTGGAGGCCCGGGGGCCAAATGTGGCCCGCCGCATCATTTTGTGCGGTCCGAGAAAGTTAACCGTCAGGATGTTTTAAAAGGCACAAGTACCACTATTGGTGTCAAAGTGGAGGCCCGGGGGCCAAATCTGGCCCGCCGCATCATTTTGTGCGGTCCGAGAAAGTAAACCATGATTACTTTCTCAGACCGCACAAAATGATGGGGCGGGCCACATTTGGCCCCCGGACCTCCACTGTGACACCAATAGTGGTACTTGTGCCTTTTAAAACATCCTCATGGTTAACTTTCTCGGACCGCACAAAATGATGCGGCGGGCCAGATTTGGCCCCCGGGCCTCCACTTTGACACCAATAGAGGTGCATTGTGCCGTTTAAATTATCCTGATGGTTTACTTTTTCGGACCGCACAAAATGATGCGGCGGGCCAGATTTGGCCCCCGGGCCTCCACTTTGACACCAATAGTGGTACTTGTGCCTTTTAAAACATCCTCATGGTTAACTTTCTCGGACCGCACAAAATGATGCGGCGGGCAAGATTTGGCCCCTGGGCCTCCACTTTGACACCAATAGAGGTGCATTGTGCCTTTTAAAATATCCTCATGGTTTACTTTCTCGGACCGCGCAAAATGATGCGGCGGGCCAGATTTGGCCCTCGGGCCTCCACTTTGACACCAACAGAGGTGCCATGTGCTGTTTAAAAAACATCTTTCTCGGACCGCACAAAATGATGCGGCGGGCCAGATTTGGCCCCCGGACCTCCACTTTGACACCAATAGAGGTGCATTGTGCCGTTTAAAATATCCTGATGGTTTACTTTCTCGGACCGCACAAAATGATGGGGCGGGCCAGATTTGGCCCCCGGACCTCCACTTTGACACCAATAGAGGTGCATTGTGCCTTTTAAAATATCCTGATGGTTTACTTTCTCGGACCGCACAAAATGATGCGACGGGCCAGATTTGGCCCCCGGACCTCCACTTTGACACCAATAGAGGTGCATTGTGCCGTTTAAAATATCCTGACGGTTTACTTTCTCGGACCGCACAAAATGATGCGGCGGGCCACATTTGGCCCCCGGACCTCCACTTTGACACCATTAGAGGTGCATTGTGCTGTTTAAAATATCCTGATGGTTTACTTTCTCGGACCGCACAAAATGATGCGACGGGCCACATTTGGCCCCCGGGCCTCCACTTTGACACCAATAAAGGTGCATTGTGCCTTTTAAAATATCCTGATGGTTTACTTTCTTGGACCGCACAAAATGATGCGGCGGGCCACATTTGGCCCCCGGGCCTCCACTTTGACACCAATAGAGGTGCGTTGTGCTGTTTAATATATCCTGATGGTTTACTTTCTCGGACCGCACAAAATGATGTGGCGGTCCAGATTTGGCCCCCGGACCTCCACTTTGACACCAATAGAGGTGCATTGCCCCGTTTAAAAAACATACTAAGACAAAGTCGATTCATGGTCGTTTATGAGAACCAGTATCGTCATTACATCTCCGGTCCACACGGGGGCAGCGCAGTTGCAACGGTTGTTTGCAAAGCGCTCTTATTGAAAGAAGAAGATCCTCCAATGCGGAAGTCGTGGTAACCAGCTGCCGATCAAAACAATCCTTCTACGCATGATTTTAGGTAAATGCAGTCTTTTTAAGCGTACTATGCGGTCAATAGAAACAAGATACGAAGGTGCGACTGTTAAGCGTGTCAGAATCATGGCCAGATGAGGTGAGTGGACTCATCCGCTTCATATAAGCGTCATTGTTAAAATCTGGCCCGCCGCATCATTTTGTGCGGTCCGAGAAAGATGTTTTTTAAACAGCACAATGCACCTCTGTTGGTGTCAAAGTGGAGGCCCGGGGGCCAAATCTGGCCCCCCGCATCATTTTGTGCGGTCCGAGAAAGTAAACCATGAGGATATTTTAAAAGGCACAATGCACCTCTATTGGTGTCAAAGTGGAGGCCCGGGGGCCAAATCTGGCCCGCCGCATCATTTTGTGCGGCCCGAGAAAGTAAACCATGATTACTTTCTCGGGCCGCACAAAATGATGCGGCGGGCCAGATTTGGCCCCCGGACCTCCACTTTGACACCAATAGAGGTGCATTGTGCTGTTTAAAAAACATCTTTCTCGGACCGCACAAAATGATGCGGCGGGCCAGATTTGGCCCCCAGGCCTCCACTTGGAAAACCATAAGGTACCTATGTCGTTTTTATGGAAAAAAATGACATAGGTACCTATGTCGTTTTTTTCCCATAAAAGCGACTTAGGTACCTATGTCGTTTTTATGGGGAAAAAACGACATAGGTACCTATGTCGTTTTTTCCATGAAAACAACATGGGTACCTATTTCGTTTTTTTCCATAAAAACGACATAGGTACCTATGTCGTTTTTATCGGAAAAAAAACGACGTAGGTACCTTCATCGTTTTTATGGAAAAAAACGACATAGGTACCTATGTCGTTTTTATGGAAAAAAAAACGACATAGGTACCTTCATCGTTTTTATGGAAAAAAACGACATAGGTACCTATGTCGTTTTAAAATGTCGTTTTTATGGGAAAAAAACGACGTAGGTACCTATGTCGTTTTTATGGAAAAAAAACGACATAGGTACCTATGTCGTTTTTATCGAAAAAAACGACATAGGTACCTATGTCGTTTTTATGGAAAAAACGACATAGGTGCCTATGTCGTTTTTATGGACGACATAGGTACCTATGTCGTTTTTATGGAAAAAAACGACATATGTCGTTTTTATGGAAAAAAACAACATAGGTACCTATGTCGTTTTTATGGAAAAAAACGAAATAGGTACCTATGTTGTTTTCATGGAAAAAACGACATAGGTACCTATGTCGTTTTTATGGAAAAATACGACATAGGTACCTATGTCCTTTTTTTCCATAAAAACGACATAGGTACCTATGTCGTTTTTTTCCATAAAAACGACATAGGTGCCTATGTCGTATTTTTCCATAAAAACGACATAGGTACCTATGTCGTTTTTTCCATGAAAACAACATAGGTACCTATTTCGTTTTTTTTTCCATAAAAACGACATAGGTACCTATGTCGTTTTTATGGAAAAAAACGACATAGGTACCTATGTCGCTTTTTTTCGATAAAAACGACTTAGGTACCTATGTCGTTTTTTCCCATAAAAACGACATAGGTACCTATGTCGTTTTTTTTCGAAGTACCTCTGGGGCTACGAGTTCCCACCCGTCATGTCGCTGAGCGCGTCAGGGGGCTACGTGGCCAACTTTACCTTCTTCGACAAGGTGTTCAAAGCTAAAACGCCGCCGTCCCATGACGCCGAAGCGGGCAAGTCCAAGGTGAAACGACAGCGGGACAGTGCCACGCCCAGCATGAAAATCAGTAATGTATGACAGGGAGAGGGCGTGGCCTTGGGTTTGGATGGGTAGGGTCAGAGAGGACAATGAGTGGAGCATTAATATTTTGTTGTTTTTTTTATTTTAAAAAGGACTTATGTTCCGATGTCTTGTATATACATTATGTATTGTTATATTATTCCATAGGTACCTATTTATTAAAAAAAAAGACTCAACTAAGTTCCTTCTTCTTTTTCCATCAGGTCAGCACCATTGAGAGAGCTGCAACAATATATGTGAATTATGGAAAGACTTCATGTTTAACTATGTTCATCTAATGTGTTACAATAAAATGATGTTGTGTACATTTTGTCTTATGGTGCTTACTATTCTGCAATTACTTTTATTTAATTTTTAGCACAGTTAAAACATACACATACTACCACGTATTAGTATTCATAACCAAAGTATTTAGTTTATATTTCTTATTACTCCAAGTCATAAATCCTATGTATTAGTATTGGTCAGAATCCTATTTATTGTGAACACACAAAATGATGTTTCGAATGCGGAAATCGTTCATGTTAAACGGGGCCGTCATTACACTTCCAGTCCACAGAATGGCGCAAAGATCCCAACGGTTGTTTGCAAAGCACTGTTTATTGAAAGAAGAAGATGTCTGGAATGCGGAAGTCGTTTATGTGAAACGGGCCGTCATTACACTTTTAGTCCACAGGACGGCGCAAAGATCCCAACGGTTGTTTGCAAAGCACTGTTTATTGAAAGAAGAAGAAGAAGAAGAAGATGATTCGAATGCGGAAGTCGTTGATGTCATTCCACACGAGGGAATTTACGCATGCGCTATATCCTGGAGTTCCCCGGACTGACGTCAGAGAGAAACCCAGGAAGTGGGAGACGAATTCATTGCGTGTTCTTTTGTTTGTCAACTGTTTTTTCGGCGTTTTATCGCATGATCTAAATGGGGGAATTTACAGTAAATACAACCGAGTCACGTTTGATAGATTACACGAACAGTAGTCCGCAAGAAGGGAGTTTTTTCGAGTTTTTTGGGCTGATTTTGTGCACTCGTTCGTTGCAGGCTGTACAAGGAAAGTCAGGAATAAGGTAAGCAATGCTGCAAATGTCTACTACAAACGCTTCTTGGTGAATATTTCTACTCGTAAAACGTGTACTTGTTTTCTGTTGAGCTTGATCCTCGAAACCCAGATCAGATCGAAACATTTTGCCAACCTCCACAATTGAATGAACTATTTTCCCAATCAATGACAGACAACGTGGCTCCAATATTGACCTTTCCTCTTGAAGAAAGAATGTGTATTTTTTATTGCTTTTAAAAAATCTAGCATGAGGACAAGCCTGACTGAAAATAATGCATTGAACAATGTTGACATTTGATGAAATTGTTACATTGACTATTAATTGACTAATATTCTTGGGTGGGTGGGATGGATGTAAAATTTCATGGGCATGCGCATCCTCTTTTCTTGCCCTTCAAAGCTTAAATAAGTGATTATGATGTGCCGTGTTGATGGACAACGCCATCAACATATTCCATAGTCCATATTGCCCATTTTGAGCCCCTTGTATACTTTTTCCAATTGTTGTTCATATTTGGTGAGATTTTAGTGTTGTGTTCATAGTCAGTTGGCCTGAGTAGACCGATTTCATAGGCGCTCCAGTGATTGTGACTAAGTGGAGGGGTTACCTCCTTAGACCTTTGGCCCCCAAAACCCCCAATTGTACCTGATACGTGTCCAAAGTTGCTCAAAATAATATGTGCATCTTTTAACAATGTGCACATCCTCTATTTCTGGTCAGTAGACTCCCATTTCAGGCCATTTGTGTGCCACAAAAGGCCACATTTATAGGGGCCTCGGAGGTCTCTCGTCGGCAAAAAAAATGGCTTTTTCCTCAATGTTTTGTGTTTAAAACATGCGATCTGAGTCCAATTGGATTAGTGCTAACCAAAAATGTCATTTTGTTTACAGGAGTGGAGGCCCGGAAGATGGAGTTGCTTCCACGTCCATCAACCTGCGCCACACAAGTGCTAACAAAGGTGGGAAATGCTCCATTCAATGTATATTTGTATTGAAAAGAATGTTTTTTTAAGATTTATTTATCATGCTAGTAATCGAATAGCTTGAATTAGAATCACATTTATTTGACCACCCGTGTAGAGCTCAAAATAATAATGTAATTCTAGGTCATACAGTCCAAGATGCTAATACTATTTTCAGGCATCATTGTATGTCAGGTTACATATAAATATGGCTAGGCTAATTATGTGACTGTAATGTCATATAAATGCTAGAATGGTCACTGATGCTAATGCTATTTTTGCACTCAAATCACCTTATGTACAGTTAGATGTAAACATTGGTAGGCTAATTATTTGTTCATGATGCTAATGCTATTTATTTGTTCATTATGTCAATGTTATTTTTGCGCCCGCATCATCTTCTGTATCGTTAGATGTAAACATTGGTAGGCTAATTATTTGTTCATGATGCTAATGCTATTTATTTGTTCATTATGTCAATGCTATTTTTGCGCCCGCATCATCTTCTGTATCGTTACATGTACATATTGGTAGGCTATTTATTTGTTGGTGATGCTAATGCTATTTTGGCGCTTGCATCATCTCATGTAAGGTTACTTATCATGATCAGTAGACTAATTATGTGACTGTAATGTGGTATGAATGCTAGAATGGTCACTGACTTCTCTCGTTGTCGTCTTCTTGACAGGATGGGGGACGTTTTGGACGTACACGGCGCCTCCGGACGGGCCCGCGCTGCAGCCCGATGGCTTCTGGGCACTGGCGTGACCTGGCGTGACCTGGCGTGACCTGGCTGGGTATGTGACGTCTTACGTTTCAGCGTCTGCAGTGGCATCTGATGCCGTCAGAATGTCAAAAAGGCCCTTTTTTGCGAACAATATACTGTTGAAATTGAATCAGTCTTCGTCTTTTCTTGCTAAATGCATCCTTACTAAGTTTAAAATAGATGTTTTCCTTCAAAATGTGTCTTTTTGGGGCACAAAACGTCCACCAAAAAGAGCTCTCGGAAAACGGGGCCTCAGAAAAGCAGAAAATCTTCCCGGCAACAAGTCGTGTCACGTTTCGGCCATCCAATCAGAAGCCTTAAAAATTGGATTTAGCCACCTCCCCTCTATGCAAATCTATGCAAATTTGGATTTAGCCCCGCCCTGGCCTCGCCCACCGGGACAGCCAATCACAGCCCGGCATTTGGCCGGACACGCCCCTTTTTTCCAAAAAACGGCGTTTTTTGGACCGAAACCCCGCCTCCCGCTACAAAGCCAGCCCCCCCTGAATAAAGCCCACCCATTCCGAGAGAACCAATCAGATGGCAGTATTCACCTCCCCACTTCCTGATTCTACACCAATCAGTGAATAGACGCCCCTTCCCAGAGAACCAATCAGGTGGCAGCACTCACCTTCCACTTCCTGATTCTACACCAATCAGTGAATGGACACCCCCCTCCCAGAGAACCAATCAACTGGCAGCACTCAATTATTACTTCCTTATTCTAAACCAATCAGTGAACCTAATTTAAGTTATCCACCAATCCCAGGCTAGTCATTTGCATAGCCACACCCCAAAAAAAAACAAATAAAAAATTAAAAAATAAAATTTTTAATAAAATTGAATAATAAAATGTTAGAAGAAAGGAGTTTGTTTTTTGTTCAACTTTATTTGTTTTTCTTTCAGAGTTAAGAGTCCAAAGTTTGATGTCTTGAAGTTCTTCTTCAAACCAGTAGGAGTCGGATCGGAACAGAGTGTGGAGACCTGAAGACAAAAAAAAGTAAGTTAAGTGCAAGTCGAGTGCAAACCAAGTAAGTTAAGTGCAAGTCGAGTGCAAACCAAGTAAGTCGAGTGCAAACCAAGTAAGTTAAGTGCAAGTCGAGTGCAAACAAGTTAGTTAAGTGCAGTAGGGCAAGTTAAAAAGTGCAGACAAGCAAGTTAAAAAGTGTAGTAGGGTAAGAAGTGTAGTAGGGTAAGAAGTGTAGTAGGGTAAGAAGTGTAGTAGAGTAAGAAATGCAGTAGAGCAAGATAAAAGTGCAGACAAGCAAGTCAAGTGCATTCAAAGAATTGTGCAAACGACGATAAGACTTACCTTAGAATGATGCGATGTCACTTGTACTTGACTTGAGCAGGAAGGCAGCAACTGTGAAAGAAGTGGACTTCAGCTGTGGAAGAACTTCATTTGATGCGATGTCACATGTTCTTGAGCAGGAGGGCAGCATCTGGACCACTTCAACTGTGGAGGAACTGGACGACTTCAACTGTGGAAGAACTACATTGCAATCCAGACAATTGTCACGAAGGAGTTCACACGGAGGCAAAACATTTTGTCCTTTTATTTTATTTCCAGAATTTAGCATTGAAGATAATCAGCTCGTTGTCTCACAGGTGCAGGCGGCAGTTGGGGCGGGGTCAAGGCAGGTCTCCAAATTGGCGTCTTCACTGGACTGAGTCTGCAAACAAGAAAGTGGGTGAGCATTTAATTCAGTCATGTTTACCGTCTAAGTGGTGCACATTTACTCACCTTTGCAGTACAATCACGCTTTAAAAAAAAACATCTGCTTCAGTCATCTTGAGCTGCAGCGCCCTCCGGTGGACACGGGGAAACTAGCCAGCAAAAGAGAGTGGAAGGTAAAACATAGTTCAGAAGCGTGGCGTAAAAAGACGTCAAAGTTGGACAGTGTTCACGTCCACCATTTTGTGTTGCAGTGTGCACTAACCTACTGGACGACGTCGTGGATGAAATCCGACTGCAAGAATCAAAGACAGAAGTAAAAATTGGACATGGTAAGTCATCTGGACGTTCCTACCTCAAACTTTGTTACTCCACTTTCAGCTTCTGGAAGAACAGATTAATAGACAGTTCGATTTGCACGTGAATCAATTGTTTGCTCGTTTCACCTGTGCTTACCTGCAGGGTCGGACATCTTGGAAGTGACCTGCAAAAGAAAAGGAGAGAGTCAAAAAGTAAGGTTAACAGTCATTTTTCGTGTAAAGTGGATCATATGGCAGAATACTTACCGACTGCAGCCTGAGAAGGAAGAAAGGAGACCATTAAGTATTTTTGAGCTTGACTTTGGAATATTCAAAGTACTTACCAACTGCAGCCTGTGAAGGAAGAAATGGACCATTAAGTATTTTCAAGGTTGATTTGGAATATTTTAAGTACTTACTTGCTTCTTTTTGCACATTTGTGAGCTGTTGAAACAAGAGAAATGTAAGTTAGTCTCAAATAAAAAAAGTGAAAAGACTTGGGAATAGTACTTACTTTGGCTTTCCAGTGTGGAGCGACGCGCAGCATTCATTAAATGAAAGAGACCGCCTGCGAAAATGCTTCCTCTTTAAATAGTTTTTCGGAAGTGACGTAATTGCGCTAAAAAAATAAAAGTTTAAAAATCAATTTGAATGAGTCCTTCAAATTGAAAAGCGAACGACCGGGACTCGTACCCGGGTCTCCCAAGCCAAAGTCTAATGCTCTACTCATGAGACTAATGAGCAGATGACGTAGAACAATCTCATAGTGTATATGTCCCAGTCTTAGTCACTCATATTCGATAGACTGTCAAAAAAAAGGGTAAATATGACTTCCAATTTTTGAATTTGCAAAGCGTTGGTGGTCTAATGGTTAAAGACACTGACTGCGAATACTTTGGACTCGGGTTCGATCCTCACTCTTACCTTTGCCACTCTAGCATTTAATTCGTGAATGCAGCTGAGAGTGGGAATCGAACCCGGGTCGCCTGCATCGCAGGCAATGACTTATGCCATTCGCCACCTTGGCTGGATTTCCGCCGAAATTTCTCCCGTAGAAGTCCTAAATAATACCCAAAACACTTAGCGCAATATACTACAGTGATGCACCGGTAACAAGGAGTTGGTTGGAAAAGAAATTGCAGAGTGTAATGCTTAAAAGTGTCACAAGATGGCAGCCGAACAAGACATGTCCAGTCAGGCACACTCATGGGACAATATGTGAGAGGAGTCCAAGTATACCACATTAATGTATACTAGGAAACAGCATACTTGGTTGGTTGGAAAAGTCATTGCAAATTGCAATGCCCGAAAACCGCCACAAGAGGGCAGAAAGTTAGAACATGTCTATTCAGGCACATTCAGGACAATATGTGAGTCCAGGTAGTATTCTACATAAGTACGCAGTTGGTTGGAAAAGACGCATTGCCAAGTGCAATGCCCAAAAACCGCCACAGGAGGGCATTAGGTTTAACATGTCTTGTGGAGAATAAAATAGCATGTCTGCATACATGCATACAGTCACAACACAAATTCAAGGAATTAAGAATTGTTATGGTTTGTTACTTTATTGGAGAGGGATCAAGATGAATATTGCACATCATTTATATAAGCAAGATGAGGCTGATGCTGGGGAGCACATTGAAAATAAAGTTCGACCAAATACACAAGTGCCTTGTCTGTCTGCTTTTGTCATGAAATAAACACAAAATAAAGTTGGTGGTCATAACATGGCAAGTGGAAATCAGCCGTCTGCCTGCAGGAACAAGTCCAGTCTGCACCAAGAGAGGAACAAGCATTAAAGATGCACCTGGCTGTGAATACATGGATAAAAGAACAATGATATGAGAACGTGTTCGATCGACCGAACGAACAGTTACGCATTAACAATGACGCTAATATGAAGCCGATGAGTCCACTCACCTCATCTGGCCATGATTCCGACACGCTTAACAGTCGCACCTTCGTATCTTGTTTCTATTGACCGCATAGTATGCTTAAAAAGACTACAGTTATCTAAAATTATGCGCAGGAGACGAATTGTTTTGATCGGCTGCTGGTTTCCACGACTTCCGCATCGGAGGCTCTTCTTCTTTCAATACGAGCGCTTTGCAAACAACCGTTGCAACTACGCTGCCCTCGTGTGGACCGGAGATGTAATGACGGCACTGGTTCTCATAAACGACCATGAATCGACTATCTGTCTTAGGGTGTTTTTTAAACAGGACAATGCACCTCTATTGGTGTCAAAGTGGAGGTCCGGGGGCCAAATGTGGCCCGCCGCATCATTTTGTGCGGTCCGAGAAAGTTAACCGTCAGGATGTTTTAAAAGGCACAAGTACCACTATTGGTGTCAAAGTGGAGGCCCGGGGGCCAAATGTGGCCCGCCGCATCATTTTGTGCGGTCCGAGAAAGTTAACCGTCAGGATGTTTTAAAAGGCACAAGTACCACTATTGGTGTCAAAGTGGAGGCCCGGGGGCCAAATCTGGCCCGCCGCATCATTTTGTGCGGTCCGAGAAAGTAAACCATGATTACTTTCTCAGACCGCACAAAATGATGGGGCGGGCCACATTTGGCCCCCGGACCTCCACTGTGACACCAATAGTGGTACTTGTGCCTTTTAAAACATCCTCATGGTTAACTTTCTCGGACCGCACAAAATGATGCGGCGGGCCAGATTTGGCCCCCGGGCCTCCACTTTGACACCAATAGAGGTGCATTGTGCCGTTTAAATTATTCTGATGGTTTACTTTTTCGGACCGCACAAAATGATGCGGCGGGCCAGATTTGGCCCCCGGGCCTCCACTTTGACACCAATAGTGGTACTTGTGCCTTTTAAAACATCCTCATGGTTAACTTTCTCGGACCGCACAAAATGATGCGGCGGGCCAGATTTGGCCCCCGGGCCTCCACTTTGACACCAATAGAGGTGCATTGTGCCTTTTAAAATATCCTCATGGTTTACTTTCTCGGACCGCGCAAAATGATGCGGCGGGCCAGATTTGGCCCTCGGGCCTCCACTTTGACACCAACAGAGGTGCCATGTGCTGTTTAAAAAACATCTTTCTCGGACCGCACAAAATGATGCGGCGGGCCAGATTTGGCCCCCGGACCTCCACTTTGACACCAATAGAGGTGCATTGTGCCGTTTAAAATATCCTGATGGTTTACTTTCTCGGACCGCACAAAATGATGGGGCGGGCCAGATTTGGCCCCCGGACCTCCACTTTGACACCAATAGAGGTGCATTGTGCCTTTTAAAATATCCTGATGGTTTACTTTCTCGGACCGCACAAAATGATGCGGCGGGCCAGATTTGGCCCCCGGACCTCCACTTTGACACCAATAGAGGTGCATTGTGCCGTTTAAAATATCCTGACGGTTTACTTTCTCGGACCGCACAAAATGATGCGGCGGGCCACATTTGGCCCCCGGACCTCCACTTTGACACCATTAGAGGTGCATTGTGCTGTTTAAAATATCCTGATGGTTTACTTTCTCGGACCGCACAAAATGATGCGACGGGCCACATTTGGCCCCCGGGCCTCCACTTTGACACCAATAAAGGTGCATTGTGCTGTTTAATATATCCTGATGGTTTACTTTCTCGGACCGCACAAAATGATGCGGCGGGCCACATTTGGCCCCCGGACCTCCACTTTGACACCAATAGAGGTGCCTTGTGCTGTTTAAAAAACATCCTAAAACAGAAAGTCGATTCATCGTCGTTTATGAGAACCAGTGCCGTCATTACATCTCCGGTCCACACGACGGCAGCGTAGTTGCAACGGTTGTTTGCAAAGCACTCTTATTGAAAGAAGAAGATCCTCCAATGCGGAAGTCTCGGTAACCAGCAGCCGTTCAAAACAATCCTTCTAAGCATTATTTTAGGTAAATGTAGTCTTTTTAAGCGTACTATGCGGTCAAAAGAAACAAGATACGAAGGTGCGACTGTTGAGCGTGTCGGAATCATGGCCAGATGAGGTGAGTGGACTCATCCGCTTCATATTATCGTCATTGTTAATGCGTCAACTGCGTTCTCATATCATTGTTCTTTTATCCATTTATTCACAGCCAGGTGCATCTTTAATGCTTGTTCCTCTCTTGGTGCAGACTGGACTTGTTCCAGGCAGACGGCTGATTTCCACTTGCCATGTTATGACCACCAACTTTATTTTGTGTTTATTTCATGACAAAAGCAGACGGACAAGGCACTTGTGTATTTTGTCGAACTTTATTTTCAATGTGCTCCCAGCGTCAGCCTCATCTTGCTCATATAAATGATGTGCAATATTCATCTTGAGCCCTCTCCAATAAAGTAACAAACCATAACATTTCCTAATCCCTCTATTTTGTGTTGTGACTGTTTGCATGTATGAATGAATACATGCTATGTTATTCACGACAAGACATGTTACACCTGATGCCCTCCTGTGGCGATATTTGGGCATTTCACTTGCCAATGTCTTTTCCAACCAACTACGTACTTATGTAGAACACCTGGACTCACATATAGTCCTGAATGTGCCTGAATAGACATGTTCTAACTTTCTGCCCTCTTGTGGCGGTTTTCAGGCATTGCAATTTGCAATGGCTTTTCCAACCAACTAAGTATGCTGCTTCCTAGTATACATAAATGTCGTATACTTGGACTCCTCTCACATCTTGTCCCATGAGTGTGCCTGACTGGACATGTCTTGTTCGGCTGCCATCTTGTGGCACTTTTAAGCAGTACACTCTGCAATTTCTTTTCCAACCAACTCCTTGTTACAAGTGCTTCACTGTAGTACATTCATAGACTTCGCTTGCATCGAATTGCGCTAAGTGTTTTGGGTATTATTTAGGACTTCTACGGGAGAAATTTCGGCGGAAATCCAGCCAAGGTGGCGAATGGCATAAGTCATTGCCTGCGATGCAGGCGACCCGGGTTAGATTCCCACTCTCAGCTGCATTCACGAATTAAATGCTAGAATGGCAAAGGCAAGAGAGAGGATCGAACCCGAGTCTAAAGTATTCGCAGCTGGTGTCTTTAACCATTAGACCACCAACGCTTTGCAAACTCTAAAATTGGAAGTCATATTTACCCTTTTTTTTGACCGTCTACCGAATGTGAGTGACTAAGACTGGGACATATACACTATGAGATTGTTCTCAGTCATCTGCTCGTTAGTCTCATGAGTAGAACATGACACTTCAGATGGGGAGACCCGGGTGCGAGTCCCGGTGGTTCGCTTCTCAATTTGGAGGACACATTTAAATTATTTTTTAAACTTATTTTTTGGCGCAATTATGTCACTTCCGAAAAACTATTTACACAGGGTCTTATATTTGAGAAAAATAGCTTGCTGTACATGGTTGTTAAATAGAAGAAAATGCATTAACGTCATGGAGGAAAATTCCTGAATATGTATAGTATGTATGCTATACAGGAAACAAACAGGTAGTGGCTGGACAGCAATGTAAATGAACACAATTTGAATGAAAATGTAGTCATGGGAGTACATTGTCACGGTTTCACTTCAGTATTTTTCCAGTTTCCATGTGTATAATCATCTTTACTTTATGACTTCATCCTTTCCGATTGCCTTTCACATGTTAGATGTGTCAATTAACTCCAAAGCTGGCATTTCTTCGTCTTCATACTGAAAGAAAAAAAAACATATTGGACATCAATTCAGGTCGGTCCGTATTCACATCAATAAAATATCAGCAAATGACCTCGGAGGAGACTCCAAAGTGGCAAGCCAGAGCGTGGCCCCGGGTAATCAGGGCACAGTAGACGCATTTGTCGTCGCTGATGAGGTACATGTGCAACGTGTCTCCGACGTAACCGTCGAGGAAAGCCACCAGGATGGGACGACACATATTCCGGAAGGAAAGGATGGCCTCTGGGCTCCAGGTGCTGCCCTGCAACCAAAATGACCATTAGCCAGTTACTTGGATATGATTGGATTGAAAATACTGTGTAAGAAGCTTAAATCCAGTCAACACTTGAACTTCACATATTTTTTAGTAGTGTAAAAAAGAGAAGTATTTTGGAATATCCTTATAGAACATGGATTAGATGTCCAAATTCAGTTTGACGAAGCATCTGGCAGCAAAAGATTGCTTTAAATACATTTATACTATTTAATAAATGGAAAAATGTGGACACTCTTGGAACATGTTTTTTTTAGTACAGTATTCGCTAACCCAGATATGGGTACACTACGGCCCACGGGCCACATACGGCCCGCCAGGCTATTTGATCCGGCCTGCCGACATTGTCCAAATAATGTTTTTGTTCTTCCCCAAGATGGCGCCGTCACACAGAAGCCAGTGGCGGTAGCTCTGTCCACTATTATTTGTTTATGTTTTACAGCCCTTCTATCTTTTTTTCAAAAGACATTTTAATATTTCTCAATACATTCCTTTTTACTTGACAATGTACTTTATACTTTTGACTTTAATTATGAGTAATGAGTATGTTAATACTTTAGTCCTTTTTTTGTCTTTGTTTCATATGTAATGTTAACGAATGCACTTTTTTATATGTATCCTATCTTGTGCTGACCCGGCCCATCTGTCACTTTTTTAAAGTCAATGTCGCCCACCCCGGGCCCAAAAGTATGCCCACCCTTGCACTAACCGTTGTCGGTTTGATTCCTGCCACCGATGAGAGGACAGCTTGCGCCGGCAGATTGGAAAAACACGTCCTGTGAAAAAAGAAAACCATACATTTGCTCCAAAACAAGTTCAAATGCCAAACGCTGGCAAATCAATGATATCAGCAAATGCTAGCATTAGCATACTTGAGGAACTTGAGGTCATCTGATTTAACGACATAGCTGTCGCCATAATCTACAAGGAAGACCTCCACTTCGTCGTAGCTAACGACCCGCTGGATGGTCACTCGATAAAACCAGTGTTCCGCCACCATCACGCAACACGCCTGTCCCGGTCGTAGGAAACGCCACGGCAGTTTGTAGCGCTCCGCCGCCGACGGCGAGCTGTAAAATCCCCTTTTTGGAGCGAGAAAACGCACTTTGGCTCCAAGTTGGTGAGCATATAGCGGCGGATGTGAGAGACGCACCTCATCTTCATCATCACCATCAGCAATGCGTCGGCGCTGTCCGCGAAAGTGACGTAGAAACGTCCCGGTGATTGGACGTATTCGAGCTGGATGTCCTTCATCTGTCGATCGGTATGCCACACGGGGTCCTTCAGACATTCGTCACGTAGGACATCCGCGGGGACGGCATGCTAACATGGGAAGGAGATGTTTAGGTTTAGCGTTAGCGATGGGGTTAGCTGCTATCGAGCTTACCTCCTCTGAGCACTGGGAATACTTGCTAGTGTTGACGGTCTTATTTTGACATGGAGACCATTCTTCTTTGTCTTGGTCAGGTGATGAGAAAGCATGTTCCTCTAGGCTTGAATTGACTATAAAAAAATAAAACAAAAAAATGACATTTCCATGCCTATGTTGACTTACCAAATTCCCATTTTAGATATAATATTTAGTTTTTCTTTAAATAAATGGATTAAAAGCCCCGAATGTTCCATTTTTTCATAGTTCTAAAACAATGTTTAAATTATTTTTTAACCAAAAACTGAAAAAAATGGATTAAAAAATGACAATTATTAATTTAAAAGGGGGAAAATAAGCAAATGTAATATACATCTATACCCTTCATTTGAATTTGATCCTAAAAGATAAAGTCGGCACTCATGATTTACTTGAACCCTCGGGCCTCAAAAAATAATGCGGCGGGCCAGATTTGGCCCCCGGGCCGCCACTTTGACACCAAAAAAGTGGTACATTGTACCATTTAAAAAAATCAAATCCTAAAAAAGAAAGTCGGCACTCATGATTTAATTTCTTGGGCCGCTAAAAATAATGCGGCGGAACAGATTTGGCCCCCGGGCCGCCACTTTGACACCAAAAGACACCAAAGCTATATATTATACCATTTTTTAAAATCCAATCCTAAAAGAGAAAGTCAGCACTCATGATTGACTTTTTCGGGCCGCAAAAATATAATGTGGCGGGCCAGATTTGGCCCCAGGGCCGCCACTTTGACACCAAAAAGGTGGTATGTTATGCTATTTTTTTAAAAATCCATTCCTAAGAGAAAGTCAGCACTCATGATTGACTTTCTCGGCCCGCAAAAAAATAATGCGGCGGACCACATTTGGCCCCCGGGCCGCCACTTTGACACCAAAAAAGTGGTACATTGTACTATTTGTAAAAAAATCCAATCCTAAAAGAGAAAGTCAGCACTCATAATTGACTTTCTCGGACCGCAAAAAATAATGCGGCGGACCACATTTGGCCCACGGCCCGCCTTTTTGACACCCAAAAGGTGGTATGTTATACTATTTTTTTAAAAATCCAATCCTAAAATAGAAAGTCAGCACTCATGACTGACTTTCTCGGGCCGCAAAAAATTAAGCGGAGGGCCAGATTCGGCCCATGGGCTGCCACTTTGACACAGAAAAAAGCGGTATATTATACTATTTTTTTTTTAAATCCAATCCTAAAAGAGAAAGTCAGCACTCATGATTGACTTTCTCGGGCCGCAAAAAAATAATGCGGCGGACCACATTTGGCCCAGGGGCCGCCACTTTGACACCAAAAAAAGTGGTACATTGTACTACTTTTTTAAGAAATCCAACCCTAAAAGAGAAAGTCAGCACTCATGATTGACTTTCTCAGACCGCAAAAAAATATGCGGTGGGCCACATTTGGCCCATGGGCCGCCACTTTGACACCAAAAAAAAAGTGGTACATTGTACTACTTTTTTAAGAAATCCAATCCTAAAAGAGAAAGTCAGCACTCATGATTGACTTTCTCGGGCCGCAAAAAAATATGCGGTGGGCCACATTTGGCCCCCGGGCCGCCACTTTGACACCAAAAAAGGTGGTATGTTATACTATTTTTTAAAAAATCCAATCCTAAAAGAGAAAGTCAGCACTCATGATTGACTTTCTCGGACCGCAAAAAATAATGCGGCGGACCACATTTGGCCCATGGGCCGCCACTTTGACACCAAAAAAAAAGTGGTACATTGTACTACTTTTTTAAGAAATCCAATCCTAAAAGAGAAAGTCAGCACTCATGATTGACTTTCTCGGGCCGCAAAAAAATATGCGGTGGGCCACATTTGGCCCCCGGGCCGCCACTTTGACACCAAAAAAGGTGGTATGTTATACTATTTTTTAAAAAATCCAATCCTAAAAGAGAAAGTCAGCACTCATGATTGACTTTCTCGGACCGCAAAAAATAATGCGGCGGACCACATTTGGCCCATGGGCCGCCACTTTGACACCAAAAAAAAAGTGGTACAGTGTACTACTTTTTTAAGAAATCCAATCCTAAAAGAGAAAGTCAGCACTCATGATTGACTTTCTCGGGCCGCAAAAAAATATGCGGTGGGCCACATTTGGCCCCCGGGCCGCCACTTTGACACCAAAAAAGGTGGTATGTTATACTATTTTTTAAAAAATCCAATCCTAAAAGAGAAAGTCAGCACTCATGATTGACTTTCTCGGACCGCAAAAAATAATGCGGCGGACCACATTTGGCCCATGGGCCGCCACTTTGACACCAAAAAAAAAGTGGTACATTGTACTACTTTTTTAAGAAATCCAATCCTAAAAGAGAAAGTCAGCACTCATGATTGACTTTCTCGGGCCGCAAAAAAATATGCGGTGGGCCACATTTGGCCCCCGGGCCGCCACTTTGACACCAAAAAAGGTGGTATGTTATACTATTTTTTTAAAAATCCAATCCTAAAAGAGAAAGTCAGCACTCATGACTGACTTTCTCGGACCGCAAAAAATAATGCAGCGGGCCAGATTTGGCCCATGGGCCGGCACTTTGACACCGAAAAAAGCGGTATATTATACATTTTTTTTTTTTTAATTCAATCCTAAAAAGAGAAAGTCAGCACTCATGATTGACTTTCTCGGACCGCAAAAAAATAATGCGGCGGACCACATTTGGCCCATGGGCCGCCACTTTGACACCAAAAAAAAGTGGTATGTTATATTATTTTTTTAAAATTCAATCCTAAAAAGAGAAAGTCAGCACTCATGATTGACTTTCTCGGACCGCAAAAAAATAATGCGGCGGACCACATTTGGCCCATGGGCCGCCACTTTGACACCAAAAAAAAGTGGTATGTTATATTATTTTTTTAAAAATCCAATCCTAAAAGAGAAAGTCAGCACTCATGATTGACTTTCTCGGGCCGCAAAAAATAATGCGGCGGACCACATTTGGCCCCCGGGCCGCCACTTTGACACCAAAAAAGTGGTACATTGTACTATTTGTAAAAAAATCCAATCCTAAAAGATAAAGTCAGCACTCATAATTGACTTTCTCGGACCGCAAAAAATAATGCGGCGGACCACATTTGGCCCACGGGCCGCCTTTTTGACACCCAAAAGGTGGTATGTTATACTATTTTTTTAAAAATCCAATCCTAAAATAGAAAGTCAGCACTCATGACTGACTTTCTCGGGCCGCAAAAAATAATGCAGCGGGCCAGATTTGGCCCATGAGCCGCCACTTTGACACCGAAAAAAGCGGTCTATTATACTATTTTTTTAAAATCCAATCCTAAAAGAGAAAGTCAGCACTCATGATTAACTTTCTCGGGCCGCAAAAAATAATGCGGCGGACCACATTTGGCCCATGGGCCGCCACTTTGACACCGAAAAAAGCGGTCTATTATAATATTTTTTTTTAAATCCAATCCTAAA
The DNA here is from genome assembly GCF_051989575.1 of Stigmatopora nigra. Lineage (NCBI taxonomy): Eukaryota > Metazoa > Chordata > Actinopteri > Syngnathiformes > Syngnathidae > Stigmatopora > Stigmatopora nigra. Next base: position 8,517,162 of record NC_135527.1, on the reverse strand, counting down.
AGAGAAAGTCAGCACTCATGATTGACTTTCTCGGGCCGCAAAAAAATAATGCGGTGGGCCAAATTTGGCCCCCGGGCCGCCACTTTGACACCAAAAGACAACAACGCTATATATTATACATTTTTTAAAAGTCCAATCCTAAAAGAGAAAATCAGCACTCATGATTTACATGAACCCTCGGGCCGCAAAAAAATAATGTGGCGGGCCAGATTTGGCTCCCGGGCCGCCACTTTGACACCAAAAAAGGCGGTATTTTATACTATTTTTTAAAAATCCAATCCTATAAGACAAAGTTCGCACTCATGATTTACTTTCACGGGCCGCAAAAAATTATTTGGCGGGCCAAATTTGGCCCCCGGGCCGCCTCTTTGACACCAAAAAGGGGTACATTATACTATTTTTTTTAAAAATCCAATCCTATAAGAGAAAGTCAGCACTCATAATTGACTTTCTTGGAGCGCAAAAAAATATTGCAGCGGGGCCAGATTTGGCCCCCGGACCGCCACTTTGACACCAAAAAAAAAAACAAATATGATGATGATTCTAGTCAAGTAATTATAGTAAGTCATACCAGCACGTGATATTCTTGTGGTCTCCAAACCGTTCCCCGCTACCACAGTAGAGTTACGTTGAAACTTGTGTTGTTCTGCTGGTTGTTGGACATAGCCATGATGCACTTTGTGCTTCTGAAAAGCAAAAAAAATAAAAAAAAACAATTCTTACAGCAGATCACCAAACATTAAGAGGGCGTACATTTTTCAGCCGTTTGGTCTTACTCATCCTTTGCTTTTCCACCAGTTCCTCCATATTTCGCGTTGAAGGAACGCCGACCGCTACAAAAGGCCAAAAAAATGTTAACGTTATAAACCGGTTATGGCGAAACAAAGTGGCTTTCTCAACTACCTTTCAAGAGATAGCCATCCCAAGTCCGCCGCACCGACACCACGTCCGGAAGTTCCATGGCCATGTGGAGAACGTTGTGGAAACCCAGAAAATTCAACGGCATGGGACGTCCCAGAATCTCGGCATAATCATGCATCAGGTCGTTTGGCGTCGAGCCCGTCTTGGACGAAATGAGCAAAGAGCGGATGTCCTTCTTGAACTCATCCAAGACTTTGTCCTTGTTCAAACTGCCAGGAGACATCTTGAAAGAAAGTCATAATATTGATGAATATGGATGATGCAATCAGGGACAATACGAGACTAGCATTTGAACTGGGTTTATGGCAGCGAATTGCCATTGACAATACCGGACTAGTATTTGAACTTGGTTTGTGACAGCTAATTTATGGACGTTCATTTACTGACGGCCCTACAATATATTATATTTTTATTATATATACATATATTCTTACTTGTTTAGCAAGCAGTTTTTATGATTACTATCTTGTTTATGTTTAATTGTACCACAATAATTCTTTAAATTAAAGCCAGTCCAAGCAAGACTTAAATGCTATTGTGATACAAACATTTTAATATCAAAGTCATATAAAACGTTTACGTTAATTCTTATTCTGCAAAGTAATCATGTCATGTTAGCAGATGCTAGGCGAAGATTAGCAAATTTAATGGACTATATCAAGGTGGGCTTAATCATGATCATGGAGGAATCTACCATTGACAAAACGTCTCAAATACAATAAAGTAATTAGACACACTTCGGGGCTTCGAGTGTTTGGGAGCGCAGTACTAAATAACTACCCGCAATTTATCTCATGAACGCACCATTTATTTACCTTTGAAGGAAAACAGTATTAATCAGGAACCCCAGGGAAGTTACGATCTTTTATAAGTTAAGATTATGAACGTTGCAATTCCTAAATATGAACACTTCAAGGCGCTAAACATCATATTTGACGTCATCTTTACCCTTCAAAGGCTTCCTAAATGTACGTTACCTTTGCTGCGGACTGTCTTCCTGTCCAGTAGGGGGCAGTGCGACAACACTCAAGCCGAATTCCTCACCTGCCATTCATTGCAATGGTCAGCATGTAACATCCTATGAGTAAAAGTGCAATTTAAACATGCTTACCTGCTTTTGTTTATTTGCAGACCTGCATCCTGTAAAAACGCTGCCATGGAGCAAAGTAGGAAAACCTGCCCCCACCTGTGATGCTCCATTTTATCGCATCTGTTTCCACGTGCAAATAAAACAAATTGAAAATCAAATTATACGTGCATTAATGCTAGAAGACTAATCAAACTTTACTGTGATCCAGTTCCAAATAACGTTGATCCATACGATTGATTTTGATATCACTACAATAGTTTAAGAAAATAATCTATAAAACACGCGTGTATCATCAAAGTAAACCAACGTGCGTCTTCTCTTCCTGCACAAAGGAATTGGCGCAGGTGCGACGAATCAGTTGACAGTGACGCAATGGTGCGCGACAGGGACCGCGACCACGCCCACACATGATTACCACTAATTCCTGCGTCGAATAATATTTAATAATTGCCGCAAGAAAAGGAAAACTTTGCTGTCCTCTCTGTTAATTTCACTTTAAAACTGCTGTGCCAAAATAAATGTTAAAAATACAATCTCAATTCTTTCCAATTTGTCTTTTTCTCCTGCAAGCGGGTATTGAGGAAGTGGAGATTAGAGTATGTTCCTGGAAGTAATATATCGACACTATAAAAAATGTACTACTGTTTCTATCTCACCCATTAAGATGCTTCTTCTAAAAAAGGGAACTAATAGGGAATTTGCGCATGCTGGGTTTTCCTCGAAATGACGTCAGAGGAAACCCAGGTTGACATTGGCACCCTTGACCCGGAAGCGGAACTGAGTGCGGAAGCGGAACTGAGCGCGGAAGCGGAACAGGAAGCAAGATATGATTGCTGTCATGCTTTCTATTGTTTGTAAACTGTTTTTCGGCGTTTTATCGCATGATTTAAATGGGAAAATTTACAGTAAATACAACCGAGTCACGTTTGATCGATAACACGAACATTAGTGCGCAAGAAAGGAGGTTTTTCGAGGTTTTTTGGCTGATTTTTTTGCCCTCGATGCAGAATGCCCAGCGAAAGTCACGAATAAGGTAAGAAATGCTGCAATTTTATACTACAAGCGTCTCTTGATGTATATTTCCCTTAGTAAAACGTGCGCTTCTTTTCTGTTCCGCTTGATACTCATAACCCAGATCAGATCAAAACATTTTGCCAACCTCCACAATTTAATGAACCATTTCCCAAATAAACAATTTGCTTGTCAGATATCAAATGCAGACTCGTTTTTTAAAAATGTTTTAAAATAATGCACAATGAATTAAAAGCTCAAATATTGATTGGCAGATTTATTTTTAACAATATTTTTTTGGTGGGTGGGATGTATGCAAATTTCCTGGGCATGCGCAAGGGGCCGAGGGCGTGTTTTGACACTTGGAGGGGAGTGTTGTTTTGTGGGTGGGATGTGTTCAGATTTCTTGGGCATGCGCAGTGAAGTCGAGGGCGTGTTTTGACACTTGGAGGAGTGTAGTTTTGCGAGTGGGATGGGTGCAAATTTCATGGGCATGCGTAGTGGGGCCGAAGGCGTGTTTTGACACTTAGAGGGGAGTGTTTGTGTGCGCGGGTGGGTGCGTCTGGCTCAAAGTCCGCCCACCGACTCTTGGAAGGCTTGGAAGGCAAGGGGATTGCCAGGGTTTGAGTCGACGTTTTGCCTCATTTCAAGACGAAGGGGCGTGACCAACTTAAAAGTGCATGAAATGAAGCCAAACTGCTCGGATCTGAGTTCAAAAGTCTTCCCAATACTCTTGGTAGTCACTTGCCATGCATTCCAAGCCTGAAAATCCAAAAAATTAATTTGACAATATGATGAGGAGCTTCCTTAGCACCTCCCACTGGGTAACATTCTCCTCTTTTCTTGCCCTTCGAAGCTTAGATAAGTTATTGGGATGTAAAATGATGTGCCGTGTTGATCGATTTGGTTCCATATTGCCCATATTGACCCTTTTGTATACTTTTTCCAATTGTTGTTAATATTTGGTGAGCTTTTAGTGCTATAATCATAGTCAGTTGGCTTGAGTAGACAGATTTCATAGGCGCTTCAATGACTGTGACTAAGTGGAGGGGTTACCTCCTTAGACCTTTGGCCCCCAAAACCCCCAATTGTACCTGATACGTGTCCAGAGTTGCTCAAAATATGATGTACATCTTTTAACAATGTGCACATCCTCTATTTGTGGTCAGTCGAGTCCCATTTGGGGCAAAGTGTGCAAACGGCCAAATTTATAGGGGCCTCGGAGGTCTCTCATTGGAAAAAAAATGTTTTTTTCTAAATGTTTTGTGTTTAAAACATGCCATCTGAGTCAAATTGGATGAGTGCTAACCAAAAATGTCATTTTGTTTGCAGGAGCGGAGGCCCGGAAGATGGAGTTGCTTCCACGTCCATCAACCTGCGCCACACGAGTGTTAACAAAGGTAGGAAATGCTTCGTTGAATGTATATTTGTATTGAAATTAGTTTTTTAGCGTGTTAGTATTTAAGTAGTTCTAATTAGGATCACATTTATTTGACCACCTGTGTAAAACAAGACGGTCTTTTGTAGAGCTAAAAATAATAATGTCAGTTTAGCCTATAAATGTAATTCAAGGTCTTACAGTTCAAAATGCTAATGCTATTTTCAGGCATCATTGTATGTAAGGTTACACATAAATATGGCTAGGCTAATTATGTGACTGCAATGTCATATCAATGCTAGAATGGTCACTGACTGCTCTCTTTGAGGGCATTACAGTTCAAGATGCTAATGCTATTTTTGCGCTTGCATCATCATCATATGTATGGTTACATGTAAATATTGGTAGGCTAATGATTTGTTCATGATGTCAATGCTATTTTTGCGCTTGCATCATTTTATCTAAAGTTACATGTAAATATTGGTAGGCTTATTATTTGTTCACGATGCTAATGGTACTTTTGCGCTCGCATCATCTTATTTAAGGTTACTTATCTTTATCGGTAGACTAATTCTGTGTCTCTATTGTGGTATGAATGCTGGAATGGTCACTTACTGCTCTCGTTGTCGTCTTCTTGACAGGATTGTGGACGTTTTGGACGTACACGGCACCTACGGATGGGCTAGCGCTGCAGCCCGATGGCTTTTGGACACTGGCGTGACCTGACTGGGTATGTGGCGTCTCCCATTTCAGCTTGTGCAGTGGCATCTGATGCCGTCAGAATGTCAAAAAAGCCATTTTTTGCTCACAATATATCGTTGAAATTGAATCAGTCTTTGTCTTTTATTGCTAAATGCATCCTTACTAAGTCAAAAATAGGGTTTTTTCCTTCAAAAAGTGCCTTTTTGGGACATAAAACGGCCACCAAAAAGAGCTCTCTGCAAAAGCGGCCTTAGAAAAGCAGAAAAACTTCCTGACAACGAGACGTGTCACGACTCGGCCAACCAATCAGAGGCCTTAAAAATTGGATTTAGCCACCTCCCCTCTATGCAAATCTATGCAAATTTGGATTTAGCCCCGCCCTGGCCTCGCCCACCGGGACAGCCAATCAGAGCACGGCATTTGGCCGGACACGCCCCCTTTTTCCAAAAACCGGCGTTTTTTGGACCGAAACCCCGCCTCCCGGCCACAAAGCCAGCCTCCTTGACTAAAGCCCACCCACTCCGAGAGAACCAATCAGATGGCAGTATTCGCCTCTCCACTTCCTGATTCTAAACCAATCAGTGAATAGACGCCCCTTCCCAGAGAACCAATCAGGTGGCAGCATTCACCTTCCACTTCCTGATTCTACACCAATCAGTGAATGGACACCGCCCTCCCAGAGAACCAATCAGGTGGTTGCATGCTATTTTCACTTCCTTATTCTAAACCAATCAGTGATCTAAAATTAAGTATTCCACCAATCCTGGGCTAGTCATTTGCATAGCCACACCCCAAAAAAAAACAAAAAAAAAATAAAAAAAATAAAATAAAAAATAAAATTTTAATAAATTAGTAATAATAATAATAAAAAGTTAGAAGAAAGAAGTATGTTTTTTGTTCAACTTTATTTGTTTTTCTTTCAGAGTTAGAGTCCAAAGTTTGATGTCTTGAAGTTCTTCTTCAAACCAGTAGGAGTCGGATCGCAACAGAGTGTGGAGACCTAAAGACAAAAAAATGTAAGTTAAGTGCAAGTCAAGTGCAAACCAAGTAAGTAAAGTGCAAGTCTAGTGCAAACCAAGTAAGTCAAGTGCAAGTCTAGTGCAACCCAAGTAAGTAAAGTGAAAGTCTAGTGCAAACCAAGTAAGTGCAAGTCTAGTGCAGACAAGTAAGTAAAGTGCAAGTTGAGTGCAGTAGAGTAAGTTAAAAAGTGCAGTAGGGCAAGAAGTGCAGACAAGCTAGTTAAAGTGCAGACAAGTTAAAGTGCAGTAGGGTAAGAAGTGTAGTAGAGTAAGAAATGCAGTAGAGCAAGATAAAAGTGCAGAAAAGCAAGTCAAGTGCATTCAAAGAATTGTGCAAACGACGATAAAACTTACCTTAGAATGATGTGATGTCACTTGTACTTGACTTGAGCAGGAAGGCAGCAACTGTGGAAGAAGTGGACTTCAGCTGTGGAAGAACTTCATTTGATGCGATGTCACATGTTCTTGAGCAGGAGGGCAGCATCTGGACTTCAACTGGACCACTTCAACTGTGGAGGAACTGGACGACTTCAACTGTGAAAGAACTACATTGCAATCCAGACAATTGTCACGAAGGAGTTCACACGGAGGCAAAACATTTTGTCCTTTTATTTTAATTTTCCAGAATGCAGCATTGAAGACAATCAGCTCGTTGTCTCACAGGTGCAGGCAGCAGTTGGGGCGGGGTCAAGGCAGGTCTCCAAAATGGCGTCTTCACTGAAGTGAGTCTGCAAACAAGAAAGTGCGTGAGCATTTAATTCAGTCGTGTTTACCGTCTTAATGGTGCACATTGACTCACTTCTGCAGTACAATCAAGCTTGACGAACACTGATTGTTACCTTGAGCTGCAGCGCCCTCCGGTGGACACGAGGAAACTAGTCAGGAAAAGAGTGTTCAGAAGCGTGGCGTAAAAAAGCGTCAAAGTTGGACAGTGTTCACGTCCACCATTTTGTGTTGCAGTGTGCACTAACCTACTGGACGACGTCGTGGATGAAATCCGACTGCAAGAATTAAAGACAGAAGTCAAAATTGGACATGGTAAGTCATCTGGACGTTTTTACCTCAAACTTTGTCACTCCATTTTCAGCTTCTGCAACAGATTAATAGACAGTTAGATTTGTACGTGAATCAATTGTTTGCTCGTTTCACCTGTGCTTACCTGCAGGGTCGGACATCTTGGAAGTGACCTGCAAAAGAAAAGGAGAAAGAGTCAAACAGTATGGTTTAACAGCCATTGTTCGTGCAAATTGGACCATTTGGCAGAATACTTACCGACTGCAGCCTGTGAAGGAAGAAAGAAGATCCATTAAGTATTTGCGAGCTTGATTTGGAATATTCAAAGTACTTACCAACTGCAGCCTGTGAAGGAAGAAATGGACCATTAAGTATTTTCAAGGTTGATTTGGAATATTTAAAGTACTTACTTGCTTCTTTTTGCACATTTTTTGACCTGTTGAAACAAGAAAAATGTAAGTTAGTCTCAATTAAAAACAGTGAAAAGACTTGGGAATAGTACTTACTTTGGCTTTCCAGTGTGGAGCGACGCGCAGCATTCATTAAATGTAAGAGACCGCCTGCGAAATTGCTTCCTCTTTAAATAGTTTTTCGGAAGTGACGTAATTGCGCTAAAAAAATAAAAGTTTAAAATATAATTTGAATGAGTCCTTCAAATTGAAAAGCAAACGGCCGGGACTCGTACCCGGGTCTCCCAACCCTAAGTCTAATGCTCTACTCATGAGACTAATGAGCAGATGACGTAGATCAATCTCATAGTGTATCAGTCCCATTCTTAATCACTCACATTCGGTAGACTATCAAAAAAAAGGGTAAATATGACTTCCAATTTTTGAATTTGCAAAGCGTTGGTGGTCTAATGGTTAAAGACACCGACTGCGAATACTTTAGACTCGGGTTCGATCCTCACTCTTGCCTTTACCACTCTAGCCATTTAATTCGTGAATGCAGCTGAGAGTGGGAATCGAACCCGGGCCGCCTGCATCGCAGGCAATGACTTATGCCATTCGCCACCTTGGCTGGATTTCCGCCGAAATTTCTCCCGTAGAAGTCCTAAATAATACCCAAAACACTTAGCGCATTTCGATGCAAGCGAAGTCTATGAATGTACTACAGTGATGCACTTGTAACAAGGAGTTGGTTGGAAAAGAAATTGCAGAGTGTAATGCTTAAAAGTGCCACAAGATGGCAGCCGAACAAGACATGTCCAGTCAGGCACACTCATGGGACAATATGTGAGAGGAGTCCAAGTATACCACATTAATGTATACTAGGAAACAGCATATACTTGGTTGGTTGGAAAAGTCATTGCAAATTGCAATGCCTGAAAACCGCCACAAGAGGGTACTAAGTTAGAACATGTCTATTCAGGCACATTCAGGACAATATGTGAGTCCAGGTAGTATTATACATAAGTACGTAGTTGGTCGGAAAAGACATTGCCAAGTGCAATGCCCAAAAACCGCCACAGGAGGGCATTAGGTTTAACATGTCTTGTGGAGAATAAAATAGCATGTCTGCATACATGCATACAGTCACAACACAAATTCAAGGAATTAAGAATTGTTATGGTTTGTCACTTTATTGGAGAGGGCTCAAGATGAATATTGCACATCATTTATATAAGCAAGATGAGGCTGACGCTGGGAGCACATTGAAAATAAAGTTCGACCAAATAAATAAGTGCCTTGTCTGTCTGCTTTTGTCATGAAATAAACACAAAATAAAGTTGGTGGTCATAACATGGCAAGTGGAAATCAGCCGTCTGCCTGCAGGAACAAATCCAGTCTGCACCAAGATGGGAACAAGCATTAAAGCTGCACCTGGCTGTGAATAAATGGATAAAAGAACAATGATATGAGAACGCAGTTGACGCATTAACAATGACGATAATATGAAGCGGATGAGTCCAATCACCTCATCTGGCCATGATTCTGACACGCTCAACAGTCGCACCTTCGTATCTTGTTTCTTTTGACCGCATAGTACGCTTAAAAAGACTATATTTACCTAAAATTATGCGTAGAAGGATTGTTTTGAACGGCTGCTGGTTACCAAGACTTCCGCATTGGAGGATCTTCTTCTTTCAATAAGAGCGCTTAGCAAACAACCGTTGCGACTACGCTGCCCTCGTGTGGACCGGAGATGTAATGGCACTGGTTCTCATAAACGACCATGAATCGACTTTCTGTCTTAGGATGTTTTTTAAACAGGGCAATGCACCTCTATTGGTGTCAAAGTGGAGGTCCGGGGGCCAAATCTGGACCGCCGCATCATTTTGTGCGGTCCGAGAAAGTTAACCATGAGGATGTTTTAAAAGGCACAATGCACCTCTATTGGTGTCAAAGTGGAGGTCCGGGGGCCAAATGTGGCCCGCCGCATCATTTTGTGCGGTCCGAGAAAGTAAACCATCAGGATATATTAAACAGCACAATGCACCTCTATTGGTGTCAAAGTGGAGGCCTGGGGGCCAAATGTGGCCCGCCGCATCATTTTGTGCGGTCCGAGAAAGTAAACCATCAGGATATTTTAAACGGCACAATGCACCACTATTGGTGTCAAAGTGGAGGTCCGGGGGCCAAATGTGGCCCGCCGCATCATTTTGTGCGGTCCGAGAAAGTAAACCATCAGGATGTTTTAAACGGCACAATGCACCTCTATTGGTGTCAAAGTGGAGGTCCGGGGGCCAAATCTGGACCGCCGCATCATTTTGTGCGGTCCGAGAAAGTAAACCATGAGGATATTTTAAAAGGCACAATGCACTTCTATTGGTGTCAAATTGGTGCGGCGGGCCACATTTGGCCCCCGGATCTCCACTTTGACACCATTAGAGGTGCATTGTGCTGTTTAATATATCCTGATGGTTTACTTTGTCGGACCGCACAAAATGATGCGGCGGGCCACATTTGGCCCCCGGGCCTCCACTTTGACACCAATAGAGGTGCATTGTGCCTTTTAAAACATCCTCATGGTTAACTTTTTTGGACCGCACAAAATGATGCGGCGGTCCAGATTTGGCCCCCGGACCTCCACTTTGACACCAATAGAGGTGCATTGTGCCGTTTAAAACATCCTGATGGTTTACTTTCTCGGACCGCACAAAATGATGCGGCGGGCCACATTTGGCCCCCGGGCATCCACTTTGACACCAATAGAGGTGCATTGTGCCTTTTAAAACATCCTCATGGTTAACTTTCTCGGACCGCACAAAATGATGCGGCGGTCCATATTTGGCCCCCGGACCTCCACTTTGACACCAATAGAGGTGCATTGCCCTGTTTAAAAAACATCCTAAGACAGAAAGTCGATTCATGGTCGTTTATGAGAACCAGTGCCGTCATTACATCTCCGGTCCACACGAGGGCAGCGTAGTCGCAACGGTTGTTTGCAAATCGCTCTTATTGAAAGAAGAAGATCCTCCAATGCGGAAGTCGTGGTAACCAGCAGCCGATCAAAACAATCCTTCTACGCATGATTTTAGGTAAATGCAGTCTTTTTAAGCGTACTATGCGGTCAATAGAAACAAGATACGAAGGTGCGACTGTTAAGCGTGTCAGAACTGTTCGTTCGGTCGATCGAACACGTTCTCATATCATTGTTCTTTTATCCATGTATTCACAGCCAGGTGCATCTTTAATGCTTGTTCCTCTCTTGGTGCAGACTGGACTTGTTCCTGCAGGCAGACGGCTGATTTCCACTTGCCATGTTATGACCACCAACTTTATTTTGTGTTTATTTCATGACAAAAGCAGACAGACAAGGCACTTGTGTATTTGGTCGAACTTTATTTTCAATGTGCTCCCCAGCATCAGCCTCATCTTGCTTATATAAATGATGTGCAATATTCATCTTGATCCCTCTCCAATAAAGTAACAAACCATAACAATTCTTAATTCCTTGAATTTGTGTTGTGACTGTATGCATGTATGCAGACATGCTATTTTATTCTCCACAAGACATGTTAAACCTAATGCCCTCCTGTGGCGGTTTTTGGGCATTGCACTTGGCAATGCGTCTTTTCCAACCAACTGCGTACTTATGTAGAATACTACCTGGACTCACATATTGTCCTGAATGTGCCTGAATAGACATGTTCTAACTTTCTGCCCTCTTGTGGCGGTTTTCGGGCATTGCAATTTGCAATGACTTTTCCAACCAACCAAGTATGCTGTTTCCTAGTATACATTAATGTGGTATACTTGGACTCCTCTCACATATTGTCCCATGAGTGTGCCTGACTGGACATGTCTTGTTCGGCTGCCATCTTGTGACACTTTTAAGCATTACACTCTGCAATTTCTTTTCCAACCAACTCCTTGTTACCGGTGCATCACTGTAGTATATTGCGCTAAGTGTTTTGGGTATTATTTAGGACTTCTACGGGAGAAATTTCGGCGGAAATCCAGCCAAGGTGGCGAATGGCATAAGTCATTGCCTGCGATGCAGGCGACCCGGGTTCGATTCCCACTCTCAGCTGCATTCACGAATTAAATGCTAGAGTGGCAAAGGTAAGAGTGAGGATCGAACCCGAGTCCAAAGTATTCGCAGTCAGTGTCTTTAACCATTAGACCACCAACGCTTTGCAAATTCAAAAATTGGAAGTCATATTTACCCTTTTTTTTTGACAGTCTACCGAATGTGAGTGACTAAGATTGGGACATATAAACTATGAGATCCTTGTACGTCATCTGCTCATTAGTCTCATGAGTAGAGCATTAGACTTTGGCTTGGGAGACCCGGGTACGAGTCCCGGTCGTTCGCTTTTCAATTTGAAGGACTCATTCAAATTGATTTTTAAACTTTTATTTTTTTAGCGCAATTACGTCACTTCCGAAAAACTATTTAAAGAGGAAGCATTTTCGCAGGCGGTCTCTTTCATTTAATGAATGCTGCGCGTCGCTCCACACTGGAAAGCCAAAGTAAGTACTATTCCCAAGTCTTTTCACTTTTTTTATTTGAGACTAACTTACATTTCTCTTGTTTCAACAGCTCACAAATGTGCAAAAAGAAGCAAGTAAGTACTTAAAATATTCCAAATCAACCTTGAAAATACTTAATGGTCCATTTCTTCCTTCACAGGCTGCAGTTGGTAAGTACTTTGAATATTCCAAATCAAGCTCAAAAATACTTAATGGTCTCCTTTCTTCCTTCTCAGGCTGCAGTCGGTAAGTATTCTGCCATATTTTTTGCACTTTGCACGAAAAATGACTGTTAACCTTACTTTTTGACTCTCTCCTTTTCTTTTGCAGGTCACTTCCAAGATGTCCGACCCTGCAGGTAAGCACAGGTGAAACGAGCAAACAATTGATTCACGTGCAAATCGAACTGTCTATTAATCTGTTCTTCCAGAAGCTGAAAGTGGAGTAACAAAGTTTGAGGTAGGAACGTCCAGATGACTTACCATGTCCAATTTTGACTTCTGTCTTTGATTCTTGCAGTCGGATTTCATCCACGACGTCGTCCAGTAGGTTAGTGCACACTGCAACACAAAATGGTGGACGTGAACACTGTCCAACTTTGACGTCTTTTTACGCCACGCTTCTGAACTATGTTTTACCTTCCACTCTCTTTTGCTGGCTAGTTTCCCCGTGTCCACCGGAGGGCGCTGCAGCTCAAGATGACTGAAGCAGATGTTTTTTTTAAAGCGTGATTGTACTGCAAAGGTGAGTAAATGTGCACCACTTAGACGGTAAACATGACTGAATTAAATGCTCACCCACTTTCTTGTTTGCAGACTCAGTCCAGTGAAGACGCCAATTTGGAGACCTGCCTTGACCCCGCCCCAACTGCCGCCTGCACCTGTGAGACAACGAGCTGATTATCTTCAATGCTAAATTCTGGAAATAAAATAAAAGGACAAAATGTTTTGCCTCCGTGTGAACTCCTTCGTGACAATTGTCTGGATTGCAATGTAGTTCTTCCACAGTTGAAGTCGTCCAGTTCCTCCACAGTTGAAGTGGTCCAGTTGAAGTCCAGATGCTGCCCTCCTGCTCAAGAACATGTGACATCGCATCAAATGAAGTTCTTCCACAGCTGAAGTCTACTTCTTTCACAGTTGCTGCCTTCCTGCTCAAGTCAAGTACAAGTGACATCGCATCATTCTAAGGTAAGTCTTATCGTCGTTTGCACAATTCTTTGAATGCACTTGACTTGCTTGTCTGCACTTTTATCTTGCTCTACTGCATTTCTTACTCTACTGCATTTCTTACTCTACTACACTTCTTACCCTACTACACTTCTTACCCTACTACACTTTTTAACTTGCTTGTCTGCACTTTTTAACTTGCCCTACTGCACTTAACTAACTTGTTTGCACTCGACTTGCACTTAACTTACTTGGTTTGCACTCGACTTGCACTTGACTTACTTGGTTTGCACTCGACTTGCACTTAACTTACTTGGTTTGCACTCGACTTGCACTTAACTTACTTTTTTTTGTCTTCAGGTCTCCACACTCTGTTCCGATCCGACTCCTACTGGTTTGAAGAAGAACTTCAAGACATCAAACTTTGGACTCTTAACTCTGAAAGAAAAACAAATAAAGTTGAACAAAAAACAAACTCCTTTCTTCTAACATTTTATTATTCCATTTTATTAAAAAATTTATTTTTTAATTTTTTATTTGTTTTTTTTGGGGGTGTGGCTATGCAAATGACTAGCCTGGGATTGGTGGATAACTTAAATTAGGTTCACTGATTGGTTTAGAATAAGGAAGTAATAATTGAGTGCTGCCAGTTGATTGGTTCTCTGGGAGGGGGGGTGTCCATTCACTGATTGGTGTAGAATCAGGAAGTGGAAGGTGAGTGCTGCCACCTGATTGGTTCTCTGGGAAGGGGCGTCTATTCACTGATTGGTGTAGAATCAGGAAGTGGGGAGGTGAATACTGCCATCTGATTGGTTCTCTCGGAATGGGTGGGCTTTATTCAGGGGGGGCTGGCTTTGTAGCGGGAGGCGGGGTTTCGGTCCAAAAAACGCCGTTTTTTGGAAAAAAGGGGCGTGTCCGGCCAAATGCCGGGCTGTGATTGGCTGTCCCGGTGGGCGAGGCCAGGGCGGGGCTAAATCCAAATTTGCATAGATTTGCATAGAGGGGAGGTGGCTAAATCCAATTTTTAAGGCTTCTGATTGGATGGCCGAAACGTGACACGACTTGTTGCCGGGAAGATTTTCTGCTTTTCTGAGGCCCCGTTTTCCGAGAGCTCTTTTTGGTGGACGTTTTGTGCCCCAAAAAGACACATTTTGAAGGAAAACATCTATTTTAAACTTAGTAAGGATGCATTTAGCAAGAAAAGACGAAGACTGATTCAATTTCAACAGTATATTGTTCGCAAAAAAGGGCCTTTTTGACATTCTGACGGCATCAGATGCCACTGCAGACGCTGAAACGTAAGACGTCACATACCCAGCCAGGTCACGCCAGGTCACGCCAGGTCACGCCAGTGCCCAGAAGCCATCGGGCTGCAGCGCGGGCCCGTCCGGAGGCGCCGTGTACGTCCAAAACGTCCCCCATCCTGTCAAGAAGACGACAACGAGAGAAGTCAGTGACCATTCTAGCATTCATACCACATTACAGTCACATAATTAGTCTACTGATCATGATAAGTAACCTTACATGAGATGATGCAAGCGCCAAAATAGCATTAGCATCACCAACAAATAAATAGCCTACCAATATGTACATGTAACGATACAGAAGATGATGCGGGCGCAAAAATAGCATTGACATAATGAACAAATAAATAGCATTAGCATCATGAACAAATAATTAGCCTACCAATGTTTACATCTAACGATACAGAAGATGATGCGGGCGCAAAAATAACATTGACATAATGAACAAATAAATAGCATTAGCATCATGAACAAATAATTAGCCTACCAATGTTTACATCTAACTGTACATAAGGTGATTTGAGTGCAAAAATAGCATTAGCATCAGTGACCATTCTAGCATTTATATGACATTACAGTCACATAATTAGCCTAGCCATATTTATATGTAACCTGACATACAATGATGCCTGAAAATAGTATTAGCATCTTGGACTGTATGACCTAGAATTACATTATTATTTTGAGCTCTACACGGGTGGTCAAATAAATGTGATTCTAATTCAAGCTATTCGATTACTAGCATGATAAATCAATCTTAAAAAAACATTCTTTTCAATACAAATATACATTGAATGGAGCATTTCCCACCTTTGTTAGCACTTGTGTGGCGCAGGTTGATGGACGTGGAAGCAACTCCATCTTCCGGGCCTCCACTCCTGTAAACAAAATGACATTTTTGGTTAGCACTAATCCAATTGGACTCAGATCGCATGTTTTAAACACAAAACATTGAGGAAAAAGCCATTTTTTTTGCCGACGAGAGACCTCCGAGGCCCCTATAAATGTGGCCTTTTGTGGCACACAAATGGCCTGAAATGGGAGTCTACTGACCAGAAATAGAGGATGTGCACATTGTTAAAAGATGCACATATTATTTTGAGCAACTTTGGACACGTATCAGGTACAATTGGGGGTTTTGGGGGCCAAAGGTCTAAGGAGGTAACCCCTCCACTTAGTCACAATCACTGGAGCGCCTATGAAATCGGTCTACTCAGGCCAACTGACTATGAACACAACACTAAAATCTCACCAAATATGAACAACAATTGGAAAAAGTATACAAGGGGCTCAAAATGGGCAATATGGACACAACGCCATCAACACGGCACATCATAATCACTTATTTAAGCTTTGAAGGGCAAGAAAAGAGGATGCGCATGCCCATGAAATTTTACAAATACATCCCACCCACCCAAGAATATTAGTCAATTAATAGTCAATGTAACAATTTCATCAAATGTCAACATTGTTCAATGCATTATTTTCAGTCAGGCTTGTCCTCATGCTAGATTTTTTAAAAGCAATAAAAAATACACATTCTTTCTTCAAGAGGAAAGGTCAATATTGGAGCCACGTTGTCTGTCATTGATTGGGAAAATAGTTCATTCAATTGTGGAGGTTGGCAAAATGTTTCGATCTGATCTGGGTTTCGAGGATCAAGCTCAACAGAAAACAAGTACACGTTTTACGAGTAGAAATATTCACCAAGAAGCGTTTGTAGTAGACATTTGCAGCATTGCTTACCTTATTCCTGACTTTCCTTGTACAGCCTGCAACGAACGAGTGCACAAAATCAGCCCAAAAAACTCGAAAAAACTCCCTTCTTGCGGACTACTGTTCGTGTAATCTATCAAACGTGACTCGGTTGTATTTACTGTCAATTCCCCCATTTAGATCATGCGATAAAACGCCGAAAAAACAGTTTACAAACAAAAGAACACGCAATGAATTCGTCTCCCACTTCCTGGGTTTCTCTCTGACGTCAGTCCGGGGAACTCCAGGATATAGCGCATGCGTAAATTCCCTCGTGTGGAATGACATCAACGACTTCCGCATTCGAATCATCTTCTTCTTCTTCTTTCAATAAACAGTGCTTTGCAAACAACCGTTGGGATCTTTGCGCCGTCATGTGGACTAGAAGTGTAATGACGGCCCCTTTCACATAAACGACTTCCGCATTCGAGACATCTTCTCTCAATAATGAGTGCTTTGCAAACAACCGTTGGGATCACAATGCCCTCCTGTGGACTGGATGTGCAATTACGGGCCCGTTTCACATAAACGATTTACGCATTGACTTGGAGTAATAAGAAATATGAACTAAATACTTTGGTTATGAATACTAATACGTGGTAATATGTGTATGTTTTAACTGTGCTAAAAATTAAGTAAAAGTAATTGCAGAATAGTAAGCACCATAAGACAAAATGTACACAACATCATTTTATTTTAACACATTAGATGAACATAGTTACACATGAAGTCTTTACATAATTTACATATATTGTTGCAGCTCTCTCAATGGTGCTGAAGTGATGGAAAAAGAAGAAGGAACTTAGTTGAGGCATTTTTTTAAATATAATACATAATACGTAATGTATATACAAGACATAGGAACCCCACAATTGCTAACTCAAAGACAAACAACATAACTTGAACAAATTGACAACACCACTGTTTTAAAGAATTCTATCAGTTTAATACATCAAATCTTTCCATTGAAAGGTTATATGGTACTACTGTACATTGTGTCCTTATTTCAAAATAATACATTTGTATAAATGCTAAACTTTTGGAAAATATAATGCATGCCAGGGAAGTACTCCTAACAAATAGGAGATATAACATCCTTTAGAGTCAATTTGAACTTAAATGTAGAGGCACATCAATCCAGATCAAATCTGGATCCTGTTGGTCCCCGTGAACTGGGACTCGTAGGACGCTAAAGCCGGGTTGGTGGGGAGGATCTTAATGGCCAGGTCCCAACTGAAAGTGTCCACTTCCACGGTTTCGGCACCGGACCAAACAGTCGCCTTGGACTCATCCTGAAGCACCACGGGGGGTTCGGCTGGCTCTCGGGCAGTGACGAATTCAAAGTGTAGGCGCCAGCGCAAGGTCGCTGCCACGGGACATTTGGTTAAAAAACAGAGCCTGGGTCGGAACGTGACGCAACGGGGGACTCACCCACGTCCGTTCCAAAGCCCGGTGTGACGTTGAGGGGGACTGGGATGGAGAAGTGACTAGAGGCGGTGTGCAGGCACGATTCCATTTGACGGCCATGTCCCGTCACCACGGGGGGTTGGCCGGGGCGCCGCCGGTACTCCCGTGCAATCTCCTCTTCGCTTTGGAGGCTCACCGAATACTGGCCATGACAAAGACCATAAGCGTGGGGGGACACTTTGAGGACATTTTGGGGACATTTTGCACGGATAAGTACCTGCAGGCAAGGAATGTCGCCATCGGAAAAATTGAACGTGCCAACTATGTCTTCGCCGAGTCTGTAGAGTGTCTTGAAAATGCAGAACTTTGCCACTTTCCCACGCACGTTGGTGATGTTGTACACGTCTGGGGGAGGTCACGTTTAGACGGTGCTCAGTTTAATATCTTAAGTCCGAGTGTGTTAAAGTCAAAGTCCAAGTACAACAGTAAACTGTCACCATTTGACCGATGACCAAAAGAGGCAAGTACTCACGGGGACAGCGTCTGGATGTAGAGACAGTGAGCATGTCCAGAGCCCTCTCCAGGTTTAGTGCATCCCGCCGGCTAGCTTCTTCTTCCTCCAGAAAGGGATTTGAGGGGGAAACTTCCTCATACTGGGGGAAGAAGGGTTCCGGGGTACCTGGACAAGAGGACAAAGTTAACTAGGTGGATTAGGAACAGTCCTCTACTACCATTTTCTTTGGGGTGGGCTTACCTTGCAGAACCAAAACTCGAAAAGGAACTCTGAGGAGCTTGATGGGAGAATTGACCCTTTGACAGCCAATGGTTAGCTTGTAGACATATTTGACAGACTGGCCACGGAAACTAGGAGGCCCGTCCGCTGGCACCGATTCGCTATACGAATCTGCAGAGATGGAAAAAAATATCAGGTCCAGAAAGACCGACCTGGGTGATCCACTTACAGGTTTTACTCTCTCCAGGATCCAGGCGCAGATCACAGAAGAGAATTTTAGGGGGCGTGTCCAGAACGCATTGCCCTCGCTCGCCTGGCAAAGATGCTACATGTTAGCAACGGCTATCAAAATGAGCGTTGACGTGACAAAATAGCCGCCCGGCCTACCTCGATTGGGGATCAGAACCGTGTCACTACCCGCCTGGACGTCTTGCTTATTGATCCGGCTCGGTAGATTCACTTTGCTCTCGCTAGCATGGAACTGACAGTGGATCTGGGCGCTAGCCCATGCTAACATCTCACTGAGACGAAAAGCAAGATTATATCACAACGTTTTCTTAAGCATATTTACATTTAAAAAAATACCTGGTAGCCGATGTAGATAGATGCGACATCGGATTCCGAAAAGTGACCAGGCATTCCATTAGCTCGCCGGCTAAAAACACGGGCCCTCGGGCAATGGAAGCCACGACCTCGATCATCTAGAACCGATCGATCGGGATCGTAAAAAGGAGCAAACACGTACGAAGAAATCGTACCCATACAAACCTTGTAAATCGATGTCGCTTCTCAATTTAAGCCGAAACGATGTTCATCATGATCGTGCAACGTTAGCTTCTTTGCTAACAGTCGGTGCACGAAGCACCAACAAGACCAAATGACGTCGAATCAACCTGCGTAAACCAGACAAAAGAGTTCAATCCATGATTATTAACATTAAACAAGAACTTACCGCATGCTGCAAAGTGTCGATCGCCCAATTTGATTAAAATACCTCAATAAAATAACTCTTTGCCAGGTCGGCCATCTTTGAAATCAGACGCAACGCAGTCTTCCTCTACGGCCTTGTCAGCCAATCGGTGATCACCGTCGTCGCCATCCAATTACGTCACAATCAGGCATGCTGGGAAATGTGGTACCCGTTCTAAAATGACATCGAATGGTCACATTGTTTGATGGCATTAATGATTATTCATATGTTTTGGGCGATAAAATAAAATATGGATAACTAATAAGTATGACATTTCGAGAAATGTGACACTTTAGAATGTTTTATTAATTAAAATAAATGAAATCTATTGTTGATTTGATTCATATTATTGTAGAATACATGAATACATAGTTGTGTGTACTTGTCAAAACGAAACAGAAAAATGGACTGCTCAAAGGCTGCCTTTGTATGCCAACTAAGCAGCTGGGCGACATTTTTGTTCTTTGTGAACATGCATTAACAACACACCCGCTTGGAGTTGCCGGTTGGCCTTTGGAGATGATCCGGCTTCCACGGCCCGTGGCATTGATGGGCGTATGCTTGCCTGTCAACTACTGCATACATTCCAAACTAGGCCTGTGGTCACAGTCTATGCAAATATGCACCGGGGCATCAAACATTCACCGCTTTTGGAGAGCGCTATTTTGATCTCGTGACAGATATGCAAATAAAGCCACTGTCAAAATTTGCATATCGATTGGACGACTGTTGGAAATACCCCGGTCTCGAAATAGGAACGTTGACAGAACTCAATAAGTGTTGGAGTTATTCTGTGATACTATTATATGTGTATATATGTGTGTACATTTAATCATTTTTGTATGAGAGCTTCTTCAATTTGCCTTGTTTACTGGATGATAGGACTGACCTTTACCCCAGAATGCAGACCTAGAAGGACGCTTAAGAAATTGCTGATGCACTGTGATAGCTAACCAACAACCTTTGTGATTACCCACATATTGTCCCTTGATTATGGAATTGTTTTGCCAAATGGAGGCTTGTTGGTTTAATTTCGAATGGAGTTATTATTATTATTATTATTATTGAATACCTGATATGTGACAGCTGTTGTTTTGCTTACACAATTGGATGTACCATTTTTATTTTCTTTCCATATATAAAGCACACTGGATTATAAAGCGTGTTGTCTATTTTGGAGAAAATTTAAGACTTTTAAGTGCGCCTTATAGGCCTAAAAATACGGTAACCAATTATTAGGACACGCCTCTTAACCAAAGTTGACCAGATCAAGGATTTTCTCATTAAAAAAATAGCCGTTTTACAACAAATGTAATCAAAAACATTGAAAATAATCATAAAATCATCAAAAATCCTAAATAAGTGATTTTATGTTTTGGTTTAAAGCAAACGTCTTGACCAAAAGTCCAAATTTGTATGAAAAGAAGCATCTTAAAAGCCCACAACCACGGCTGAGCAATCAACAGCAAACCCGTCTCGGCATAGATTATGGATTAATCCCAAAACGCACCGCAACACGCGCGTAAACACACGTATCGTATTTGCCCAGCCGCTTCGCCGCGCCGGCTGCTAATCGTACGCAAACAGACCGGGGCGAAAGTGTGGGAGAGTGGGAGTGTGGGAGAGTGGGGTGGGGCTTATTTCTCTCTCTCTCTCTGTGCTTCATTACACGAGAGAAGTTTTTCAATAAAGTGGCATTTGGCCCCTAGCCACTTCAGGATTTTTGGCTTGTCAATCGTTTGCAGGTGAGGGCCTCCGGTTTGGGTCGGGTCACGGTTTTAGGGGCTCGAACCCAGAACCAAACAAGTGACTAGAGATCATTTATGACTATTTTTTTCATTTTTTTTTCTTAGCATTCCTAACAAAACTGAATAAAAATGATTTATTTTTTGATACATTTTTTAAGCATTAGATTTTATAAAGCCCTATAAAAGTTTCATTATCTCTTTTCATAATACTTTGCCATAACATTCATTTTTTGGGTCATATTTCATGTTTATGCAAAAATTGGTCATTTTGATTCAAAATTCTGGGATTTCTTTTGACTTTTTCATTTTTTGTAATCTTCCAATTATTTGTGACATTTTTTAAACTTATATTTTGGTCAAATTTACCTTTATTTTTGTTATTTTAGACATTATCTTGAACATTATTGACATTCAAACAATTCTGAGTTATTACCAAAAAAGACGTGTCAATTATCAAATCATTTGTCGAATATTGCTTCCATCTACCGTATTTTATGGACTATAAGGCGCACTGTATTATAAGGCGCACTGTCTATTTTGGAGAAAATTTAAGACAGTACTTATTCTACATTATTTCAATACCCAAATAACAATACCATATAAACCATTAACCATTTCATCATATCACCCATGTCAATCAACCCCTTACCTTTCTATCTTGCCTGTAAATCCCTTACCGAACACTAGAGGGCAGCAGACAACAGCATTTTACATCCCCCAACCCCTGCAGAGTTGCGGGTGACGCACCTATTTGGACTTTCCACGCTTTTTTGAAGCCTCTAAAAAAAAAAGAAGATAAAAATGACAAGTAAAGAAATCATTCTTCTCAAAAAGTGGGGGTGTCGTCGGGGGGTCTTATCTATCCCAGCACATTTACACACTGGGCTTCTATATAGGTTAATTAAAAAACAATGGCGGCGGATACAATCCGTCCTGGCATCCGTCCTGGTTCTGTTTAAGCCCACCGAGCCTTTCCATGGCCAGATGATATTGGGACCACCCCCCCTTTTTTCTCCAGTCCGTCCCAGCTGAACACATAAATCATTCGACGGCGGGGGACTTTGGCTCAGACCCTCAATTCCGCCAACAATGGCGTTTGTCCGCAGATACCGAAAGGAATCGCTGGATTGTCTTCAAAGCCAAAATGCAAACAAACACGGAAAATAAAACCCACACAAATACACACTATACACTTATCTCGGGGCATATAGAGCAGATTTGGAACTAATCAATTAAAAGGTACCATGCGACGTCCCACATGCTGATTTGGTAGAACGCCATTTTGCTTTTATGTGTGGTCTGAGCTTCCAGATAAGACGCAAGCAGAGGGAGGAGTCTCGTTACGTAAACTGCAAAAAAAGTCAAAGTTCAACTAAAGAGGGTTGGCTTTCCGTTTGGAGCCAATTGGAAGACTTAAAATACTATTCTGGATAGGTTAAACATAAGGATGTTTTATAATCTCTATTGCAATTGTGACAGGGTGAAGTAAGTGAAGTTATAAATGAGTGCAGGTGTTAAGGTAAAAAGGGACTCACGCAGTATGACGCGCGAAGCGTGCGCAAAGCACGCAGCTATGACGCGCGAAGCGTGCACGAAACACGCAGCTATGATGTAATGGGTACGCGCGTGTTATTGTATATTATGTTTTGTGTGAATTGCTTTGATATTACTAAAGTTGGCTTGAACATAACACAACAAAGGACCTGTCTGATTATTCCACCCGTCTTTTAAAGGCAAATACAACTACCCCGTAAATTCAGGGGTACAACACAATTATGGTAATTTTGCAACTATACCTAATCTAGAAATGGTTAGCATGGAGCGCTAAGAAATTATCGTACAGTATGCTATGTCGTTTTTTCTAGAAAAACAAACCTTACTATACTATGTCATTTTTTTCTAGAAAAAAAACCTTACTATACTATGTCATTTTTTTTCTAGAAAAACAAGCCTTACTATACTATGTCATTTTTTCTAGAAAAACAAGCCTTACTATACTGTCATTTTTTTTCTAGAAAAACAAGCCTTACTATACTAAGTCATTTTTCTAGAAAAACAAACCTTACTATACTATGTCATTTTTTTCTAGAAAAACAAGCCTAACTATACTATGTCATTTTTTCTAGAAAAACAAGCCTTACTATACTGTCATTTTTTTTCTAGAAAAACAAGCCTTACTATACTAAGTCATTTTTTCTAGAAAAACAAACCTTACTATACTATGTCATTTTTTTTCTAGAAAAACAAACCTTACTATTCTGTCATTTTTTCCAGAATAAAAGTCTTACTATACGATATCCACTTCCAAGTTGACCCAACCAAGATGGCTGCCACATACACACACTTCCCCCTAACCAAAAAAACGTAAGCACCCAATTTCAATACATTCATCCACAATAAATTCTCCAACATTATCCCACTTCTAATTCATTTAAATTTAAATTCCATGGACCAAAAACCCCTGTGTAATACCCACACTTTTCCCACAAAATCATCCCACATCGATACTTTTAGATACTTTTGACAACCTTAGTACAAATCAGCAAAAAATAACAGCCATCCACTCGATACAATTTCCATACAAAGTGTTTTTGCAAGCATACAAAACCAATAGGGGGTGCCGAAGACATCCATCTTGAAGCAATCAATGAATGGACTTCCATTTGCATTGGGTCACTCAGCTGGCTACCGATCTTACAATTTGTCTTGAGCTCATTGATTTTTTTTTGGCGCAAATAAAGTGCAATGGAAATCAAAGATAATTAAGATGTGAATAAAGGCTGCCGAGAATTAAAGACTTAAAAAGCCGGATGGATTTTAGTCACATTTAAACAACCAACCAACTGTGAATTCATTCTATGGATCAATCTATGGAGTCATTATTGGCAATTTTATTAACTAAAAAATGTCCTTATTTGTTTAAAACGAAGCTTTTGTTTACATTCAAACGCCTAAAAAATGTCTTTTACTGTGTCTGTATTCTCACTTGCAATACAGTTATCTAATCTGATCTAATCTGATCTAATCTAATCTAATCTAATCTAATCTAATCTAATCTAATCTAATCTAATCTAATCTAATCTAATCTAATCTAATCTAATCTAATCTAATCTAATCTAATCTAATCTAATCTAATCTAATCTAATCTAATCTAATCTAATCTAATCTAATCTAATCTAATCTAATCTAATCTAATCTAATCTAATCTAATCTAATCTAATCTAATCTAATCTAATCTAATCTAATCTAATCTAATCTAATCTAATCTAATCTAATCTAATCTAATCAAATCACTATATCATTGGGAGATCAGTAAATTTCCATAACGGCCATATTGCTATCAAATCCATTTATTTTTTATCTATTAAACTATTTGTATTAACACTAGCATTGATGTTGGAGTTGATTGGATGTATAATACCATTTAATATATTTTGGTATTTGTAGTATAGTAGTATTTTTGGTTAGGAAAATGAGTATTAACAATGAAATGACTATTTACCCATTGAGATATTTCTAAATTCAAAATCCAGCTCGTATTATTCGATTGCGTATAAAAGAAAATCCTCCAATCCACCATGACTCCATCTTTCATCAGATTTCGCCAAATGCTAATCACACCCAACGCGCTAACGGTGAGCTTTTTTTGCCAACCAGACAGATGGAGGATTAATGAGAATAACGAGGGGTCTTTGTTTTAAACGCCACCTTTGAAAAGTCGCAATTTGGCTCCTAACGCAAAAACCAAAATGTCCGCCTTTAACGGAACAGGGACGAAAAAAAAACGGAGAAACCACCCGTCACCGCGAAACGGGTCAGGTGGGACATCTGTCAACGTAATTGGCCGCCGCCGTGGCAACGAATCACCCGGAATCGCGCGAGATGAAAGCGCGAAATACGCCACCACGGGTCCAAACGCGCGCTCTTCGCCGCCACGTTTGTTGGCACGCTCGGGTTTGAGAACATATGTCGGGAACTCGGGAGGCTTGGGGCGGCGGGGGAGGGGCCTAGCTTTTTGAAGTGTAGCGGGGAGCGGGTAACGGTGGCGGTCCTCTTCTTGTTCAAAGGCGCGGGAGGAAACGCTCCGGGGAGCGTCCGACATCAAGCGTTGACCCCGCCACCGCCGCTTCCCCGCTACCTTCTGCCGAGCTGGGCGTCCGCCGTATGGGCGCCCTTCCCGAAGACCGGCGGGGCTCGTGCCATCTGGCCACGCGGCGGATTCCCCGGACTCGCAGGGGAATCCCGACAACGCCACCTCTCTGGTTGCCCTTTCCCCGCCGTAATCCGCCTAGTGTATGGATCCGGCGCCCTGTTCTCGATGGGGTTTCGGTTGAGAGGAAAAACTATTCCTAAGGATTTAAGGATAGGCTAGGGTTTTGTGCCAGGTTCCCGTTCCCGCTAATAGAAAAGCTAAGCTAGCGTATGGCGATTTGATTAGCTAAGGTTTGGCTATTTAGCTCAAGGACGCGAGCTAGCGGTCAGGTACCCGTTGTGCGCCTGTATACGCCTACCCCCGACTCCCGTTTGGACATTTTTAATGAAGAGCCATCAGGATGTGATCCTCTAATCTCACCGCGGCAGGTTTCCCTTCAATGTCATCTGCCAGTGAGCTGCAGTCAAGCGCCCCCATCCCGCCTCTGGCACCATAAGGCCACCCATCTAGCATACGTGTGTATGTATGTGTGTGTGTTTTGACTCACCGTTGCTAGGTTACATTGGAGGAACCTTTATCCACAGCCTGAGTTTTTTGGGTGGCTTCCACAGCTGCATCGGGGGACTAACATGGCGGGGTTCCCAGAACTGGGGAAGAGAAAGACACGTTTCAGTAGTAGTAGTAGTCTTTTAAATCCACATACACCCGAATTTAAAGGGCCCGGAGCATCCAGATGATAACATTTTCTACCTAGGACAAATATCCCGTCACTTATTTCCAATAACTCCCTTAAAACACCTCAGATCAAGATGGAGTGGCTTTTGTGGGGGTGGTAAAGCAGGGCAGTACAACGCATTGGGCCAAGAGCCAACCAGATAAAAATGCATCCATCCACTTTTCATTTGAAAAGGAGCCAAGTCCTCTCTACCAGAGACTCCGCCCATCTTAGAAGGGAGACTCTCCCGATCGGGAGTCGGCGACCATTCCGCGGGAATCGTCCGTTCTCCGTTACTACGAACGAACGGTGGAGATTCGAATCACCCAATCGGCTCACTGGAGTCTCGAAAAGGTTGGCGGCCTATCGGAGGCCCTCAAAGACCCCAACGCGGAGTCTCACGCTCCCCGCGAAGAGTTTTTCTTTAACGAGGGGCGGCGAGAGAGAAAAAAAACATGCGTGAGAGGACGCCCTCAAGGCACGTTTATCGCTCAATGCTCCAGTCGGTCGTACGTCCCACCTCTTGTTGATTGTGCGCCGTTGATCAACGGTAACAAAGGCGTCATTAGTGAGGCTTTGGTCCCCACCGGGCTCGGGGTAATTATGAATGGGGGGCCCCAGTAATAATTCAAGGGCCCATCAGTGCCGCTTGAAAGTGGAGAGGGAGCCCGAGAGAGAAAGAGAGAGAGAGTGAAGTTCACAGATTCGAAGATGGGCGGGCCCGCTGAGCCCATCTGCCTCCGTTTCCCGGCCACCTGCCTGGAGATCTGACCCACGTCCATGGCCGCCGCCGCCACGGAGCGCCGTTACGCACCAGAGAAAGAGAGGTACTCCTGAGCATATGGCGTTGACACGTCGCTCTAATGAAGCGTTGGCGGCGCTCGTTAAGAGAATTTGGAACCAGAACAATGACCCACGTAGCGGTTTTGTACCAAAAAAGTTTCCCATCCGCCTTTACGAAAGATTTGGATTGACATATTTTGTACTATACA
This sequence comes from Stigmatopora nigra, assembly GCF_051989575.1. Lineage (NCBI taxonomy): Eukaryota > Metazoa > Chordata > Actinopteri > Syngnathiformes > Syngnathidae > Stigmatopora > Stigmatopora nigra. Next base: position 8,490,165 of record NC_135527.1, on the reverse strand, counting down.
TCCATTCCGCTACAATCCCTATAAATAAAGTCAATAGAATGTGCACTCAAGAAAAGTATCTAGTCAAAAATGTTGTCTAATTCACAATAATGAGGGACAATAAATCTAAATAAGCCAAAATATGTCCAAAGATTTGGACTACTAGCTGACACATTTTGTACTATACAGCCATTCCACTACAATCCCTATAACTAAACTCCATAGAATCAAGTGTTATGTAAAAGTTAGGTGTATCTCCTCAAAAGTGACTTCTAATTCACAATAATGGACACAAAATCTGAATATGTCCAAAGATTTGGACTACCTGGCTGACACATTTTGTACTATACAGCCACTCCACTACAATCCCTATAACTAAACTCCACAGAATCAATTGTTATGACAAAGTTAGGTGTATCTAATCAAAAGTGATTTCTAATTCACAATAATGAAGGACAAACAATCAAAATAAGCCAAAATATGTCCCTCCTTGATCAAAAACTTCACAGAAATACACACAATTCCCATCATTAATGTATCTAAAGTACAACTTAGCAGTACACAACTAGGTAATACCACCCTCCCACTTGTTTCTACCTCCCTCTGGCCAAGAAGCCCCTCCCACCAATGAGTTTTGACTAGTATAGACCCAAAGTCCCTCCCACAATACCGTCTGTGTTCCGCCACCGAATAAACCAAAATGAACCCAAGTGACCCTTAACTTAACTTACTTCTCGCCTCACCTTTTATGAAGGAATCCTGGATTTTTTCGGTGGGGGGGTTAGTAGGCGGGTCAAAGGCAAACCCAGCTACTTCCTAATGAACTCCCAGGACCCCCCCACCCGGGGGCGCTCCCGTACGAACTCGGCAACGATCGCACCTTGAGGGAAGTAGGGGCGGGGCATCCACGGAGGTCGCGGCGGCTGGCGAGACGTAGCGTCCCCGGCGCGCTGGCGCACATGCGCCACCCCCTCCCAGATTGGAGGCAGGTGCGTCGGCAAATCAAGCCTCATTAGCGGCACCTTCTGCCGGCAAATAGCGCCGACAGATGGATGCTCGCCCTCACATGTTACCTCACATCAGATGGCAGTCGGAGGAGGGTGGCTAGGGGCGAGCAGGGGGCGCTCACATCCTCGCAGCTACAACATCCGCCCCCCACCCACCCACCCCCACCACCTTCTTCCCCGAGCCTCCTCCGTGCTCCGCCATGCTCTTTAACCCGAACGCCGCCAGCTACGTGCTACTATCCGGGGAAAGTCTGACACGGGATACGTTTTTTTTACTCGACTCCTGGCCCAGGGAGGCCTCGCGGCGAGAAGTGTGGGTGGTGGGCGAGTGGGGGGGGGGGGGGGGTCTTCTGAAAAATAAAACATACGTGTCGGCATGTAAGCAGTCGGTACGCTTACGAACAATGAGATCGTGGCGGCAGTTTGAAAGCTAGTAGACTTACGGATCCCCAATGAAAACCACCCAAGACCACGTAGGGACGGTCCTATTCTTTAGGTACAGGGGGGTCGGGAACCTGTTTGACAGAGAGAGGCATAATCAATTGATATTTTTAAATTGTTATTCATTGAGAGCCATACTTAGAATTGACTAGAAGTAAAAATACATGCATTTTTTGTCATTTCACTGCCTTGAAAGTAGAAAAAGTCTCAGAATTATGTTGACAAAATTGTTACCCTGATGCTAATCAATGGGATGCATGCAGAAGAGTCTAATGAAGAAAAATTATGATTTAGAAATAGTTTGGGCACCACAGTTTGGGCACCACAGTTTGGGCACCACAGTTTGGGCACCACAGTTTGGGCACCAAAGTTTCGGCACCCGAGTTTCGGCACCACAATTTCGGCACCCGGGTTTCGGCACCAAAGTTTCGGCACCCGAGTTTCGGCACCCGAGTTTCGGCACCCGAGTTTCGGCACCACAATTTCGGCTCCCGAGGTTCGGCACCACAATTTCGGCACCACAATTTCGGCACCACAATTTCAGCACCCCAGTTTCAGCACCCCAGTTCCTCACCAGCAATACCCATATTTTACCACACAGGTTCACTGAAAGCCATATACACCCATCCAAAGAGCCACATATAACTCCCAAGCCATAGGTTTCCCTACCCCTACTTTAGGAAATCCTTCTATCCCGCCTGTCGGCCAATTAAATTGAAACAAACACTGCATTTTCTTCTTGTAATTTGTTTTTAGCATCCCGGATCCACACGCCATATGGGGAAAAGTCCGTGTGATGCCAGTTGCGTCTGCCTGTAAACACGGCAAAGGGTTTTTTCCCTTTTTTTTGGTACAAAAAAGGGAGAAACCCACCTCCCCCCTTGTCTTGCTCACTCCCAGGGGCACATGAAAGTGAAGGTTATACTTCCAGCCTCCATTGTAGGGAGGGGCGAGCTCCGTTTCATTTTTTTTTGCACAAATCATTGTTCCTCTTACGCTCTTTGCCAGGTTTCAACACAGGAGCCATATGTTCATCCTCCCTTTTACTTCAAGGCGAGAACACAACCCTCAACCGCCTCCGGGGTTCAAACACGGATAAGAAAACCTACGTCAGAATAGTCCTGAAAATAAAACTACAACTAAAGTTTTGGTCATTTTTGTTCAGCGGACTTTTGCTGAAAGGGTTAACGTGGAAACTAGTTTCAAAGAAAAACCCGTTCCGCTTCAAATCTGGAAACGTTTAAGAGCTAAAAAACACGTGTGGCTAAAATGTACTGTAAATGCTAAGCAGGTGAGGGATTCCAACTATTTAATGACGCGAATTTCTATCATCAATCTTCCACGGAAAGCAGCTGCGTGCCTGCCTCCGGCACCCCCGCCTTTTTAGTAAGAAAAGTGCCCGGTCAGGAAGTTTGGTGGGATTCCGTTCCTTCGGAAAAAGCGGCTCGCAAAACAAACAATTATTCCGGTAGGTTTTCGCAGGTGGGCGAGTCGTATTATGGCGCCAGTTTCTATACGATAGCTCATTTATCATGTAATTATATTCACGGGACGTAGATAGGCTCCTGATTGGCTGTCACTTCTACTCGTTAGCGTCAACGGCAGGTGCACCAAACGGTGTTAATTGACGCCGATGCGCATTGACGGCTTGAGTTCAAAACAATCAAATCTAGAGTAGAAAAACCGACTCTGTTATCTTCTGCCATCCCTCCCAGATCGCTGATCTATGGCCAGGTTTTTGTCTGACATTTGCGACCGCTCAATAATAACCTAAACTTGACTCCCACTATTTCAGCAATAACTTTAGTTCAGTCTTTTTCATTAGAAAACCAAAATAATGACATATTCAGGTACAATTTACAAAAGAAGCACCTACTGTCGGCCATTTTGGCTCCTTATCGCCACCTCCCAATTAGCCTAAACTTGACTTCCACTATTTTGGCATTAACTTTATTTACCATACTTTCACGACTATAAGGCGCACCCTCAATGAATGACATTTTTCCATATATAAGGCGCACTGTATTATAAGGCGCACTCTCTATTTTGGAGAAAATGTAAGACTTTTAAGTGCGCCTTATGGTGGTGAAAATGGGGTAATTGCTATTGACTTCCAGGTATGAAGCACTTACTACTTTACAGTCACCTCTAGAGCCTGCCATTGTTGATGTTTTGGATTTTTTGGGCAGTGGGGGAGGAGCTATATGATGGAAGATGTTGTAAACTAAGATGGCATCTGCATATTTAACAGAATTGTTTCAGTTCGGGCGTTTGTGTTTTTTTAACATCCGACAGTGGTGGTTTTTGGTTTTCTGTTTTGGTCCATATATAAGACGCACTGTATTATAAGGCGTACTGTCTATTTTGGAGAAAATTTAAGACTTTTAAGTGCGCCTTATAGTCGTTTAAATACGTTAGGTCTTTTTCATTACAAAGCCAAACAAAAGAAGCGCCCACTCTCGGCCATTTTGCGCCCTTCCCTAATACCTCCCGTTCCACGACTTCAACAACGTACACGGCGAAAACCAACCACGTGATGGCGACTTGGCGAAAATATACGACACGGTGCGCTAGCTATCCCGTCAAGATTCTGCTGGTAAGGCCGCCGTGATTGTTTGTGGCTTCTCCGCCTGTCTGCGCCTTATGCAAATTCCCAAATAAGGGGGGGCGTTTATGCTCCATGGGAAACTGCTGGTGCTAATCCAGCATGTTGAACAGGGGAGGCGTACTTTTCAATGCGGGCCCCCGCCGAAGCCCCTCTGTCGCCGTGCTTACGCTCACAAACACACAACAGATGAACAGCGTGTTTTCGCCAGCTACGGCGGCGCGGACGGCCGACACCTGTTTCTTTTTTTACGCGCCCGTCCCGACGCTTTCATACGGGGACAAATCCCACGATCTTAAGACCCGGCTCGCGCTTTCAGGGCGATAACAAGGAGGCCTCAGTGTGGCGGCATCGTGCCGGCGGCGGCTAATAACGCGGCTGAGACTATGAAATTTATGCTAATGCGTGTGGGAATAACATGGCCGTGAGAAGATAGCTCGTCAGGACAAATGTGGGGACGGGGACAGGACTAAAGCGGGACGAGGACGGTTAAAAGACACTTGGTTGTTACGATAGTGGCTCGAAAAAGATCGAAATTGTTTTTTGGTTAAATTAAATGGGAGATTCGGAGCCTGTGTTGTTTTTAGATGATTCTATTGAAAAAAGAAGTGGCTCGGGGTTGTGATAAAGTAGACTACAGCGTGTCCAAGTGTGGGTTAGACGACTGTACAAAAACGGGTGAACTTTGAGATGCCATCTCACTTTTACAGTCAGGGTGGAGTTAACTCAACAGAAAATGTGCTATTCAATTTTTAGGTGCGTTAAACCTAAAGTTAGCATCCGAATTGTTAAAAAAATGACTTTTTTTTGCAGATAGTTTATGTTTAAAGTGGCATTTTATGATTTTTTTTGCATGTATTATTTTAAGCTAGCTTGGAAAATGATTACAATGAAAAAGTTAGAAATTAAATAACTTTGTTTGACCCAAATGGGTTTATTTTTTAGATAAACACTAGACAAGATGCCTTTTATTTCTATTAAATATACTATATAGTATTAAATATACTTGTAGTAGTAGTTAAAATAGAGCTACATTTTAAAATAAAGCCAACATTACAACACTGCTTCAAAAAATGACGATAATTTCTGTGCTTACGTTAAAAGATATCGGATTCCATAAGCAAAAATAAGATAATACTCACCAAAAAATGCATCCCCCGTCGTTATTCCAGATCTCCAAAATCACTGACAAATCAACAAAAAAAGGGAAAGAACCAAATATGAATAAAACGTTAAAGTCAGGTCAAACCAGGCCACCACATAAGCCGCTACTTAACGAAGCCTAATTAGCGATTTAGACGGACTTTTGCCGTCTCCATCCCATTAGGAAGGCTTTACTCCATCAGAGTCGCCTTGACCCTGGCGGACTTTACCTCAGGCGACCCGAGAACTGCGACCATTCGCTCGATTAACCGTGCCAAAATCTGAGAAAATAACCAAATCCGATTAAGCATCATTTGAAAATACAACAAAAACATCGAAACTATCAAAACCAATCAATAAAATATCATAACTTACCTTTTTAATGAGGGATCGGTCGCCAATCGTCAATTGTTATACATTCCCTGTTTTAGATAGAATTATTTTTGAAGAAAGTGACTCGAAGAAGCCATTTTTTTGTTGTAGCATAGCTCATTTTATTGTTTAAACAGTTTTTGCATAGGAAATATATCCACTTCCAGTAATTGACTGCAGTAAGAACAGCTGCTAGCAGTATAGGCTGGATATAACAGTAACAATCACAAAAAAAATAAAATAAACCGACAAAAAAAAAGTAAAAGTAAAAACAAAACGTGAGCCTATTTTTTTTATTTACATGGATTTCAATCTTGTGGCAATTTTAACCCCTGCACCAAATACAAGCGACTGGAAGCTGTGGACAACAACAAAAAAATGGACAAAAAAATGGAGGCTTCGCAATTCCACTTTGTGGCTCCGAAAATGACGAAAAACGGGACGAAAAAAATCAAAAGTTCTCTTTAAAAAAACAGAGGTACATTCAGATCTGTACGCAGACCTTTTTGCACACGCTCCGGTTGCCGTTGTTGTTGTTGTTGCGCGAAAGGGGGCGGGACTAAAAGTGCCACAAGACCTGCCCCGCGTTTAGCGGACCCCGGACTAAGTTTCTTTTTGTTTTTTTCTGCAAAAAAAAGCAAGCTGACATGCTTTGACGTGAGTAAGTAAGCCCACGTCCCGTTTTACACGTATGTACAAAATGGACGGCCGGAACGGGCACCGTGTCGCTCGTTTTATAGGATAGGGTGGAACAAAAATGGCCGCTTTTGGGGCAAAATAATGTATGGCTAAGAAAAGGGGCTAATGGACTAGCTCTAAGCTAATAAAGAAGAGAAAAAACGTTCAAAATAACCCTTCATCGTTGTTGTTTTTACACAATGAGACTCCCGGGTCTTCAACTATGTCGATTGGACGCCAGGAGCTCCGTTAGTGCTTTACCGACGTTGCTGGTAAAGAATTTCAGGCATGGCGTCCAGTCATTGAGATTGAGGTTCACTGGGGAGTTTTAACTCCAAACCAGACTCCCCAAAACAGGTTTTTTTGACTTACTTAAAGTAGGATTGACATTTTTAGCCCGCCCACAGATTGGAAGATGACCCAATTGGCTGCCAGCTTGAGACTATCCGCCATTGTTCATGATAGTAACGTATTTGTGGACTATAAGTCGCACCGGGTATTTTTTTCTGAACTCTTCACAAACTGAGAACAAGTCAAAAAAAGAGAAAAACAGACAACCGTCTTAACGAAAACAAAAGTGCGACTTATAGTCCGATCAAGACGGTACTTTCGGATACTTTTCCGTAAAAATGGGAGTTAAGTTAACCACCATTTTCAAGAAATACACAAATTGCCATTTAGAAAATAAAACAGACTAGCTTGCCATAAGCTAGTTTGTCAGTTTAGCGTAAAAAAACAAAACAAAAGGACGGCGGCGGGCGGGTTGGGGACGCTTTCCAGATGTTTTACAGTGTAAAAACTGGTTTTAAGTCCGTAGGAAGACCCTCATCTTCACATATAGACAAAAACTTACATACATATAAGGACAATGTGGGACATTTTATGATAGATGGCGCTAAAATTGAGCCGAGAAAGAGAGAGAGACGTAGCTCGACTTGAGGAATTGTCCTGCTTTTGCAATTGGGTTTGGGGACGAGTGCAAAAAATGGGTGTCAAGGCGTGTTACGTTGATTGACAAACATGCGGAATGCCCCTGGAAATACGCCTGAGAGATAATACGGGAAAAAACACAGAGGAAGGATTGCCGATGCTGTTTAAGTGCTGATAAGTACTCGGATTTTCCAAGATGGAGTTCCGGGAATTTACCCACGTTTGATGAAGCCAAGGCACATTTTTTTACAGGAGGAAATAGAAATAAATACCTCCAAAAAAAGTAGGAACTTGAAATTACGATTTGTTTACGTTAGATAAGATCAGGGGTAGGGAAACCTTTAGCTCGGGAGCCACATGTGGCTGTTTTGATGGGTGCTTTATGGCTCTATGTTAAAGTGTGAGCTAAAATATGGACTAGAGTTGCTTTAATATTCCAGTTTTGAATGAAATTGCATGCATCCCATTGATTAGCATCAGGGTAACAATTTTGTCAACATAATTCTGAGACTTTTTCTACTTTTAAAGGCAGTGAAATGACTAAAAATGCATGTATTTTTACTTCTAGTAAATTCTGAGTATTTCTCTCAATGAATAACAATTAAAAATATGATTTTTTTATGACTTTATCTGTCAAAAAGGGTTCCCAACCCCCTGGATTAAATGTTACCTTTCCCAAAGGCTAACAATTGGACATTGAGCGCCACCAATGGCGGTTTAAAAGTAGCATTTGATTACAATAAAGAGGAGCAAGAAATTTAATTTCGGTAGACATATTTGAAATACGTGTTTCGTGCTTCTAGCACGAGAATTTTGACAATTCTAATTGTTCGGGTTTTAGTTCAAAAAGCGGAATCGGGGCGAGGAAGGTTTGAAAAGTTTAGGACCCACGTAAAACGGGTTTCGAAAGTGGGTGTGGCGGGGGAGTGGCTTAGGTGGTAGTGCGCCGGTAAGAACCGTTTCCCATCAAAAATAAACTCTTACGTCTCACCATTCGCAAATCACGCCCCCAAACGTCCGCCCTACCACCTGAGCCGCCCCATTTCTACATTCGACGACCCCTCGCCGGGATTGGTCGCCGCGTATGATCGCCGCAAAGGCGTCAAGCCGTCCGTAGCGGTTAAGGCATCGATTCGGGAATTGCACCCGAGCGACGTACGTGCGGTGTCTTAGCGTGATTGTCCCGGCCTCGAGTCGAGACGTCTCTCAGCAAAAGTGACTCCGCCCACTCCAAATCACAACAGCCGTGGGACAAACTGACAACGCTCTCGTAGGCAGAAACAACAACAACGAAAAACATTCCAAATGTTCAACTACACCGAAACTAAGTTAAGAAACAAAACAAAGACCTTGTGGTGAAACTGCATAGAAAGCAGCCCCCGTTTTGGTCCAATCAAAAGAAAGGATGGGGGTGGGATTAAAAAAAAACAACAGCCACAACAACAACAACAACATCAACGAGAAAATAAATGCGTTACAATAGTGTCTATCTCCAAACTAGCCTCTAATATTTGACGTCTTCTATAAGCACTACGTACATAGGCAAAACTCGGTATTGCATAATTTTCATAATTCTGAATTCAAGGACAGTGAGTAGAGGGGGAAAAGGGGCGGGGCCTCATTAGAGGAGGAGCCACGGGGGAGGAGGAGGGGCAACGTAAATCGAATACAAACTTGACTATACAAAGCCTGGATACGCCATGGAAGTGTGACACATGAAAAATAGTACACAAAGTTAAACCGCTCGTTTTCAGGGTACAAAATGTTAAAAATGTTAACTCTGCGTTTCTACTATGTTTTAAAACAAACAAAACCCGGGCGTGTGTAGGTGTGTGTGGGTGTGTGCGGGTGTGTAGATATGTGGAAAGGCACGTCATGTGGACGTCATGTTTCGTCGTGCAAATGAAGTGAAAAAAATGGAGGACGATGGCTATCTAACGGGATTTTTTAAACGTTTTTTTTTTTTTTTTTGCCACCGCCTGATTGATTGACAATTTCCCGTACATTACCCACAAACTCATTCGCCAGCATTAATGGATAAAAACGCAACTTGCCTTTCCTAGAAAAGTCTTGCTAAAATTTTGCCAGATTTTACCACGTTTTGCAGCAATTCTGCCTCCTTTCTGGCAGTCAATGAGTTTGTAATTTTTTTATCATATTTCTTGTAAACAAACGCTTTCAAAGCCGACGGACAAAAAAAATGCTCTCGATCTTATCGTTTCCAAAAAAAGTGAAATGCCTTTTTTTTTATCTCTTTTAGTTATTTTTTTGTTTAGTTTTACACATTTTTACGTGTTCATTTCTTTCAGGGTTTTTTTGTACCCCTTTTTACAAGAAATAAATAAGAGAATAAACCACAAAAAACAAGTGCTGGTGTTGCTGCTGGGATTGGGACTCAAATCAAATTATTCCAATCAAAAATATGAACCAAAAAAAACGGAATATTTTACCCATTTCCCAATCATATTTTACGTTTATCCCCCTTTTCTTTTTAGAGTCTGAGGGCTGACAGACTGATATCTTCCCTTCAAAATAAAACAACATCAATTGCACTAGCCTCCATGGATTGCTTTTCTTGAAAAAACAAAACAAAAAACCTTTTTTTAAAAGGGATTACAAATGCTTTTAGCGAGGTGTCCAATCTCAAGTAGTTAAAACGCTCCAAAAAAAATAAAACTGACTGGAAGCCCCTCCCCCCCACCCCACAAAAAAAATAACCTAAATCAAAAATATATTTAGTTTCCCCCGGCATGGCAGGCGAGCAAAAAGCACTGAAAGTTTTTCCGCAAAGTACACAGTGACCTTTGACCCCGCCGCGTTGACCAATAGAAGCGCAGATTTTCGAGTGTCATGCAGTAGAATATTAAGGCATCTATACATCACAGTATTTGAATGCATTGGAAAGTTCTGCAAACAACAACTGGCTGGTGTGTGTGTATGTGTATTTAAATGTGTGTATACGCATGTGTGTATTTGTGTGTCGGAAAAAACGGGGCGCACCTGAAGTGTCCGTCGGGAGGGGCGAGGCCAGTTGGGGAAGAGTGTAGAGAGATGGCGCGCGCTTGCTGGTTTTGGGCCCCGCTCCTCGTCCGCGCCTGCTCCCCCGACCGTAGGAGAAGGGGGTCTCAGTTGCCAGTTTCGGCGGGGACCAGCGGGTCACCAATGATGCTTATGCTGTAGTTCTGGTGGACATTTGTGGGTAGAATCGGAGTCCCGTTCGACACTTGGAATGGAACTAAGCTCGCCCAGGTACCAGGACTGTTGGGGAGAAATGATATATTGATTATTATTGTAAGGATAGAACTGGTAGTAAGAAATCATTTTCAATACTTTGCTATTTTTTCCACTATTAGTTATTATTGCCATATTTTCACAACTAAAAGGCACACTTAAAAGTCTTAAATATTCTCCCAAATAGACAGTGCGCCTTATAATCCAGTGAGACCTTATATATGGAAAAAAATTAAAACGAAAAACCACCACTGTCGGATATTAAAAAAACACAAACGCCTGAACTGAAACAATACTGTTAAATATGCAGATCTGCCATCTTAGTTTACAACATCTTCCATCATATAGCTCCTCCCCCACTGCAAGATTTTATCCAAAACATCAACAATGGCTGGCTCTAGAGGTGACTGTAAAGTAGTGAGTGCTTCATACCTGGTCAAGTCAATAGCAATTACCGTATTTTCACCACTATAAGGCGCATTTAAGGCTAATCCCAATAGCGGGAGGGTGCATTTCGGCCAGAGGAAGAACAAATGGGATTTTTTAAGAGTACAACCCATTACAACAAGTAAATAAACGTCTGTGGACGTCAAACGGAACAAGACCCGCGTTTGACATCCCTGTGTAGCTTTTTTTTGTTTTTTGCCATGTTGTGATTCGTTCTCACGGGGCAGAAAAGGTTGTGTGAGAGCTCTGAAGTGTGTGTGAGAGTGTGTGTTGGCAAGGGGTCCCTCCACAAAGGCGCCCCATCCCTATTCATATCACGCTAATGGCTAAACAACACTAGGATTGTTCCCGGGGAGCAACGGCGCTAACTGAAAACGCGAGCGGGAACAAGCGCCGCGTTGTTCCCGAGGGTTACCGCGTTACGTACGTGTCAGATAATTAGCCCCCGCCCCCTAACCCTCACGTTGACGCCCACCCCCTCTCCCCGGGGAGCCCCCGGCGACCACTCCCATGGGCTCGGCGTTACGCAAATATGTACCTGCACTTCGCCATCAAATTGAAATAAATGAATTAAATAATCTATACAAAAATCATTAATACTTTTCCCAATTTTTTTAAATCTTTTTTGGGGGAAAAAATACAGTTTTGATTGAATTTTGCATGTTTATAACTAAGTTAGGGTAACTTAAAATGACATTGTTTAGCCTTGTTCTATTAATAATGTTTTATTTATTTGTTGTCATCTAATTAAATCAAAAATAAATGCCATTCCTGATTATTTGAATCAAAATTTTGGACAAAAATGGTCTTGATTGGACATTGGTAGTTTGGTAGTTAAGCTAAGGGGCTAAATGCTAACTTAAAATGACTATAAACGTTTTGTTTAGTCCCTTATACCATTTTCATTCTTATTTATTTTATCATGCAAATTTGAAATCTAACATTTTGTCCTCTGGGTTTTTGACGAGTAAGCGTCCAATCCATTTGCGTCCATTCTGTGGCTGCCAAGTCCCTCATTTATCCACCGTCCCCTTTTTACTGCCTCACTTCAGGAAGTCATTTAATTGGAGTCCATTTTATACGACTTACTTAAGTCGGATGAACATTTTTACATTGCGGTAAATTGCCTGCCATTTTTAGGGTGTTGTTTTTAATGACAAAAAATTTGGACTTTAGCAAAACCTTTCGTTTAGCATCTTAAAAGTCGGAGCTAAACGATCCAAGAAAGACATCAGCGCGTGGCATTTGAGGAGCTTTAAAAAAAGACAGATTGGCTAATCCTCGGGTCGTCCTAAAAGTTTTCTCCGCTTTAGCCCCGCCTCCCCGGTCCCCCCTGCCAAAAATCATGGGGCAGGAAACGGGGGCAATGGCGGGGGGGATTAACTTTTTCCTACCTTGGCCAAAAAAAAGCTCACAGAGCGTCTCTCTCTTCCTGTTTTCTCCCACGTTTTTGTCTTCCCCTCCCAGGTAATGAAAGATCACAAAAGCGGCGTGGCTTTTAATCGGGTTGAAATCGACGGTCGTGGCTAATGGACTCCCACCGCAAAACTCGAGGGGGGGTGCCCAGGGAGATTGCGGTGGGACCAGAAACCCGCAGGAGCGGGTAGAGCTTCCCCGCGGTCCTACCACACACGGGTCGCCGAATCCGCCACGCCGGGGGATTAGTCGGCTAAATTAGATTATCTAATGGCATCTTAATGGATTGGCCGGCCGTTTCCTGCGCCAAAGCGACGTGCGATCCGACTCCTAGCGTAGAGGAGACGTCGTTCCCAGCTAGCTAGCGTGACTTGTCGTCTTTTTTGTCCTCTTTATGGCTTGGTAAAGTAAAAGCTGTTATTGTTGGGAAGAGAAATAAGAGCTCAACTTAGCTGTGGTAAACTTCTCAAGAGCTACACTATGAAAATTGGTGCGACTTATAGTCCAGAGAAGATAGTTTAACAAATTATTTTAGCATTAAAATAGGATTTTAGCTATAAAAAGGAAATTGGTGCGACTTATAGTCCAGAGAAGATAGTTTAACCCTTTATTTTAGCATTAAAATAGGATTTTAGCTTTAAAAAGAAAATTGGTGCGACTTATAGTCCAGAGAAGATAGTTTAACCCTTTATTTTAGCATTAAAAATACGATTTGAGCTCAAAAAATAAAATTGGTGCGACTTATAGTCCAGAAAAACTAGTTTAACCCTTTATCTTAGCATTTAAAATAGGATTTTAGCTTTAAAAAGGAAATTGGTGCGACTTATACTCCAGAGAAGCTATTTTAACCCTTTATTTTAGCATTAAAAATAAGATTTTACCTAAAAAAAATGCTAAACCTGACATAGCCTTGCCTCTATTTTAGCAGAAATATCGTGTTTGAAGACAGGATCTTTTCAAAGTAATAAATTCTTAGACCCGTTTGGCAAGCTAGCGTGGAAGGAGGCACGTGAGGACATTTTCTCCTCCTCTTTAGGAGGCCCATGGAAAGGGGGCGGAGCTTAAACGCTCCAGTGTTCCCAAAGACCTTCAGCTGGTGCTAAATTAACACCACCGTGCACATACACACACACAAACACACTCGGAGGGGGACAAAAAAGTGGGAAAGAGAGACGTAACCGGGGGGACGAACGTTCAAGCTCATGCTCGTCCGTTGGTGAGAGGGGGCGGGCCCTTGGGGGAGGGGCCAAGCCGGGTCTTTGGCTGGGTTTGAGCTAAAGAAGCATGACTTCAACACGGTGGCAAACAGGAAAAAGTTACAAAAGGTTATTTTTTACAGTGTAGACTTTAGGGCCAAAAGAGTTTTTAACAGTTCTTTTTGAAATCCATATTACTGTTGGTAAAATACTAAGAAAAATAAACAAAAGTATCCATATTATAATAAACAGACTACCTCAAAGATGTTGTTTTTGCTTGACGATGATAGACATCTTTAAAACTAAATATACTGTATTTTCACGACTATAAGGCAGATTTAAAAGTCTTAAACTTTCTCCAAAATAGACAGGGAGCCTTATAATCCAGTGCGCCTTATATATGGAAAAACAGAAACGAAAAACCACCACTGTCGGATATTAAAAAAACAAAAACGCCTGAACTGAAACAATACTGTTAAATATTTAGATGCCATTTTAGTTTACAACATCTTCCATCATATAGCTCCTCCCCCAATGCAAAATTTTATACAAAATATCCAAAATGGCTGGCTCTAGAGGTGACTATAAAGTAGTGAGTGCTTCATACCTGGAAGTCAATAGCAATTACCCTATTTTCACCACTATAAAGCGCACTTAAAAGTCTTACATTTTCTCCAAAATAGACAGTGCGCCTTATAATACAGTGCGCCTTATATATGGAAAAAATGTCAATCATTGAGGGTGCACCTTATAGTCGTAATAAAACAGTGGGAAGACAACCATCTAACTTCTAATATTTTGGATATCCATAAAAAAATAGGCTAAATTAGTCTACTGTCTATCAAGGCTAGGTCAAACATACGTCAATTTGGATAGTAAGGACTAGTCAGTTTGGGATGTGAGTGGGTATTTTTTTGGGAAAAAGACCAGTGAATGGACGCCAAGGGATGGGACGGGGATGCGGAATGTGTGAGGGTGAAAGAGGGTTACCTTTGCCAAGCAATCCCCAAAGTGTCGTCGGCCGCACTGGGGCCGTAATGCCTGCCGTTTTGAGTCACGCTCCAGTCACACTTCTTCAGCTGTCAATTAAAATGTGCGCCGTCAGGACCGGCGGACAACAAGTCAACAGTGGACACACAGAGACAAGCGTTGAATGGTACGCGAGGGGGGGGGTGAAGGGGGACGAAAAGATGAGGCCGGCGAGGATGGCTGGAGTCACTCGAGGACGGCCGGACTCGCTCAAATTGGCGAAATGTCATGGTGTCACCACCAGTTGGTAAAAGAATAACATTTCTATGCCAAATTTCGGGTTTTGCACCATCGTACTCGAGTCTGTTCTGACTTGCCCTTTTCCGACAGTTTTGTGGTTTTAGCGTCGTTTAAATTGTTACATTTGCAGCGTCGTGGAAATGAGAATGACACAAATGATAGAATATTTATGTAGAGATTCTTAGATGATATTGTTTTTGGTTAAAAAAAATGGAAATTCCCTGGCATTTCTCTAAAAAAACAAGTGTTTAATGACATCTTTTGCTATATCTATGTTATAATAACCTCATTCCTATTTAAAGTCATCAAACCATGAAGCTGTGTATAAATCTATCGCTAATTTACCGTGCCAGAGTAAAAAAACCTGGTTTTGGACAAAAAACTGCTCTTTTGTCCTGAAAAGAAAGGGAAGGTGAAGATGTTAAAATCCACTACATCTGTGTAACCCGGTTAACTTGACATGCACGCCGGGGACGACGGATTAGTCCTCAGACAATGCGTCGGCGCTCGGACGGGGCGTCCACACGCCCATATTATGCTGGCGCACGTGCGGGGCGATCCGGCCGAGGCGGAGGCGGAGCTTGCTTGGACCCACATCGTTTTCCGTCAAGACAAAATTGCACAGTCGGCATTCTCTGTGAAGCCATTTCGGAAAAACCATGTCGCTGGGTTGAACGACGTGGTGGTTTCTCCTCTAGGGGGCTCCGCCATCTGGCCGCTGACACCACCGTATCAGAGCGACAGGGGGCGGGGTTGTGGGGTGGTGGGTAGGGGGGGTGTGGTTAGTCGGGGAGGGGGCGTTACTAGCAGATGCGGGCAGATTGCGGATTAGGATCCTTGCTAGGATAATGCCAAATGACATCTGATCATGGATCTCTCCCAGCGGAATGCTGGATGCCGGCATTCCCTGGAGGGGTTAACTCGGGCCGGAGATGAATGGCGGGGTGTGGGGGGGTAGGGGGGGGCTTTGGGGTTCTCACATATTTGCTGCCTGGGAATGGCGGAGCAGGTGTGTGGGAGATGGCCCGCCCTTTTCCAAGACATCTATTGCCTGGTGCTATTTTAGCAACGCGGCTAAAAGTGAGCTAGTATTTCTCGGGGTGGGGGGGGGGCTGGTCAATTCGGGGAAAGGTTTGGGGTCTTTTCAGGGGAACTTTGCTGGAAATTCTTGACATTTTTAGATGGGTGTCCTGGCAGGTTGCTAGCCTGACAAATGGACGGACTTGGGAACTGAGAAGGACTTTTGGCGAGTCGGGAATTGATCCCCAAGGGGAGCTTTAGGGTTATTACTGAACATTTAAGAAGGGGGGGGGGGGGGTGGAGGCGTGGTTGAGAGAAACGATGGCTTGACGGCGGGCTACAGATGCATTCAATTAGTGGTGTTTGGAAAAGCTTTGGCCTCAAACCAGCACTTTAAAAAGGTTGCCTAAGGGGGAGAATACACTCTCTCCGATGTAACCTTTCGTAAAGTCCTTCTAGAGACTCCAAAGATGACGAAAATGACTTTCAAAACTGGGGAAACCTCAAGAACTCCAATCGAGGATGCGTAGTTCTGAAATGCTAAGTCAATTTACACTTCTATAGGGCTATACGCCAAATTCCGATCTTGGAATCAAACCCAAAACCCTGTGGTGACACTCTACCACCATGCCACAACACTGGGGTCATTTTAGATTAATAATGAACTAATCCAATGAACTATTTCCTGAATTTTATGATGCTAAAGTTACTAAACGCTCCATTTTTCATGTAAATGGATTTTTTTGGCTAGTAGAGTTAGCATTTGTTTTGTTTACAAGGACGGGATGTCTTTTAAAATGGGGGTGAAGTAGTATAGGGGGTATAATTCACCTGTTGCTGGTGCAGGAAGGCGGGATCTCTGGCACTTAAACCCACGAAGCGATTGGCCGTTGGGGTCCCGGGTGCGGAGTAGCCTGGGCGGGGGAAAAAACAGAGGGTGACGTCAACGGGGCGCTGCGGTCGATCCGGCCGCTGATTGCGAGTGCTCCATAAATTCTAAGCGCAGTCACCGGCGTGGCCGGCGTCCAATCGTGACGAGCGGAGCGCCACAAGGTCAGATTTTGGGCCCACTTTAATTAGCGGGTAATAAACCCACCAGCGTGACGTAAATCCGCTTTAAATGTTTTATAACGCCGAACGAGAGAGAGAAAGAAGCGATATGTTAGAGTTTTTTTACGAGGCGGCGTGGGGATGAGGATTAAAAATGTCAGCGTTTGACTCACCTTCTGTGGACGTAGTGATGGGTTTGGTGTCCGGCATGGACAGGGAGACGGGTCGTACGGCGCCGTGATGCGGTGAGGGAGCCAGGACTGGCGTGAAGTGGCCCGGGACTTTACCCACGACTTGGCCGCCGCTGTTGGGCTGTAAGCGGGGGTGCAGTAAGTCTATTATTAACATCAGGTTGAAAAGAAAGATGGCAGAGAGAGCGCCATTATCGCCGAAGGGGGGACGGATTTCCTACATGATTTTACACAATGATTTTAATGGCGCTCATAAATGGAATCGGACGGATCCGGGGCGTGAAAAGACGGCACAACAACAACGGTGGAGGTGGCGGCCCGGGGACTGTCGAGAAAGAGTCAAAAGAAAGAGCCGGAGTAAAGAAAGAGCCGGAGAAAGAATGGCTCCCCCAGAAGAAAAAAAAAGGGGGCCACTCTTGCAGACGGCTGGAGACTGTCTGGGGCGTTGCTTTGGGGACCGCCCCAAGTTCAAAACTCAAACAGTCCTTTCTGGAAAACAATTGTGTCCAGAGGGTTCCCCCATGCCACCTCAATAGAATCTTTAATTAGAGTGTCATATAATCTGCCGCGTTAAAGCAAGCAGAAAAACTTTCTGGCACTCGTCCACCGGGCTTATAAGGGCGCTCTTATTTGTTGGACACCCCCCTACCCCACCCTAACTCCTTGCCAACCCACCCCACTACCCCACTACTAAACCCCAAACCCCTCCCCTCTAACCCAGACCAGTTAATTCCGCACAAGAGCCGGCCCAGGCAACGGCAAATATTTACAACCTTTATCATTCCCTGTGGTTTTTTCCTCTGGCGTAACAGACATCCCTTAAAAAAAAGAGAAAGAAGAAGAAAAAACAAGTCCAGACTGTACCGGTTCCCCCACCCATCCCCCCTAGAGTCGGCCATTGTTTACAGTGCGACGCGGCGGGACGTAAAAGTCATAAATGTCAAGGCGGGAATCTTGAAATACAGCGCAGTCCGGCGTCTGTTAAATGGCGGTTTTCCCGCATTCCTCTACGAATGAGGCGGTTGTCGGGTTTTTAACATACCTGGCCGCTTTGCGGGCTGGTCGGGTCGTACGATGGCACGTAGCTCTTCAAGGGGTCGGCCGGGTTGAGGTGGGGTGGGTAGCGGATGGTGCTGTGCGGGAAGTAGGACGATGGTGCGGGAGGCAAGATGGCCGATGCCGAGAACTGCAGTGGAGAGTGCGGTGGTGGGCTTCTGGTGGAGATGACTGTGGGGAAACGGGAGGCGGGGTTTAAGGGATGGGAACTCGGGACCGGAGTCGTTTTGGGGGACTCACCGCTGTGTCCAACTCCCGTCAGGCCGGGGTGATGCGGCTGGGGGAAAGGGCTGATTCGGGGTGAGGAGTCTTGTGGCGAGGTGGGGCTGAACATGGCCTTCTCGGGTTTCTTCATGGTGGGTGAAGACATGTCTGCTGAAGAGAAAAATGGGGAAATTCAGGTGGGTGGGGGCCATTTTTCCTGCCTATGGCTATTCAACCTACACGAAAACAGGTGGGGAAAAGTTGACTTTGTACATGGATGCAAAACAAAGGCACAAAATGGCCGTTTAGGTACAAACACGGGAACTTTTTAGTCAATTCTGACAAAGGGAAAGGGTAAAGCAAGGCATAATCCCTCCGTGGTTAATCCCCGTTTTTTTTAGGAGTCGTGAAATTTGTTAAGAAAGCGGAAGAATAAGCAAAGCTAACGCTAACAGACTGGAGCCGCTGCCGTCACAACCGTGTGCCTTTCGATTTTCCACGCTCGGACTCCAGGGGCTACACAGAGGGATCGGGGAGTCGGGGTGGGGGGTTGGGGGTAAATTCCCACCCAGAGGTTGCGAGAGGATAAAGGCTTGGCCTTTTCCGTCAAAATCCAAGCTTTTTCCTCTTTAAAACTAGCCGAATCCTTACCAGAAGTGTCACCAGAACCCTTTCCGGCGCCATTTTGGGGCAGGGGTACGGCAGAAGCATATTATAGTTCCAAATTCCACCATGTAGTTAACAATTGTTGGATTAATACAAGGGTTCGAATAAGAAAAATGTCCTTGAATTATAGACCTGAATTTATGCTGACTATGGCGAATGTTTGGGGACTTTTGCAAAGATTTGAAGTGGCTTGGTCTTGGGTAAGGACGCCATTTTTTTACATACTCTAAGCTCCACCCTCCCGCCAGAGTAGTGACAGGTGCGTTTGCGTGGGGGCGGAGTTTCAAACCAGCCTTGGGGCCATCTCATTCCATCACGGTATTCGAATAGAGTTCACCGGGTTGTTGCTCCCTATCTGAACCCGTTGAATCCGGTTCCCTGGTGGTGACGGAGCCCTACTTGGCAAAAAGGTCCTCCAATCACCTGCATCTCGTTCATGCCAGTTCTCCCGACTGCTAGCCGGCGAGCTAGGTGACGAGTAAAAGTTGGGTCCGGTAGGGCTGGTGTCCATGTTTTCATCCATGTTGACGGTTTTGGGTCTTTTACTGTACGAATAAAACCACAAAAACATGCGTTTTAGCCTTTAGCCTTTAGCCAGACCGCCCCGATCCGGCACTAATGAACCGAGGAAGCCTAAGGGGCGTGGCTTACCTGCCAGGAGGCGAAGACAGTGATCGGTGCATCCCTACACCGGAGTTCAGGTCGTGATAATAAGGCTGCCCGGGCATGTCCGCCATGGAGAAGTTGACCACCGCGCCGTGGGTAATGGGCACTGCGGAAAGAAAAGAGCGGTGAGGCGCAAAAAAATCCCAGATTGTTTCCCTCCTTGCCACGGGAGACGCGCAATTAATCGTACTATTGCATGAGTGGTCATTATTGACGCTTTAGAGGCCCCGCGCATCGAATTAAACGCTCCTACTTGACCATTACGCCGTTTCTGCTGAGCCCGAAGATTTAAAAAGTCAACGCCAGTGGCGCTACGGGTTGTTTTTTTCCGGGAGAACGGCGCCACTTGTTGGTGTGAGTCGCTATGGTTTTTATACCGGGTGTTTTTTTATGAAAATAGAGCGTATCGTTGGTGAGAGGGGAAGGCACGTGCCGGCGGCGGCGTGTTGTGGTTTGAGGTCGGCCGCTGGCACGGTCCTGCCGCCAGCGCCGCCACCCACCGCCGCTACCGCCGCCGTGGCCTGGCAAAGACCCAGAACCCGCTGCTAGCCACATGGAGACGTCTAGGGAGATCCCGCCATTGGGTTATTGTCCCCATAAAGTCAACTGTTACATAAAAATCCCCCAAAATCCAATGCTAACATCAACTAGACTGTTATGCCATCCTCTTTAAAACTAGACATCAAATCCACCCTTAAAAAAGTCAGTTTAGACGGTTTTCCTCCATTTCAACTTGCTAAAAAACCACCAGGCGAATGTTTTTAAAGGTCTGACAAAGAGTTTTTAGCGGAACTACCGCCAAATCCGCTAAAAACCGCAAAGAATGTCTCAACTGGGCGATGACGGACAAGCGGTTGCATGCGAGTGTGAGGCGTACCGTATATTCCCACGCGTTTTTTGACCTTTTTAACCTCCCAGAACAAACTTAAAAATGTAACCGACGTCAACAACTACTCAAAGCAAGGCGACTGTTTTGCATTTCAAGGCTACAGACGGCGCCGGGTGTCCTATTTGTTCGATTTGGGACGTTGGCTAATGAGGTACAATGTGGAATTTCACAAGTCCTCGAACGGATGAAGTAGATTTTCCCCCCGGGTGTTAAAAAAATGGAGAGGAAAGGGCGCAAAGACGAGTGTGGTTTCCTGGAGAGTACACGTTGTTCTAGAAACGTTTGCTCAGAAGGAGGTTCGGGATTCCTGGAGGAGTTCAACACCGTCCGGCGTGTCGCTACACATACGCCATTCTTGACAAAAACCAAAAAGCCGGCCAGACCGGATGGATGGCGCGCGCCTCCCCGAAGAAAGACGTGTCATGTGACAAAATCCCCGCGTAATTTAGGCTCCGGGACGGCTAGATCTAATCCCCGGAATGGTTGACATTCCCGAGGTTCGGCACCGGTTGACAGCTTGGCTATTTGTACGGCGAAAAAAAATGGCGAGGGACTTACTTCTGGACACCCGCACCAGCTCCGCCACGCTGAAAACTCCTGATTTGATGAAGCTGTCTTCCAGATAGACTGACAAAACAAGGACAAAGTCAGATTTCTCGTCCAATAAGACAACAAAGAAGGACCATCCATTTATTCAATGTAAATCTTTAAGCCAACATCCAACTACATTACTAATTATGATCGCTAAAGCTATCGCTAGCAGGGTGTGGCTTTGGAAAAGGATCATTAAATTGTGTGTGGTTTATATCAAGGGTATTAGACGACTTTACATGTGGGCTGGATCATTTCAGATATAATATTTTGAGTTTTTTAATTCTATAAATGGATTAAAAGCCCTGAATATTCTGTTTTTTATAGATCTAAACCAAGGTTTCTTTTAGAAATTTTTTATGTATATTTTTAGATTTTTTGCAAAAAGGTTTTTTGAACTAAAAACAGAAAAATGGGTTAAAAAATAGCAATTATTGACTGTAATAAATGTAATAAACATCTATACTCTATACTTTCTCGGGCCGCACAAAATGATGTGGTGGACCAGATTTGGCCCCCGAACCGCCACTTTGACACACGTGGTTTCGATTTTTTTGCTTTCTGGAATATTCATTCACTTATCCCAGATTGAATGACAAGAATTGACTACCCTATTCAGTTCAACTATGAAATAATTAGCATATATATTTACCGATAAACCACTCAAGTGTACATTATGACCAAAAAAACTGTTAAAAAAAGCCAACTTAGTCCAAAAAAAAAACAATTTCTTTGCAATTTTGGACCCCAGAAGTCTGACAAAGGCGCTACCGTGCTGCCAATTTAATTAATTTCTTATGACCAATCAAGTTTTATCCCCGCACATGCCTGGCCGTTTGAAAAGCGGCGCTTCAGCAAGCATTTTAAGTCGCAATTACCTTGACGCCAGATGTGTCCCAGTGACGACGCAGTCCGACTTTTACGAGTCGAGAGCTTAAAAAAAATGTTTTTGCCTGCTCGACAGCCTTTTTTTAAAAAAAAACTCTAAACGAGAACGAACAATGGCCCGGAGGAGCGAGTACAGGAAGGATGACTGGTCCTCGACATACCTGGAACGGGGTTCTTGCCAGGCTCATTGTTACTGGGACTTCCTGACTGTTGGGAGTCTGCAAGCAAATTAAGGGAGGGGGGGGTCCGGTCAGTACACTTTCAAAACAATAGTTCTAATCGTACACAAGGAATTGCGTTTTGTCCAAAAAGTACCGTATTTTCTGGCGTATAAGTCTTAAAAATGGGTGAATTTGACCATTTCTCTTGCATAAGCCGCCTCCCACTTTTACAATTGTTAACAACATATTTAAAGTTTTAATAGGAAATATAAATATGTTACTTTGGAGGATTTAAAAAAAAAAATATATATATATATATATATATATATATATATATATATATATATATATATATATATATATATATATATATATATATATATATATATATATATATATATATATATATATATATATATGTATATATATTTGTCTATCATACACAAAAGAATTGCGTTTTGTCCAAAAAATACCGTATTTTCTGGCATATAAGACTTAAAAATGGCTGAATTTGACTATTTCTCTTGTATAAGCCGCCTCCCACTTTTACGATTGTCAACTCCATATTTGTGGTTTTAATAGGGGTTCCAAAAGTGTTACTTTGAAGGGAATTTAAGAAAAATATATGTATTTGTCTATTATACACAAAGGAATTGCGTTTTGTCCAAAAATGTTCTGTATTTTTTGCGTATAAGCCATTTCTCTCATATAAGCCGCCTCCCACTTTTACAATTGTTAATTCCATATTTGTAGTTTTAATAGGGGTTACAAAAGTGTTACTTTGAAGGGAATTTTTAAAATATATATATATATTTCTGAGATACTTTATCGTCTGCTGGATTGGTGTTGCCTGCACATAGACCAGGGATGGGTAAACTATGGCCCGTGGGCTATGTACGGGCCACGTTAAGCTTTTTAATCTGGCCCGGTGTCAATTCTAGGCAAGACTGGGATTGGCCTTGAACAAACTCCTCCCTCTTGGCCTCCCTCCCTCCAGGGGGCAATGAAGCGACCTGGGGACGACCCGCGGTTGAAAATCAACACCTCCCCGAGAGCGAGACACTCGTTTCTGCGTGGCTGTTAAGAGCGCAATGAAAACAGAATGTTCTTGGCCGAGGCTCAACAATGACAACGTTCTTCGGGGGCGGCGGGGGGGGGGGGGCGGAGTGGGGGGGGGCACGTATGGGAAGTTTACGCTAAATCGGGGAGAGTGTCTTTCCTCCAAATTGCTCTTTGTTCTGGGATTGTTGTTTTGGGTCTGGATTGGCGGTCCCGTTTAAGACGGCGTTCCGATGTGGCCGTTACTTTTGAAGTGGTACAAAACTTGAGTCAACATGGATTTACCCGCGTTTTACTTGAATCAATATTGAACATTCTAATTGGTACACCCGTGTTGAGTGTCTAGACTTTGGAGATGATCATCATGTTGTATCATTTCAATACAAATCATTTGATTGCCGCACTGAATTTGAACCTGGAACTACTATGACACCTACTACTACAACAATGACTACTATCAATTCACCGACTACCACTATATTACCACAACTAAATCTTCTATAATGACAAAAAAGCATTCAATTCACTAAAACAACTACCACTACAAAAACAATAACAACAACAACAACAAGACAGACTACTACAATGACTACCAAAACAACAACCACCACCTTGACACTACCACAACCGTCTGTTATTTGTGCAAATTGTTCGATAATGACAATAAAAACATTAAATTCAGTTCCCTTAAACAACTACTACTACCATCACGACAACTACCACCACTAAAACTACCACTAACACTACTACCACTAATACCACCAATACTACTACCACTAATACCACTACCATCACTACAACTACCACCACTAAAACTTCCACTAACACTACCACCACTAAAACTACCACTAACACTACTACCACTAATACCACTACCATCACTACTACTACCACTACCATCACTACTACCACCACAACCATCACTACTACCACCACTACCATCACTACAACTACCACTAATACTACTACCACTAATACCACTACCATCACTACTACTACCGCTACCATCACCACTACTACCACTACCACCACTACCACCACTACAACTACCACTAATACTACTACCACTAATACCACTACCATCACTACTACTACCATCACTACAACTACCACTAATACCACTTCCACTAATACCACTAATACTTCCACAACATCACTACAGCTCCCACTAATACTACCACAACATCACTACAGCTACCACTAATACTCCTACCACTAATAATACTACCACCACCACTACCACCACCACTACCACCACCACCACTACCACCACCAGCAGTGGTAATAGTAGTACCAGCAGCAGTAGTAGCAGTACTAGCGCCATCGACGACACATGGCATCTAATCCATCTAGCGCTGCTTAGTTGACGAATTCGCATTGATGTACTACAACACTAACTTCTTTTTCCTCTTTTCCACTGATGCAAGTACGCATGTCAAAGCCAATAATAATACTACAAGTCACCCTGAATGCCCCCCAAAACAGATTCCATTTTTGGGACACAAATTCAAACCCATCATAGACCAAATATTGCTGAATAAATACAACCGACTACAAGCTCCATTTTTCCCTTTTGTCAAGCTCCCCTGGAACGCCATCGTTTGCCGATTGGCCCGCATGGAGGTTTTGGCGCAGGATGGGCGGGGTTGCCACGCGACAAGCGTAGAGCCCCCCCACCCCACACACACACAACACCCCTCCCTTCTCCCTAAAAATAAATAAATAAATAAAAAGAGTGTAAAAATGAGCAGATGGCGGCAGCAATTAGAGATCCCGGGTAGCATCTTCCAGCAGGAGGCCCCAGCGCGGCCCCTACCGCGGCACCGGGCAGCACCGGGCGGCGCCACCTGGATGACTCAAGGTGCCACGCAAACATATGGCACATCTGCCAGGCACGGAAACACCGCCTCTTTCCCCTTACATGCTGACCTTTCACCCCTTCCTCATCTTGCAGGTGGCGGCAGAATTTCTGTTGTTGCTTATTGTTTAACTCCCTTTGTTCATTTTTCATGGATTTTTTTTGAGCCCAAATGGGATGAAAAGTGGCACAAATATTAAATAGATGATGAGGGAAATGTTGCCACGGTCATGTGTGCATTTTCAATGAAAAAAAAGACATTTTGGGTCAAAAATTTGAATGAGATATAATAGTAAAAAGCACAAGACAAATATACGGCGCAATTTTTTTTGTGCTGGCATTTCTCCAAAAGCTTTTACGATCACAAGCTAACGTGGTTACATTGTTGTTTTTTGGGCACATAAAATCTTTAAAACAATTAATCAAACGTCATTATCATTTCAAATCAAGTCCTAAGCTCTGAAAAAAACTGCAAACACGTTTACCTGGGATATTTTTGCCATAGTTTCTCTCAATTTTGATCTTATTTTGGTCTCATTTTGGTGTCATAAATACACATTTGTTGTTTTTTTTGACAAATAAAATCTATAATTAATCAAACATCATTTTCACTTGAAATTTTCATCTCAAGCTCTAAAAATAACCAGAAATTTCTCAATTTAGCTCAATTTAGCTCAATTTTTTCTCATTTTGGTTCCATTTTTGCGCCTCATCTCCTATTTTTTGCTTTAAAGTCAGGCAATGTGTATCAAAATGCGTAAAAACCACAACCAACCCTGAAATATTTTTACCATGTTTTCAATCATTTTTTGTCTCAATTCTGTCTCATTTTAGTCTCAATTTTGTCTCATTTTGTTCATTTTTTTTTGCTCTAAAGTCAGGCAGTGTGTATCAAAATGTGTACAACCCAAAACCAACCCTCGAATATTTTTTCCATGTTTTCTATCATTTTTTCTCTCAATTCTGTCTCATTTTGGTCTCATTTTATCTCATTTTAGTCTCATTTAATCTCATTTTAGTCTCATTTTATCTCATTTTGGTTCCATTTTTGTGCCTCATCTCCTATTTTTTGCTCTAAAGTCAGGCAGTACGTATCAAAATGCGTACAAGCCACAACCAACCCTGGAATAATTTTCCAATGTTTTCTATCATATTTTCTCTCAATTCTGTCTCATTTTCGTCTCATTTTATCTCATTTGATCTCATTTTAGTCTCATTTTATCTCATTTTAGTCTCATTTTATCTCATTTTGGTCTCATTTTTTTGCCTCATCTCATTTTTTTTTGCTCTAAAGTCATTCAGCGTGTATCAAAACGCGTAGAATCCGCCACGGCGGCCAATCCGAGAGTTTCCAAACAAACAGTAGGCTAACCTGTAAATAAACATTTGCGGCAGAGTGGGTTGGGCTTTGCCCCGAGAGCTTGGCAGGGCTGGCTAGTTCGCTCGCTACATCGTTGGCTGGCTCACTGATCTCGCACGGCCTGGTTCCAGAAACAACATTTCTTGGCACCCTTTGCTCTCGCCACTTGTTTAAATAAGCAAACGCAAAGGGAGCGAAAATCCGGTACCGATGGCGTTATTATCCCAAAGAAAAGCCGCCACCGCCACCGGGTGTTTTGGACGACTTTGCTACTTCGCCTTTTTCTCGTCCGGCGGGATGCTTATCGTTGTCGGATAATGACGAGGGTAATTAAGGCTAACGGCCAGAGAAATCTGGCTGGGCCAGAAAATCTTGGCGTCCAATCCCTTTTTAAGTTTCAGCCAATGAGAAGACATTCTACCTACAGAAGAGGATTATAAAAGAATATAAAATGCGGGTCATAAAGGAGGATTTTGGTGTATTTGTTTATTTTAATTGGAAATAATTCATTTGGGCTCATTTGGATTATTGACAGGCAAAATAAATGCTTTGGGATTGATTAAAAATTGATTAGGAATGGAATAAAAACATGAAATAATAAAATTACAACTGAAAGTATTAATATTTATGTTGTATTTTATTTTTTAAATCACTATAATCCTATTTTTTATAGAAAAAAACATTTAGGTGTTTTGGAAATGACATTTTACTTTGAAAGTCCCAGTTTAATTAATAACGATTAATATTTAATATTTTCATACCACTAATTTCCAAAATATTGTATTTAAAAAAAGTGTAATTAGTATTATTAGTATGAAGACAAAAACAATAAAGTTAAGCCAATTCAAATGTAATTTTTTAAACAATTTCATTGCGTGTATTAATATTATTCAATTATAATTTAAAACCTAAATAAGTAGTCAATATAATTCATATATTATTAGAATTAGAGGCCTCCCTTTAAAAAAATGAACCCTGAAAATGAATAAAATACATTTCTAGAAAACAAAAGTCATCTTTTTAAGCACACAACACATACACAAATATAGAAATATGTAATACAAACAAAAACATTTACTACAGTACATTTTCTCCTCCCTTTGGTGCCTTGCCTTTTTTTCATCGTAGATAATTGGAATGTAGAATATGTCTGGCCTAAGGAAACACCCGTCGACTCTACTTTTTTTCCCCCTCCCTTCTCTTTTAAAAACAGATATTTCCCATAGATGAATAAATAAACGAATAAAAACGACGTACAGGCAGATCCGTTTTCTGGTCGACATTTTGGGGAGAGAAAAAGAGAGAGACACTGTCCCGGCCGGCAGCCATTTTGTGCCGAGCGGGTTTCTTTTTCCGTGCACATGTACGGCCCCGTGGCTGCCAGAGGCCCGGGTTCCGAGCCAAGACGCATTTCGGCAGCCGGGGAAGGGGGGTAGGCAGGGTGTGGGGGGGTTAGGGAGGTCGGTAGGGTAGGGGGGGGGGGCGGACTTCCCAAGTAGGGGACCAGTAAGAGGGCCAAGGAAGGATCTGGCTAATTACGCCGCTCCGACGCGTAATGTTTCCACAATACAGCTGCTCCCCGGGTAAATATTTGATGTAGCCTCGGTAGACTTTTGCTTTTTTGGCTTTTTTTGGGGTGGGGGAGGGGGGCGGGGTCAGGGGGAGGGATGGACGGAAAGGGGGTGGGATCACCTGGAAACATTCAAGGAAAAACTGAACGGGGGTTTCAAGGAATACGAAGGAGTGTTTGTCTTTACTTGGAATTTGGTCTCTGTTAAAAAAATGCTATTTTATTATCAAAAAATGAGTTTTTTTGAGTGGTTGTATATTTTAGGATTATGCATAATTTATAAGGGCATTTTTGGGTGGTTTATGTGATGTGAATAGGTGGAATTTTTGAGGGAAATTAATAGTTTAGAGACAAGGAATTCTAACTGTCTTTACTCGGAATTTGTTCTTTAAAATAATTGCATGATTATCCTCCCGAAAAAATGAGTTTTTGGGTGTATATACATCTCATAATTATCCATAATTCAAAAAGGATTATCTAAGTCGCATGAAAAGGTGGAACTAAATCTTTTAGATACAATAAATTCAACAAAAATTGCAAGATTTTCTCGTCTTATACTTTTTCCGTCATTTTGACAGACAGTTCTCCCAAAAAACCTAAACCAATGGCAAAAGGACAAACCCTCATTTTACCCATCATCATTAAACATAGCTAGCATATTAGCTAACAGCATCGATTCTCCTCCATCCACGAACTATCTCAAAAATAAAAGAGTCGGCGTTTTTTGGTACGTCTGGCCGCTTTGTTGTGGAAACAAAGTGAGCCCTGCCTGGGGATGAGCGGCGACCCCCCAACAAAAGGCACCCCCGGCGTACCGTGCCAGCCATTGTGAGCCAGGCCTGCCAACTGGCGATGCCAACCCCCCAACCCCCCACCCTCTCGCCCTAGCACCCGCCCCCTTTTGTGGCAGAGACATCTGAGTGCCAACCCCCCCTCCCCCTTATCAGAGGGACAGCCTGAAAAGGTGGCCATACAAGGGGGGCATTCATAGCCAGGCATATTTCACCCAAAAAAAACGACAAGAGAAAAAGCAAACGGCTACTTTTGGGACAAACACGCCCTTCAAAATAAAACATCTCATTGGTATATTATCTTTTTAAACCATGGAAAAAACTTCCGTAAAACCACAGTAAAAAAATGACCCTAAAAACCACAAAAATGGACTCCAGTGGCACAATACCAACAAAAATAATCAAAAAAATCTCGTTAATTTCCCTAAACTTAACGAATCGTCGGCATGTTACCCCTAAAAAAACCCAAATACCCAAATAAAAACCATACAGGACTATATCGGGCCTCCACTGGGTTCACCGTCCCCCCCTGTAAAGTAAGTGACCCCATGTTACCCCTAAAAAACCCCAAATACCCAAATAAAAACCATACAGGACTATATTATGCCTCCACTGGGTTCACCACCGTCCCCCCTTGTAAAGTAAGTGGGGGAATTTCCCACACTCCTCAAACACATCAAATGACCCTCCCTACCAAACCCACCCCGTCCCTCCTCCCCCTCCGAGACGTGCGGGTTTTGAACCCTCTCTGTGTTCCCGGCCTCCCATGCCCATTGCCACTCAAGCAGCGGGGGTCCGCCGCATTTGTCTCATAATTATCCGACTGTACGGGGGGGTGACGGAGATGAAAGGGGCGACTCACAGAGCTCCTCTGTCAAAGGTCTGTCTGCCCGAGTGGGGGGGCATCTATCTGCCTTGTCCCCGTCCAAGCGTCCTCTTCTCGGCGGCGTCCCTAAAGGAATGCCTCCACTGAGCATAATCGCCCACGGCGACCGCTCGCTCGTGCGCGAGCCGCCGCCGCCGCCGTCCCCCTCATCTAAGCCCCCCCCTCCCCACCCTGGAACAGACACCCCGCTGCTTCATTCACAAGTACAAAACTGTAGAAATACCCCCCGCCCTTACATCCTGACAGACTCCAGCACCCCCCACCAAAACCCCCTTTCCGTAAGCGTTCGTGCCCCAAAGTTATTTTCGGTGAAATACACGAACGTGAGATTATTTGATTGTGTTTTTGAGATAGTAATTTTGAGATATTGTATTTTCTCGCGTATAAGCCATACATTTGCCTTAAAATCAGTAAATATGACAATTATCCTTGTATAAGACGGCAACATATTCACAATTTTTGCCTAAATATTGATAGTTTTGACAGGGAGTACAAATATGTTACGTGAAATCTTAAGATTAAAAATTATCGGAGAGATAGTTTATTTTTTTAAGGGACAAATACAGCGTATATGGTAAAAAATAGGGAAATTATTGATCCATTTAAAACATTGTAGAGAAACACGCACCCCTGGTTGTTAAGTTAAAAAGCTAAAAGTCAAAAAGTAGCTAAACTACCATAATCATATCTGCCAAATTATTTTTGGAATATATTTGAGTGGGCCCTGATGAATTGGAATGTATTTGAAGAGAGATACACTTAAGATACAAAACATGTTAAGAAACAAAGACTCATTTTGGCAAGAAGCCACATACCACTGCATTAATGTAACAAACCAACCTAAAAACAGCATTGCTTCTTATAAACAAAACATAGACAACCCTAAGTCAACTTACTCAATCCTACAAACTTTTCTCACATTTTTGTTGACATTTCAACCTCAACATTAGAACCCTACACCCCAATTCCCAATCCAAACTATCCAAACTTATAAAAAATCCACTTTTAAAGGTACAGGAACTGAAAAGATGACCCTTGTTGGTCCAACCCCTGAGACTGTAAAGCTCTCCACTTTTTCCCGAGCCCCGCCTCCTGGCCCCGCCTCCTCACTGCCACCTTCTTCTTCTTCTTCTCCTCTTAACTACTTGCTAGGAGTTAATGGACTGTTTTGGCTAGCCTCCAGACGGTGAGTGTCACCTCATTAGCCTATGGCGGCTCGCTCCCAGACGACTCCTCGCGTGGAAGAAGAAGGAGGAGGGCTAGCGCCGCCGGAACGCCATTGGCCCTCGCTCGTAACCATCACTCAACCCCCCGGCCCCCCCTTTTCTTAACTCCCCTTCCCAGCGCTAGAGTGAATGAGAATGCTGGCATGCATAATTCAATCCAAAGTCTGGTCACTTCTCTCCTTCCTTCTTGGAGTTTTGCCACCACGGAAAAGAAAGCCAGTTGGTCTCGGAGACGAGGCCAACCTCCCGACCCTGTGTGGAGCCATTCTTCGTGGCCCCGCCCCCCTCCCTTTTCCCCAGCTTGCCGGATGAATGGCAGGGTGGCAACAGCGGGCCAATGTAAATGCCAGCCAGCCTCTGCCAGTCAATTACACCGCAACAAAGCTAATTGTTTGTGGGGTTCCGCCATTGTTTCAGGCGCAGATGCCACGTCCTCGCTTTCTCACAGAAGAAACCTCCAAAGGCACCCCGGCCGCCGACGGAGCAGGTGGGAAATAGCCATATACCCCTATACCCGTTTACCCTTATACCCATTTACCACCAAAACCCATTTCTCACCCTATACCCATTTACCTCTACACCCATTTCTCACCCTATACCCATTTACCACCAAAACCCATTTACCACCAAAACCCATTTACCACCAAAACCCATTTACCACCAAAACCCATTTACCACCAAAACCCTATACCCCCATACCCCTATACCCATTTACCCCTATATCCATTTACCACCAAACCCCATTTACCCCCATACCTCTATACCCCCATACCCCTATACCCCCATATCCATTTACCACCAAAACCCATTTACCACCAAAACCCGTTTACCACCAAAACCCATTTACCACCAAAACCCTATACCCCCATACCCCTATACCCATTTACCCCTATATCCATTTACCCTATATCCATTTACCCCTATACCCATTCACCACCAAAACCCATTTACCACCAAAACCCCTATACCCCCATACCCCCATACCCCTATACCCCCAAACCCCTATACCCCTATACCCATTTACCCCTATACCCGTACACCCATACACCCATACACCCCTCTCGCCGTCTCAGAAATAATGTCTACAATCATCCATGGCAGCTAATGGGAACTTAAGGAGATCCTAATGGGTTCAAAATGTCATGATATTCTCATCTATACAGGTGGCGAATGGACTGGATTGGACGCTCTACTTAAAGTAGACCAATGACATGGCCACCATGATGACCCCCAGGGATGGGAAACCAAACCAATATTGAAGTTGAACCCTCAGAATCAGGCTCCGTTTCAATATGATTTCGGTAATGGGAAAAGATGATCTGGCAGACTCCTCCCCCTCGTTTCATTTCGGGGGGGTCTTGCCGTTTTCCCACGAGGCTCGGCGGCAATAATCTGGCGAAATATTTGCACAGATGACGCCGGCGCCGATGGGAGAAGGGGGGGGGGATCTGACTTTTCAGCTCTGGAACTGACCCCGCCCCTTTGCGCTTAGCCCAAAGGCGGAAAAACACAATTGAATTGGAACGGGGATGGCGTCAGCTGGATTGCAAGTGAAGATGGGGAAAAAACACCTGCAAAAACACGCTTTAATGACATGCGTTAGCCACACTGGCAATCTGGGACAATTAGCCAACCTCATCTGGTCGATGGGGGGCGTTAACCCCGTCGCCGCCATGGAAATGTGGACAAAAACTTTTGCTAACGCCGCTAACTCTAACCAGACCATTTATTATCAATGGAAAGAGTTCAAAAATGTCTAAATAAGACTGTCAACAGTTCCCATAAAGTCGGAATTCAGGTGACTATGCAAATATGAAGTTATCTTGTAGTTTTTTTAAGCCACGCCCCATTACAGCCCATCAAATTTAGCTATTTTATAGCACAAACTCCAACTAAAATCATCCCAAATCGCACGTGCATAAACGGACATTGTTACACATCCTGCGCAAATGTTTGGGCAGGAAAAATTCCGCCCCCCCCCCCTGTTAAAAAGGTCCACCCGCTTACAATGGGCAGACTTGTGCACACACACAAAAAAACGCCCCC
Source organism: Stigmatopora nigra (assembly GCF_051989575.1). NCBI lineage: Eukaryota > Metazoa > Chordata > Actinopteri > Syngnathiformes > Syngnathidae > Stigmatopora > Stigmatopora nigra. Next base: position 8,457,273 of record NC_135527.1, on the reverse strand, counting down.
CCCCCCAATCAATTGGGCAAGAATCGTACAGATCGTATGACACCATATGGAATTCTTTTTACACATAATGTATTTCCTTTGCAGGCGCTGTGAAAGGCGAGGCCTACAGGGAGTAGGGGGGGGGGGTTAAAAAAAAGTAGTATGTATGGAAAAGAGGGAGGCAGGGTTGGGGGGGGGGGGGGGTCGGGGGGTTTAGCAAGGGGGCGGTCCAAGCATGCTCAGCGAAAATATGCCTCATGCACTCGTTGAACTTGGGGCCTGCGTGGGCTTCTCTGAAGGTTACAGGAGAGGCCTGTGCACAGAGGAACAGTAGGAAGGAGCCACGCACAACCGCTCCACACGCAACACCTTTTAAGCCACGCCCACCTGCCCGGCAAGCCGCGCAAAAAAAGGGAATAAATGCCAGGCGTACGCCAGGGTTTGTTTCTCCGATAAGGTCGGCGTTTGTCGTTTAACACGGTGCTTCCTTCCCTTTGGTTGAATCCGAGCTTGGTATTCGTAGCTGTAGCCACGCCCCCCCCCCTCTACACCCCCCTCCGGCCCACACAAAGGTAGGAAACGGGGTGCATTGTGGCCAGAGTCGCTAAATCACAAGGCATAGGGGATTCGTACTAGATGAAGGGAGGGAAAAAATGGAGTTCTTATGGAGGGAAAGTGGAGTATGGTAAGGGGGGGTTGGTTTTTGGGGCGGGGCTATTTGCCTTGGGGTCTCAGGGGGGGGGGTGGATAAGTGAAATGAGTTAAAAGTGTGATCCCTTGGGGTATAACTGACAAAATGCGAGAAATGTCAACAACTCTAGGAAAAAATGCTAAGCTAAGCTAAAATAAGACTGTCAACCAAACTCTGGACTTGTACCACATCATCCATTTCCCATTTAAACCATTTTCCCTGATATAAAAAGTCATAAATAACATAACAAAACAACCATCCAATAAACTCCCTTTAATCCAATTCCTACACATATGCTACTGGACTACAAGTACCCATGCAAAATCGTCAACACCACTTAGCCAGAGCTGAAATTCAAGTTCCCCTCTGGAAAGGGGGACGTCAACAAAAGGAGCACATTAACCCCCGGTGGGGGGAAAGATGTCAAAGGTCAAGGGGTGGTAAACACTACGTCTGAGCCAACAGGTCGCTTTGGCCTTTCCTGGAGAATTAGCAGACCGTTAACAGCTCGTAAAAGAGCCGCTTTTACGCTTGGTCGCCGATTACGGCCGCTTTCGTAGAAAACAGGGTTGCCGTGCCGTTAAAGCCAGACGAGTGGCGGTCCGATACCCCAACGCCAACCCCCCCCCTCCAAACCGCCGAGACGTCACGTCGCGGATGTCAACCGAGACGATGGAAAGCTCGCAAACAAATAGAGCGGGGGTGCACTTGCCGGATTAGTTTCTGATTTATAGTAGCTACAGACGTCAAGAAATCCAGCTGGAGGCGGAGCTATGGCCAGGCGCAAACCGGCACAACCTGACGAAGTTAAGTTTGTTTCCCTTAATTGACCTCGGGAACATTATTTGCGATGGTAGGCACGCCATTTTGCTTAAAAAAAAGGTCAAAACGATTAAAATGAAGTCATTTAAATTGTTCGAGTGTCCTGATTGGTTCATTTTAAGTCGTCTATAATCAATAAATATCTATAAAATACATCTAAATCCAATTTTGACTAGAAATATTGACAGAAAAATATGTTTTTGACTTGGAATAAGAACAATCGTATGTCCTAGTGGATGTTATATTAAAAAAAATAAGCCAATTATTTTCAGTTGTTGTTTTTAAACTGACATCCCATCAAAAACAATGCTGTTATGAAATTAACAATAAGATTATTTCTGCTGAATTGATTTCCAAAACTATATTTAAAGATGCGATTCCAAGTAAAGCGCGCACCCAGTGGCTAATTAGCATTTTTGCGAAAGGCATTCATTTCCGTTTCGCCTCGGGACAAAACATGTTCCAAAAATGGCTGCATATTTACCGTAAAACCAGATGTAAAAAAATCCCCTTGCTTTGTTTCAAAACAGGAAGGACGCTAACGCCGTTTTGGGCTAATTGTTATGTGAATTATAGCGCCAAAAATAGAGTAGTTATCAACGTTAAATCTCATAGTTGCCATTGGATTTTAAGATTTTTAACATTTTGGGAAGTACTTTTTTAAAAATTGAAAGATTATACGATTAATTAATAGTAAAATGAGACAAAATAGGTACCTGTTGATGTAAGTTATCAGTTTTAGGAGTAATTAAAGTTAAAAAAAGGCAATTAAGACATTTTGCATATGAGAAAAGTGGCAAACTACGAAAAAAGTACAGATTATAGTCCGTAAATACGTAAAGTGGAATTAAAAAGGTTGTGCCGTAGGAGTGCCTTAAATTAGTAACGCATTGAACAAAAACGTTAAATGCTAATTAGCGATGTCATCGAGAAAAGACGCTGGACGAGACGTAGAATTCGCTGAGCTCATTCTGACAACAAGGGGCCGGGCTGGGGGTGCCGGTTGGCCGTTTCGCAACGGCGCCTTTGTTTACACAGGTGGTGGACGGTCAGTCGGGGCCGCTGGTTGGATGAAACGCTGAAATTTGCACATTTTTTGGGAAGTCGGAAGGCTGAATTCAAGTCATTTGGCTCGTAAAAGGGTTTTACATGCATGTACATGCATGTACATACAAGTACATACATGTACGGGCATGTTCGTGCGTGTTCGTGCATGTACGTGCATGTACGTGCATGTACATGCACGTACATGCACGTACATGCATGTACATACATGTACATGCACGAACACGCACGAACACGCACGAACATGCCCGTACATGCATGTACATGCATGTAGATACATGTATGTGCATGTATATGTATGTACATGCACATACATGTATGTGCATGTACATACATATACATGCACATACATGTACATGCATGTACATGCATGTACATACATGTACATGTATGTACATGCATGTACATGTATGTACATGTACATGTATGTACATGTATGTGCATGTATATGTATGTACATGCATGTACATGCATGTACATGTATGTGCATGTATATGTATGTACATGCATGTACATACATATACATGCACATACATGTACATACATGTATGTGCATGTACATACATGTACATGCACATACATGCACATACATGTACATGCATGTACATGCATGTACATGCATGTACATACATATACATGCACATACATGTACATACATGTACATGTACATACATGTACATGCATGTACATACATATACATGCACATACATGTACATGCATGTACATGCATGCACATGCATGTACATGCATGGACATGCATGTACATGCATGCACATGCATGTACATACATGTACATACATGTACATGCATGTACATACATGTACATGCATGTACATGCATGTACATACATGTACATGCATGTACATGCATGTACATGCATGTACATGTATGTGCATGTATATGTATGTACATGCATGTACATGTATGTACATGTACATGTATGTACATGCACATACATGTATGTACATGTATGTGCATGTATATGTATGTACATGCATGTACATACATATACATGCATGTGTATGTATGTGTATGTATGTGTATGTATATATGTATGTATGTATATTTATGCATGTGTATGTATGTATGTATATTTATGCATGTGTATGTATGTATATGTATGTATATGTATGTATGTATGTATGTATGTATGTATGTATGTGTGTGTGTGTGTGTGTGTGTGTGTGTGTGTATGTATGTATGTATGTATGTATGTTTGTATGTTTGTATGTATGTATATGTATGAATGTATGTATATGTATGTATGTATTTCAAAACTATTTCAAACAAAAGGACCCCCTAAAAAAAACTATAGTACTTGACATTTTATTTCCACTGACTTCACCCTAAAAAATCCCACTCTCCTAGCTTCTCCCCCACACTTGAAACCCAGCCGTCATCCCACAATACTCGGCGAGGAAAGTTTTGGCCGGCGTTTTTGCGCTGGCTCGGACAAGGGGGCGGAGCCTGGGCCGGGGTCCGTGACGAGCGACATTCCCTTCGGCGGGGCCTCCCGAGCTATTTCCACCCGCGTTCTGCCGGCCTGACCTGAATTGTGGCTCTTCACCTCAGAAGACCCCGCCTGGTTTTTTTAGCCCATGTTTTAGCCGTGCGCGTGTTTTACTTGCGTTTGGCCGCGTCAAACGGCGGCAAAAGAAAGCAGCTGTAATCCTGCTGAGCTTCTCAGCCACAAACAATGACAACACGCCGCCCCTCCTTCCCCATTTTTTTTTTGGCACACTAACTGTGTGGTTAGATAAACGCGCTGTAATTGCGTTTAATCTATGTTTAAAGTTACACGTTTTGGAAACAAGTACAACCGGGGGTTGTTTTTGGCAAACAGCTGCCGGGTGTTATGTACCACGTTGAATTAGCTGCCGCCCTTCCTTCCACTTCCGAAGAATCGGACGTCTATACCAACGAGGAAATTAGACAACTAGCATAACCAGTTAAATTTGAAAACATAAATACTTAAAAACGCTTATTGTGAAACTGCAAAAGATCCAAATTACATGGCAACAATCCTTCCCAACCCTCCATGTCCAAATAAATTGGACATCTCATTATATTTTAACTAGTTCTGGGTAAAAAAAAAATATATATACATATAATTTCAAACTTTACGTAAAATAAAATGAACAGACGAAATAAATCAACAAAAACAAAGCAATATCATCTTGATCTTCCAAGAAAACTCCCCGGACTGACCCTAAAAACAAGCCCCGCCCCTTCTTTGAGGCCACACGACGGCTCTTATTGTGGCGGCGCCCTCGTAGCGCCGGCGGCGGCGGCGGTGGGGGCCCAAAGACAGAGCCGTCACCTGCCAGACTGCTGGAATGTTAAGACCATGCCTTTGCTAATTGGATTTTGCGCACGCCGTCTTAAAAGGGGGGTGACGGACATCCAGCGACTTGAGCCTCCCAGAATTGTTCCCCCCTTGAAAAGGCCCCCCACCATAGGAACACTCAAGTCTCAATAAAAAAACGTCAACGTTAAATACCACCAGAAAATAGCCAGTTTGATTGACAGCATTCAAAAATGACAAGACCAAAAACCCAAAAAAGTAGCCATATTGAATATATACATTAACTACTCATACGTCAACATACTGCACTCATCATCCCCACGCCACTTCCTTGCTACTTAACCAACGAAAATGATGCGACTCGTAAAAAAATGAAAGATATAAAGTTTTTCAAGTAAAAAATGGTTCGTTTACAAAGTCCGAAGACCGCCGGAATGGCGGTGTTTCCTTCACCTGGAGCCGGATTTTAAGGAATGGGTACGGGAATGCGATACTGCCAGTGACACCCAATACCTCTGCACGCTGTCCTGCCCTTGTCATCTCCTATATATATATAAATATCTATATCTAAACGTATATACAAGTATAGTACAGTCGGCGTTTGCGTACACCTCGACCCCACGCCGCTCCCTTCCATCTAATCAGCAAGCCAAGCTGCGCGGAATACATTAAGAAAAGTGCGTTCGTCGCCGATCAATAGCTTCACCATTGACTTGTCCACCCCCCTACCCCCCCCCCCCCCCCAACCCCACTCCACTTCATCCATTTTAATGTCCGCAACCCAGTGTATGAGGACATAGTGAATCATAACAAAAGTGCTTCATCTGCTTAGCATAATGCTTCGTCTATTTTTGTATCTTGGCCGCAATGTTTGTCCAGAATGCCGCAGTTTGATGCCGAGTCGGGTTGGGGGGGTGGGGTGGGGGGTGGGGGGTTATACTGGCAGTATACGCAAAGTCAGCCAAAGCTTCCTACTCCTAATAGTTGGCAGCGAGTCGGTATGGTCTGCCAGAGATCACACCCGGACCCTTTCGGACCCCGCCCCCCAACCCCCAAGCCGCCTCCCCCCCCCTTCCCAGTTATCCGTTTGTTTCATTCATGTGGCGGAGTTGGCAGAGTGCCTTGCGCTTTTTGCCCCGCGACCCTTCGCCGCCCTTTGTTTGTGTCGCCAGCTTTTGACGGGTGTGATTGATTTAAAGCTTAAACATTTTATTTTATTTTAATGTTGGTTTAAGAACAGTTTGGGCCAGTTAAGAGAAGTCATAGTATAGTCTGGATTCTCATTATTTTGAATCAACAATAAATGAAATAAGTCCTCTCAATTCTCCAAAATGTGTACTCTACTATTTAGCCCCTTTTAAATGTCCTATAAATACTTCTCTAATCTTAAATTGAAACCTTAAATAACGATTTCACACTGATTCACTCCTAAAATAAAAAAAAATTTCTAACCACCCTTTTTTCTGATGGCGTCCGATGGCTTTTAACCGGGGGACGAATATTGGACGGGAACCTCGGAACGAAGGGAGCCGGATTAGGGCCCCACAGTGCCCCATTGTTAATTGGGCGCCATGTGCCAAAGCGACAGAGGGATTAGTTTGTACAGCTGCCGCCATTTGTCATAACTGCCCTTAACAAGACGCACATGGCCGCCGTTCATGAAGGAAGTCGGGAAGGGGAGTTTAAGGGAAGGGGAGGGGAAAACTCCTCACCTGACTCGGCCCCAAGAACTCAAATCTGGACCGTGTTTGGCACTGGCCGATACATCTAACCCAAACCCTTATGACAAGACCCTAACCCTTATGACAAGAACCTGAACCTTATGACAAGACCCTGAACCTTATGACAAGACCCAAACCCTTATGACAAGACCCAAACCCTTATGACAAGACCTTAACCCTTATGACAAGACCCTAACCCTTATGACAAGACCCTAACCCTTATGACAAGACCCAAACCCTTATGACAAGACCTTAACCCTTATGACAAAACCCTAACCCTTATGACAAGACCCTAACCCTCCAGTTTGGGAAAAACACTTGGCCAGCTTAGGGGGGCAGGCAGACTGACATTAGACCCCAGACCGGAACAGAGATGTCAAAGATGGCAAAAGTCGGCATTTAGCGGGTGTCAAAAGTCGGGAAATACCCAAATAGGTATCGAGGGAGCCGTAATTATCGGCGGTGGGGGGCGGAGACCTTATTACAAAGCCCACAAGTTAAATGCAGAACAGGCTTTTGGGCACTTTTTTGCAGCGGGATTTTCGCCTGGCCACAAAAGGACGAGACGACTCGAGGGGACAAAGGACAAGTCGGGGAGGGGGGGGGGTCTCCCGGGCAACCACTCTGCTCGTCTATCCCTGCCCATGGCACTCCAATACCCATTTTTCTTTGCTCGGAAGGTTCCTCCCCGTGCCAAAAAGTCGCCGCCTTCTGCGGGGCGCTTCGCCGGCGAATGGAGGGAGGAGGGGCTTGCAGGGAGTCTTCCTCGGGACCGCCGGAAACCGGGTCAGGGTTACCAAAAATCCGAAGACGGGTAGCAGAGTCTGTCTCCCAGAATCCTTTCAGGGAGACGTTAGACATTTTTTAAAGTGTTCCAAAAAATTAGAGTGCTTTGGGCTAGGGGCCAAATTTGGGAGAGTTGTCCAATGTGCCCATTTGTTTTCATTGGGGAGGACCGGCAGACTGGGACGGGGGGGAGGAGCCGACTCTCTAGTCAAGTGGCCTCCAGGGATTCGGGTTCGAGGTCCTCCCTGAAAGCCTGGGAAAGCGCAAGGGGAGCCCGGATTTCGGTGCTCCAGTCCGCCGTCCACGGAAGGGGGCGGAGTCCACTTTTTTGGGAGAGAGGGGAGGGGCTGGAGCGGTCCGCTAATAACGGAGGCCGGGTCGTGACCGGTGATGGCGTTTGACAAAAGAGCGGTAGATCACAAGCATCCGGCGAATGAAAGACGGGCGAGAGAGAAAGAGAGAGAAAACGGAAATAGCTGCGGGGTTAAGAGGAAAAGAGATTGGGAAGACACCGAGTGGGAAGCGCAAATCAATATGGCCGGCGCCCAAGACCGGGAAGGCGTTCTAAGTGGATTAGATTGAGGGAATGTGTTCGATAGGTTATGGCTCTGAGATAGAGGTGGCCAATGCGCCGCCGGCTCTCTTGCATACTAATGAGGCAGCCGCCGAGGAAGCCCGGCACCGGGTTGCGCGGTTCACGCTCGGAAAGCTTTGCTACCAATCCACCGCGGGCTTTACGCTTTTAATGTTGCGTTGGGAAGGGGGCCCATAGTGCCGTTTGCTCGCCGTTTACTAGCAATCCAATCCATTGGCCAAGAGAAAGTAGCCGCACAAGAAGCTGCAATTTACCGTCTTAAGTTTCTTAGCTTGGACACTAGAGAGAGCCCTCATTTCACCATCAATATATAGGAAAGAATTTTAGGAGAATTTCAGAATAACATAAAGCTACATTCCTGAAACTATTGAAATATTGCCATTTTTTATGTTAATATTCCCAAAATATTGCTATTTTTTATGTTAATATTCCCAAAAAACTGCCATTTTTATGTTAATATTCTCAAAAAACTGCTTTTTATGTTAATATTCCAAAAAACCGCAATTTTTTATGTTAATATTCCAAAAAACGCAATTTTTTATGTTAATATTCCAAAAAACTGCCATTTTTTATGGTAATATTCCCAAAAAACTGCAATTTTTTATGTTAATATTACAAAAATATTGCTATTTTTTATGTTAATATTACAAAAATATTGCTATTTTTTATGTTAATATGCCCAAAAAACTGCTTTTTATGTTAATATTCCAAAAAACTGCCTTTTTTATGTTAATATTCCAAAAAAACTGCCATTTTTTATGTTAATATTCCCAAAAAACTGCTTTTTATGTTAATATTCCAAAAAACGCCATTTTTTATGTTAATATTCCAAAAAAACTGCCATTTTTTACATTAATATTCCAAAAACATTACCAGTACAACCATTCAAACTGTAAAAGATGCCTATACCAATCTTTAAAAAAAATAATAATAATAATTCCAATGCCGTTTATCTGGCGCAAAAAAATGTCCGGTCTCAAACCCGGACCCTTCAAACAACGAGCCCTCGGCGCAAACCACCGCCCCCAAAAAAGGTCAACGAGGCGGGAACAAGGCACGTTTTCTTAAGCGATCCGCCGCGCTCAATTACACTTCACAGGACGGCGGGGCCGTATCTCTTTGCCGGGGTGGCGGCCCCCGGGGGCCAAAGGTTAAGCCCGGGGGCTTCTTAAACACGCTCTCCATTAACGTGCCGGCCTGCCCAGCCAAATCCAAACAAGAAGACAAAAAAGACAAACCGTGTTAGGTGGCACCTGGACCAAAGACAACATTACACTTTGCATACATTCTCCAATCAATGATTGGTCGCCATCCCATTACCTCAACTCAAATTACATCACTGTCAATCAATTAATGATGACAATTCCCCTCAATTAAGCCATTATATTTCTTCTATTTAATTATTTAATAACATTTAACCTCAATCTCAGTCTAGAGAACGTCCCCACCCACTTTGTGGACTTCCTGTATGTGGCTCCAATTTTTTTTACTAGTTCTATAATGTCTACTGTGTCTTTACTTGCTACGTTTTTGCTTCTAAAACCAATTAAATTTTCCCAAAAACAAGATGAGAAAGTTCTAACCTAATCTAAAATAACTAACCATACAAACACAATGCCGCAGTATTAGTACATTGCTTGCTGACATGTTATGTTTATATAGCAACTGATGCTAAAAGAATGACAACATTAGCAGTCCACATCGAAAAAAAACCTTCATTATAGCCCAAATGGGACAAACCAGATCAATTTTACGCCCCAAAAAATGACTTTTTGAATACAAAAACAATTCAAAATGACCAAAAAAACTAATCAGACGAAAAAAAAGATCTTCATTATAGCCCAAATGGGACAAACCAGATCAATTTGACCTCCCAAAATTGACTTTTTGATTACAAAAACAATTCAAAATGACCAAAAAAACTAAATCAGACCAAAAAAACCCTCATTATAGCACAAACCAGATCAATTTTACCCCAAAAATTGACTTTTTAAATACAAAAACAATCAAAATGACCAAAAAAACTAATCAAATACGGGACAAAAATACAAATTGACCAGTATGGAATCAATCCACCAGTCCACCAAGCCAGTTGGCACAATGGACCCAAAAACACAAAAACCCAAACAAAAACAATAACAAAAATATCCCCATTAGGCATACCCGCGTCTCCCCCCTATCTTATCTTATTTTTTGATGCTAGTAATTCATACCCTGGACAACAATGTTGGATCCGGAATAGTTAAAAAAAAAAAAAACAACAACAACGAGAAAATGCTTCAAAAAACGGCGTGGTCTGCATTGCGGATGCCAAGCGACGAATGAAAAGGCACGCCGCTGCAGGCAGACAAAGAGGGTTCGATGCCAACCTCGGAAATGCTCCAAACCCCCCCCCCACCCCCCCTTGGCATGCCGTGAAACAAAATGGCGGCGCGCCGCGCAATATGGCCGCATTGTCTGGAAACGGGCCATGGCTACAAAAGAAGGGCGCCACGTTTTGGACGACAAAATAAAATAACGGAATTTGGTTTTTATCAATTTTTATGGCTTGATGTCCAAGCCATCTGAAGCGAAAAGGTTGGCAGTAAACGTAGAAATTGATTTATATTTTGATTCCATCTATTTTGATTCAATTTATTCCCAATTCCCCCAAAAAATATTGACTAAAAAAACAATTGTGAATTGAAGAATGAGGGTTTATTTTTTCCTAAATATATTTTAGTAGATTATTTTTAAGTCATGAATTAATACTTAAATACTTTTATTTTTCAGAAAATATTGAGGAATTATTTAATTTTAACAAAACAAAAACCAAAACAAAGGAAAAGAATACAACAATAAACTACTAATACTATTAATACTAGTAATAAACTCAGTTTTGTCCATTAAAGCCCGTGTTTTACTTCCACTGTCCCACTTCTAACGTATTGAAACAAAACAATCTAATGACGACATTCCGCCAAAAAAACTGGACTGCTTTCCCGTCCCGCCCATTTTACAGAACTATTCCGCAAAAAAGCAGCCAATTGGAGGTGAGCATTTTTCCAGTCCTATTGAAGGGAGAGCGACCAGTCGGCAAGCAGATGCCAAGCGCCGGGGACGTCCCACAAAAGACACAAAAGAAGCGCCCATGCCAACCCGGGTGCCAGCGGCAACCGTTCTTACGGGCGGGCGCCTTCTGCTTCGTACCCACCGCCATTTTGTCTGCGGCGAGCGAGCCACACTAAAGACGGACTCAAGAAATAAAGTGCGCAAAAATCCTCGACATAAATTCAGTGTGTGAGACTGAATTATGCTTCAAAAATGAGATATTTTGTTAATTTTTGCCCCCATATGCCTCAACTCAGTGACATTTTAAATACACTACATTTTTTTTACTGATTAAACACACTTTTATACTTAAATAAGTGTATTAGTACTTTGTACTTAAGATTAAGTTATCGTCCAATCTGATTAGACTGAGATTTAAGGTATATTTTTGATACTTGGATCATTATAAATGATTAATATTCACTCCCTAAAAAACATACATTTATGTATATTAATGTATATTTATGTTATATTAACAGTAACGTGTATTAGAATAACCAAACGAAGCAAAATCGGTTAGAGCGAGATTTAAGGTCTATCAATGACAATAAAGTTATTATTTTTTTATTGAACAGTATGTCAATATATTCGAATAAATAATCATCAATTATTTTTTGTATACTTTTTTCTTTCCCTAAAAAGAACTTTTATATTTACCAGTATGCCAAAATAACGTATTTTCGAATAACTAATCATCCTATATGAGAGATTATTTTTTGTATACTAAAAAATTATGAATTGTCAACCCCTAAAAACTGACTTTTATATTCACCAATACGTCCATTTAACCTAAAATTCTCATCCCCATCCACTAAAAATACCAATATTTATCTATTTCCGTCCTTCATCAAAACAAAACATGACTAAGTATACCAACAAAAGCATAGTAGTACTTTAAAAGTCAAAAAATACTCCAAAAAAGACATCATTCAACCCCATATTTGAGCTCAATAGCTAAACTCCCCATAGATATCTTCCATATAGAATCACATCCACCCTCAAAGAACACACCATAGAGCATAAAGACAAAACAGTTATTCCCTTTCAAAAACCGATTATAGCGCTCAAATCCTACCTTGGTCCTGGACGTAGTAGGCCAGGAACAAGTCCAGTTCCTTGACGGAGACGGTGATGTGATGCGGCTGGACGCAAAGCGCCGGATTGGTGCAGTGCGGCGACTTGACCAGACGCTCGCCATCGGTACTTTCCAGCGGGATACCCTTGAAGAGAATGACCATGACCAAGTCCAGGCGCCATACTTTGTCGGCCTGCCGTAGACAGTCGATGCGCCGGATCTTGCCCTTCTGATCCGGATTGGACAGGACGCAACACGGGTGTTTCTTGCCCGTCACGCTCAGGACAAAGTCCTCGCGGTACTCCTGCCGGATGTCCTTGCGTAGCTTGGCCAGTAGACGGGAAGCCCACTTTTGCTTGACTTCGGCCTTCTCGCTGAGTAGCTCGTCCTTGACGGCGCGTTCTTCGTCCTTGGACATTCGTTTCTCGTGTTTTTTGAAGTACTTGCGTTTGCGGGCTTGCAGGTTGAACCACGTGTAGGCGATGGCGCGCACGTGCGGCAGCAGCGCCTCGATGAACGGGTGGAACTCGTCCTGGAGAGGGAAAACACATGTCGACAAAATGAGCAAAAACTCCAAAAAAATTAATGTATTTTTTGGGAGTTCCTAAAATTGAAAACACCACTAAAACGTAAATTTGACCACCTAAATGTGTACAAAAATTCCTAGAAGCAAAAATTTCCAACAAGTTGCCTGCCGTCCTCATTATCAACCAAAAATTGGGTTGAAATATGTATCTATGATGGTCCTAAAATTCAAAACACCATAAAACACAAATTGGCTAGCAGAACTTAACCAACTACACACAAATTACACAAAAAATCCTAGAAGTTAACATTTTCCAACATGTTACCTGCCTGCCGTCCACATTATCACCCAAAAAATGGGTTGAAAAATGTATCTATGATAGTCCTAAATTTCAAAAAACACCATAAAACACAAATTGGCTAGCAGAATTTAACCAACTACACGCAAATTACACAAAAAATCCTAGAAGTTAACATTTTCCAACATGTTACCTGCCTGCCGTCCTCATTTTCACCCAAAAATGTATCTCTGGGGGTCCTAAAATTGAAAAGGCCCCAAATTGGCACTGAAACGCAAATTGGCTGGCAGGATTTGAACACCTACACGCGTACCAAAAATTCCTAGAAGCAAAAACGGGTTGCCCACCGTCCTCGTAGTCACACACAAAAAAAGATTACAAGGGGTCCTAAAATATAAAAGGCCACATATTGGCACTGAAACGCAATTTTGGTTGGCAGGATTTGACCACCTACGCGTGTGCATAAAAAATTCCTAGAAGCAAACGGGTTGCCAGGCGTTCCAGTACCCACACAAAAGAGGGTGAAAACATTTATCTTTGGTGGTCCTAAAATTGAAAAAGGTCACAAATTGGCACTGAAATGCAAAAAAAAAATCGGCTGGCAGAATTTGGACATCTAAACGCCACATGAGAATTCCAAGAAACGGGTAAAAAACAAGGTTATAATATTCAACTTTGGCGGTCCTAAAATTGAAAACATCACCAAAAAAAAAGACGATTTGGGCAATATAATCCAACAGGATTTTTAGATTTTTAAAAAAAAAAATGAAACTGGATTGTCTGTTTAATCAAAAATGTTTGGAATCTGTTGTCAATTAGAAATATTTTTAAATAAAAAAGCTTTATTGATACTGGAAATTTAAAGGTAATAAAATTGAAATCCTGGGAATCTGTTTTGTCAAAATTGAGTGACAGTTTTAATGAATTTTTCATTAATTTAACAATTACCAGAAAATTCAGGTGATTTCTTACCAAAAAAATGTGGGAAGGTTTATCAGTTTATCTTAAAATAGACAAACAATAATTAGGCAAAAATACAATGACAATTTTAGAGAGGTACTCTGTCCACGTTGTTGATTTTTTTAGGGAATTTCCAACAAAGTGTCATGTCTTGGGACGTCTTAAAAAATGGCAAAAAAAATACGAGAAAAAAACGGTGGAGGAATGTGGCGGACGGCCATTTAAGAGCGGCCGTGTAAAAATCCAACACGGCGCCAGACTCTCGATTTCATGCACCTTTTTTTGCCTTTTTTTCCCCAATTAATTTCTATTTTTTTTTTGGGCGTCTAGGAATCCAAATCCCGTGAAGCCGGAAAGAAGGAACGACCAAAAAAAAAAGTGCAATCCTCTTAAGCGCCATCTCAAGTCAATCACTCACTTAATGCCAAGTCAAACATAAACAATTGCCATCGGGCAAAAATCGAAGACGACTAAAATAAACAACAAATATGCCATCACCTTATCAAAAAACAAAATAACCAAATAAAGTCAATAAACAATACATTTTCCATCCACAAATTTAAAAAAATGACACCAAAAATGATCAGCAATTGTCCCAAATTGGATTTCACGTCAAGGAATTTACAGTTTAAAAACAAATAAAGATTAAAAAAGTCCGTAAATACCTGAGTGAGACAAATGGGAGAATACATGACGAGTGGACCCCAAAAAAAGTGAAGAAGAAGAAGAAGAAGAAGAAGGGGGAGAAAAGAAGAGTTGCGTCCGACTTTTAGCCGTCCATTCTCGCGGCGCCAGGCAAACTCATCCGCGTCAAGCCACCAGACTCAGACTCAGAACCCCACCAATGTTTGGAGGAGACCAAAAATCCATCCACTCGCCCCCCTGGGGCCCCTCTTTTTTTTAACGTCCGGAATCTATACGCCGAGAAGACAGGGGCCGCGGCCCCGCTGTCGGCTGGCAGAAGAGCTGCGCGCGGTTCGATGTCGCAGCCGGACGGACGGACGGAGTTGTGACGCTGCTCTGCTTCTTCATATGTGGCGCAGCTCCGTCGTGCCTGCGTGCGTTCCACCGTGCCACCGTGCGCCTTTCCTGCAAATCCCGACAACTTTTTCTCTCTCTCTCTTTTTCTCTCTCTCTCTCTCTCTCTCTCTCTCTCTCTCTCTCTCTCTCTCTCGAACCCACGTAATTACACGCTACTCACACAGTCCTCCTCCCCCTTTCTACTCGCCCTCCCACCTCCTTCTTCCTCCTCTTCCTCCTCCTCCTCCTCCTCCTCCTCCTCCAGACATCCACAGAGCACCTTGTCTTCAAAAATCACTTTAAAAAAAAAGTATGTACGCACATGTGTGCGCACGTTTGTGTGTGAGCCGCACTTTGGACCAAAGCCATCTAAAAAGCAGTTAATGAACAACTCGACTATAGATTTTTCTAAGCTTTTACTTTGGAATTACGACAACGTCAATGTGGAACGTCAAGAGCGACTTGACGCTCACTTTTCCAAAGTTTTTTTTGTGTTTTTTGTGTGTGTAGGGAGGGGTAAAAAGTCTCAAGTGCTTGGTGAGACCCCTCCCCCTTTTTTATGCTCGTCTTCCTTCCTCTCGCAAGATTTATTTTTTTACTTAGTTGAAGTTGATCCAAAAAGGGGAGGGGTCTCAACATTCACTTTCACTGCAAGGGAATGTCTATGTATAAAGAAAACATTTTCATATTAGAAGTAGATGTTAAAATAGTCGGCCATATTGAGACAGTGCTCACAAAAGTAGAGTCGTTTGCTGCCGTATTTCCCTATTCAAATAAATTGGACACTACAATGTCGTTAAGAGACTTACTTTTTCACTTCAAGGTAGATTACTGCATAAAATGATCTGCATTATATCAAAAAATGTCATCATTACTTTTCTTATGAATCAAAACTGTCTATTTTATTTTGACAGGACACTTCCGAGGGTGACAGAACCCACACAATTTATCGGAGGTGACTTTTCCCACGAGGATTGGCATTCCTAGACCCGATTGGACGGGAGGAGGACAACACTGCGCCTCCTCTCGGATCATGTGACAAGGTACACTCTTAAACGTGCTTATGTCGCCCTCGTGTGGACACAAACATAACTCGCATCTATTTTATGCACTCTTAACCCAAATGATGAATTGACTGCAGGCAAACATGACTTTAAAAATTAATAACATATTTTTAAATGTATAAAAACAATTTTATCCAAAAAAGGGCAAATAAAACTTTACTATTTGTCTAATTTGGCTTATAATATGAATGGTCGCCGTATTTTACAGTCCACCACAACACATTAAATACTATAGTACTATAGTTTAGAGTTATGATAATAAATAGCAATATTTGGCTTAACTGTGCATCTAATCAGAACAATGCTTGTTAACAAACAATAGTCTACCAGTGTGTTGAGGAAATCCATATTCAAGACATTTGTGGGAAAAGCGCGGGTGCAAACAAGGCGCTTTTGTCTAAAATAACCTATTAAAATCAGACTGAGATTCTTTTTTAACTCAAGCCGTCCAAATACCGTTAATTTGTAACGATTTTCCCCCAAAAATTGAGCATTTATCAATATTTAAGCATGAAAAAAACAGTTTAACTACTTTTTAAAGAATTTGTCAAGTTACATCATTGACAACACTCAACATCCAATAACCAGATTCGTATTCCTATTATTTAGAAGTTGGAACATGCAAAAAAAAATCAATAAAATCAAGCATTTGTCAAATTCCTTTTTTGACTTATTGGCTGCAAACATCACATCCAAAACCAACCTTCCCATTCTAAACTAATTTGACATCTAAAGCTATCAACGTCACTAAAATACAAGCATCCAAAACCAAGTAGTCCTTTTTTTGTCGAATTGGACATCTATCCATGACAGAAAACGAGTTTAATAGCTAAAAAAAAATGACGATGTCACATTTTGCAGCCTTATTAACGTTTATAACAACCAGGACAAACAATACATTCCAAAAGGATGGAGACAAAACAAGAAGATTGGACGCCGATTAAAGGATTAACTCACCATCCACCAGGTTTTAGCCGTCATGTCATAACGAAGCTGCCATCTGACGGGTCTTGGAGAAAAGTTTGAAGCGGCCATGGCGTCCAAAAACGTGTCTGACCGTGCGTGTGTCCGTCAAATCGTCCAATTGTCCGATCGAGCCAGCGATCGTCACTCTGCGGAGCCATGCGACACCCCACTAAGTGGGTGTCACGTTTCAGACTTAGATCATGCATGAAAAATGAGTTTTTTGTCGAGTTTAGAGCATAAATACAAAAGAAAACGAGGTGCGCTCATGACACCGGGATGCACGCGCAGTATTCCATCAGAACAGCAGGTGGCGTTCAAGCAATTAGGAGTCGTTATGGCCAGGTGTGTCACACAAGCAACAATAGCGAAAAAGACGATGTTTGACACGAAAGAAACATTTTATTTTAATTTAGTTTTTAGTTTGGACATAAAATAAATGTAGATATAAATGATGTTAGCTTATTTGACTTGTAGATGATAAAAAATAATGAGAAATTAATAATTTTATCATTGTGACATCACTAGATGTGCACTATTAAGCGCTCTTCGTCGTCCACTCTCTTAGCAAATGAAATGGTGAAAGTGATCAGTCATTTTACTTTGAAAAACGACAATTGTTTTGTGTTTAGATTTCCGCTGAGGTCGCTTCGACCCGTATTTGGCGGTCGAACCCGTCCATCCGGTCCGCCCGGGTCATCGACTCCTTGAACCGCCTCACAACTATTGCGAAATACCAAACACGCCCGATTTAGTCATCTGTTTATTCATCTTTAATTTTTTCTATCATTTCACGACCTGTAATCGATTCCAATCAAAAGATAACCTTAAAATGATATTTACGTTTTATAAAAGTAGAAAACAAATAGATTCAATGGCTGATTTACAAAAAAGAAACAATCAAAACTAATCTTCAAACTTCATGGTAAGAAAAACAACTTCAAGTGGGTGTTTACCTATTTCCAGTCTTAGAATAAATATGGTAAAATTAGTGCAATTAGACACACCCTCCCACCAATGAGTTTATCACTAGTAAACATCCAATAGTAGACATCCAGGGTTTAGCGTCCAATCATGTCTTTTGCTCCGTTAGCGCCTTGAAAGCTACACAAAATGGCGTCCATCCGGGTGCGCCCGCTTGCAACGGACCGGCACGAACCACAGTACCTTCCAGCGAGTGCCGCAAACCTCGGACAGCGCCACCAGCCAGGATCTTGTAGGTCTACTCCTTAGTGGGGCCCAAAAAAAAACAGGTCAAGTGAGGATAGGGTTGCCATAAGGTCCGGGTGTTCTCGTTATCTTACGTCTGGCTGGAAAAGGGTGTCATCTTCTCGATGGATGTGGTATCCTGACAAGAAGAGAGTGGAATGGAGTGGAAACGGGAACCAAAACAGAGCCGAAATGGAGATGAATTGAGTCGAACGGAGCCGAAAAGGAGCCAAACAGAGCCGAAAAGGAGCCGAAAAGGAGCCAAATGGAGCCAAATGGAGCCAAATGGAGCCAAATGGAGCCAAATGGAGCCGAACGGAGCCGAAACGGAGCCTTACCGTGATGATACTCGCCAGTTGAGAATAGAACAACCCCGACATTCCGGCGAACATGATCGTGCCCATCACCGCCGAACCCCGCAACAACGCCAGCTCGTGTCTCGCCGTGAACTTCTCCTGCAGGTTAAAGAAAAAGTGAAAAAATAGACGATAAAAACCGCACCGACAGCCCACTTTAAGTCAGTTATCCCATCCCAACCTGGTCCAGATGCATAAGGGGCTGGAAATAATAGTACTGGCAAAAGTCCAACACCAAGGTAAACCCACTGAGGACCTGAGTGTAGAAGCAGAGCTGCAGAAAGAGCCAATGGTTGTCTTCACCTACGCAGTTGTTGATCCTGGAAACAAAAACACCCAGCTAGAACTCAAACAGCCTGTGGTTGCCAGATTGGGCTTACCAGGGACAGTGGTGGTCCATCCTGCGGACGCAGTGTCCACATCGACGGCAGTGATGGGACCTTTTGGGTCTCATCAGGTTGCACTTGTTGCAAAGTTGCCAGTTTTCTCGTTCTGAGTGCAAAAAAACACAATAAAGTGCAAAAAGTGCAAAAAAAATCTAAAAAAATCTATCACTATACCTGATTGAGGTATTCGGGGGTTGGTATGAAGACGCCCGGGATCCGCCACGGACGCCCTGAACAGGGCGGTGATGCAGAGTACCGATGCGGTGTAATAACCTAAAAAAAACATGGTGGTCGGTTTTGAGTGAGGGGGGTTGAACAGGGCGTCTTCTTTTGGGGTACTTACAAAAGACGAGAATCCAAGGGATGTGACCTTCCTGGTAGTGTGGTAGTAGGACCAGCTCGGGGACTAAATAGGAGTTGTAGAGCCAGACCCCGAACACGCCGCTGATGCACAATAAGCCTGCGGGGTCCACCACCACATGTAGTCGGAGGTCGGGGACCACTGTGGACACCCCCAAGTTTGAGGACATTAACCCTGAGACTGTCTATGTGTCCATTTTCGAGTGTCTTTCTGAGAGACGCTCGAAAATGGACACAAACACGCACTAGGAGTTACTAGTTCATACAGCAATGGTAAACGTCAATGCGCCCTCTTGTGGCGAATATAATATCGCCTGAGGTCACTTGAATTCTATTTTTTGACACATTTGCTTACAAAATTAGAATAGTGACTAAAAGAAGTCAACATTTTGATATTTTGACTTTAATTTCGTCTCAAATTACCGCAAAATAATATTTAAGAAGCCATAAAAAAGAAGGAAGTTAATATATTTATAGATATAATCAAGTTGAAAAGCAGTGAGTGGAGATGAATTCAAAGTAATCTCGAAATTATCTTGTTGAAAATATCCAAATGCTCGCGATATTACAAGATGGGATTTACTTATATATAAATATTAAAAGATGAAACGTACTTTTTGAGTGGCGTCTTGTGCAGCTCAGGTGGCTTCGATTCACTTCCTTGTTCAACTGCAGCAGGAGGGGCAGGATGTTACCCTTCAAAATAAAAGCATACATCACAAATAACTTTCAAAAAATGGAAAATGAGCATTTAAGCCACTCTGGGGTGGTCATATGTTAAAATATGTCCCCAGATAGGTGATTGGTGGTCCTTTTGTCTCCTTGGGTGGACACAGATTGGCTCCAGCACCCTCCGCAAACCTGGTATTGGTGAAAAATGAATGACAAAATGGAAGGGGATGGCATTCCAGGTGACGTGATCATGATATCATTGTTTTTATTACTATCATTGTTAAGTTTTCATTGAATTTTTGCACAAAAAAGATGATGTGAATAGACCCCGCCCCCTCCCTGACTCCCCAAAACCCACCACTACAGTTACACTTTTGCTCAAAAACACATTTTGAAAAGGAAAAAGGGGCAAGAAAAAAAATCAAGGTAAATTACAGCAATGTTGCGACCAAAAAATAATAATAATATAAATGCGAGATCAAATCAAATAACCCTGAAAGAGATAATATAACAGCAACAGCCAGAATAATTAATTAATCATTAGAAGACGATACCCAGCACCTTAATACAAAGATCAAGTTGGCGAGAAAAAAACTGACTGGAACAACTCAAAACAGGAATTCAAATAAAGGACAGTGTCTCAGCGTCGTCCCAGTGTTTGTGTGGGTTTTGATGCTTTGCGGCTCCAAAGCCACGCACGGCTCTTTCCGTCATCCTGTTGGGAATTTGCACAAAGTCGAAAGGCAGTCGGGATTTGAAAAAAAAAACGCACGCCTGGAACCGATCACGCTTACGAGAAACTAGAACGACAAATTAAAATGTTCTGGTTGACGGCCATCTTGCGTCAGAGGGTAACTGTCCCAAATTGGCAGTCAAAAAATATTTGGGTGAAAAATAACAGTTCAGGTTTGCTTACCTAGTGTGGAAAACAATACAGAGTAATTTTTGGGGGAATATTAATAAGCGGGTGAGAATTTTTTGATTTATTTTATGGCAACGTAGAATTGAGCGCACTATAAAAGTCCGCTATAACGCGAGACACCCCTCCCCTTCTGATTTAGGCCACGCCTTGGGCTTCGAAACGCGGGATTAACCCCGCCTTTTCCAGTGCACGAGTGTGTTAAAAAAAAAAAAGAACTCCAAAGAAAAGCTGTAAAAACGAGAATACGCATTTTGTTTTGGGGATTTACCGTCCAGTCCAACTGACCTGACAAGAGAAAATGACGGATTCGTGGGGCGGAGCTTGGGGTGAGGGGGTGGGGCTTTAGAATCGGAGAAAAGACACCCGGCGGGCACGCTCGGGAGTCCGCTCCGACCTTTTTTTGGGAAAAAAAGTCCAGTCTTCGTGGGGGGCTGCGTTCCGAAAAAAAATGGCGGCGACAAGTTGACCATGCAGAAAAAGCAATAAATGTCAATAAAGTTTTTGTTAGCTTACTAGCTGCCAATGACGGCGACGAACATCCAATATGGGAGATTGGACGTCAATCGTCGGCACAGGTGCTAAAAGACTAGCCCCGCCCCTTACCCCCGAGAAGCTCCTCCCCCTTGTTCCTCTTCCTCCATCGAGATAGGCTCACAGCTTGAGCTCGTTAGCGATCTTGGAGGCAATGTTCTTGAAGGCCATGGACGTGCCCGAGATGCGTTTGAATCGCACGCCGTTGAGGGAGAGGCGGGGCAGCTTGCATACCTCCATCTCCCATTGGACAAAGTCGTCACGCGCCGGGTTACCCGACATGCACAGTAGCATGTAGCGCTCGCGTAGCTCGTAATCGCAGCTGTTGGAGTCCAGCACTTTGCGGATCTCGCGCATCATCTCCGTGGGCTCCATGGACGACGTGGTCTTCATGGACCAGGTGAAACGTAGCGAGCGGGGTTTAGCCGCCTCCTTCTGGCCTGGCGCCGCTAGAGCCACGCCTCCTGGTTGATTGACAGAAACCCAAGTGAGGACCATGGCTGGTTTTAAGGCCCAAAACGTCCATGTGTGTACTTACCCGTGTTCCCACCGGATCCTGGCGAGGAGTTGTTTTCGTCGTTGTTGGAGGACGACGACAGGACGCCGCCGGATGTCTTCTCAGATTTGTCGGTGTGGCCACTCAGCATGGACCTGAGTTTTTGGGGGAAGATGAAACTAGGGTTAGAGAAGACTGAGGGTTGACTTGGCGCTTTTGGAAGTCGGCCATTTTCCCGCCCCCCCTCAAGCATGCGGGGTCACCTCCACACCAGCACTCGCTCCCGATTTGATTGGTCTGCCCGTTAGCACCTTCACCCGATTAATTCCCACAGCAGCATCTAAGGCAGAGGGTGTCAAACACGGGGGGCGGGGGCCCATGTAGCAATTTGGCAACCATGGCGGTCCTGAACTCAATAGATATTTTTTTGTTCAGAGTAGACCCCAGGGCCACGGGTTTGACACCTGTCCGCCATCTAGGTTACGTCTCCACTCTACTGATTGTGATTGTGGCTTTTTTTTTTAGGCGGAGGTTGTGCTTTGTTTTTGTTTCGGATCTCACCTGCTCCCTTCTTCCCGACCCTCTCCCTCAAACGGGCTCCTCGGGAAAAATCAACACAAGTTTAGTTTTTTCCGCCTGGCCTGCTGGCCCCGCCCCCTTTCCCAAGCCACAACTGGCCAAAAAAAAAAAAAAAACGAACCCGAGCACATTATTAGGCCGTCATTAAGGATGGAGGTTACTTTTTTGGCACAGACGTTAAGACAACAGGACAATGAAGACAAGACTGCAGTGACACGTTCTGACCACCAGTTGGCGTTAGAGGTATACCTCGCAATGCATTAACTGGTAAGAACTTTTCCGAATGGCAACTTTACTGTGGAAAGAGTAGGAAAATGAAAATAAAAAAAATTGAAAAAGCCCCATCCCTCCGCCAACCGTCTCCATCCTTGCCACTAACATTTTTTTTGGGGGGTGTTTTGCTGCTAAATGGACTGGACGCTAATGTCAAACGAGCTAGCAAAATAGCCAAAATAGAGCAAACTTATGTTTTTTTTTTTTTAAGTAGAAACAGACATCAAATTGCAAATGATTATTTTGTGAATTGAAAAATCCCAAGAGATAGCGATTGGACGCCCGTTGACGGGAGAAAAACGGGGCTGGAGGTGTTAAAGGGCCGAGCTGTGGTGGAGGTGATGGTGGCGAGTAAGGCGAGTGAGCAAGTCAGCCGGCGAGCGTGGCGGGTGAGGAAGGGGCATTAGTTGGCGTGAAGACCCCACCCCCCCAAAAAAAATGAAAACCAAAATAAAAAAGTGTCCAATCCAAACACAACTGAAAAAAAAAACAGTCCAGACGGTTGAGAAAATCAAATAAAAAGGGCGCAACCACAGAAAAGGTGGAAAAAGAAGAGGAAGATTGCGACACAAAACACCAAAAAAAGGGGAGAAAAATATGTCAAAATGTGTCAAATAAATATGGAGGGGAAAATAACGGAAGGACGGCATCAAGGCTTTGGAGTTTACGTTTAAGGGGGGTGTTGGCCTACCTTCTGGGAAACCTGAACGACAGATTTCTATAAAAAAAAAACAAAGAGGGAGACACGCAAGCTGTCAAAGTGGGTTCTAGCTACAGCTAGCATAGCCGCGTGGCTAAGTTTACAATGAGTTGCCATAATAAAATGGAAAATTTAACAAAAAAGCCTGACATTTGAGATATTTGAAAAGACAACCCATGGACAAATAAATGGACACTAAACAGTCAAATTTGGACATCTAGGAATGTTAAAAAAATGCCTTAAAAAGCTT
This sequence comes from Stigmatopora nigra, assembly GCF_051989575.1. NCBI lineage: Eukaryota > Metazoa > Chordata > Actinopteri > Syngnathiformes > Syngnathidae > Stigmatopora > Stigmatopora nigra. Next base: position 8,433,579 of record NC_135527.1, on the reverse strand, counting down.
TAAAGATGCGCAAATGTATGATTAAGAGTAAAAACCGAAAACTATAAATTGGCTATTTTGTTATATGTTGGTAAATCTGACAAAACATACTTTAACCAGTGATTATATTTTAGTTGTATACCAATTGGAGCCCTAAATTTATTATTATTATTACTACAACTACTACTACTACTACTATTAGTACTACTACTACTACTACTACTACTACTACTACTACTACTACTATTAGTACTACTACTACTACTACTACTACTATTAGTACTACTACTACTACTACTACTACTATTAGTACTACTACTACTACTACTACTACTATTAGTACTACTACTACTACTACTACTACTACTATTAGTACTACTACTACTACTACTATTAGTACTACTACTACTACTACTACTACTATTAGTACTACTACTACTACTACTACTACTATTAGTACTACTACTACTACTACTACTATTAGTACTACTACTACTACTACTATTAGTACTACTACTACTACTACTATTAGTACTACTACTACTACTACTATTAGTACTACTACTACTACTACTATTAGTACTACTACTACTACTACTATTAGTACTACTACTACTACTACTATTAGTACTACTACTACTACTACTATTAGTACTACTACTACTACTACTATTAGTACTACTACTACTACTACTATTAGTACTACTACTACTACTATTAGTACTACTACTACTACTACTATTAGTACTACTACTACTACTACTACTAGTACTACTACTACTACTACTACTACTACTACTACTACTATTACTACTATTATTATATTAGTTGTTGTTTCTTTTTTAATTTCCATTTGAAGCTAACTGGAATTTTGCTGGTTTGTTGACATGTTAGCCAAATTGAATTAGCAACATTAGCAGTTAGCAGGGAATAGCAATATGAGACAGCCATTTTCAAAACAACTCCCGCGAGAGAGAGAGAGATAATAAATTTCAATGTTTGCCATTTTGACTCGGGCGGGACCGGCGGGGGACGAGTTGATGGGCGCCGCCCACACTGGCCGCTAAATTACGCTAGGTGGTTTCTCGTAGGAAATGAGCACATGAAATGACATGTAACATAAACCTAGTTATTTTCTGCTCAGTCTGAAACCTCAAAAGGCCAAAAAATACGGTTTTGGGGCCGCCTTGGGGGGTCCGATTCAGCTCGGGTTTTTGGGTTCTTTTTGTGTTTCGCTCACCTGCGTACAAACTTGGACGTGAACTTGCTGAAAATGCCGGTGGCGCCGTGCGTCCGCCGGGCCTGGCTGTTGCCGTGCGAGAGGGATGGCGAGGCGGGTCCGCCGGGGTAGGCAGAGCCCTGTTGGTCCCGGGCCCCCCGCTGTTGTCCCGCGTGGAAGGTGCTGCGGATGACCACCCCGCGGGAGAAATTGGTGCGGTCCGTCGCCGCCGCGCTGCTGCTGATGTTGTGGGCCGAGGGGGAGGCGCCGGGGGCCCGTTGTGGTGGGACACTGCAGTGGGAAGAGAAAAAAATTATAAGCCTGGTGGGCCACTAGTCGCAGTTCCACGACAGGCTACAACAGGGTCAGCATAAGATAGGATACATATAAAAAAGTGCCTTTGTTAACAGTACATATGAAACAGAAAAAAAGGACTAAAGTATTAACATACTCATCACTCATCATTAAAGTCAAAAGTATAAAGTAAAGTAAGTAAAGGAGTGTATTAAGAAATATAAAAATGTCATTTAGATAAAGACACAAAAACAGCACAAACACAAAAAAGCAATTAAGATTAGACAGAGCTACTGCCCAAGAGAGGGCGCCAACTAGAGGAAGAAAAAAAATGGAACGTCGGTGGGCCGGATGTGGCTCGTAGGCCGTAGTTTGGTAGAGATGGTGTTAGATGAGACTTGCCTGGGTCGTGGTGCATGCAGGTCAGAGGGGCATGGATGATTGGAGGAAGACAGGGACTTGTGGTGGCGGGGACGCGAGGACAGGACGGCCGAGGCCGAGGCGGTGGAGGCGCGGGAACCCGGAGTGTTTAGGCTGGGGGGTTTGACACGGTGAGGACAGGAGGATGGTGTTTGGGACGGTGGGGTAAGCACATGGTTAGAGGTGGGATGGGTTAGAAATTAAATACATGTGGAATGAAGGGATACAATTCAAAATAAATCATGATAAACTGACAAATTTGAACAGTTGTTGTTAAATGATGATGGGAAGAAGGGGGCGGGGCAAAGCCATGTGAGGTTTGGAACATAGACCCAATGAAAAGCATTAATGGCCAAAAATGCTAATGTTGAGGGAAAATTTAGCAATGGCTTCTATTTGGGGAATTGGGCCCGAACCACCTCCTTTACCTGTCTTTGCCATTTTGGATACTCTGGCCCAGTGTGGCTCGCTCCGTCAGGGGAGAATTCCGACTCCGGCCGGTACCGGTGGACAAGATGCTATTCTGAAACCCCAGGCGGAAGAAAAAAAACATTTTAGTCGGGGGGTTTAATGAGTAACTTGATCTTTTGGACCCATGGCGAAAAGGTGACTCACGGTGGAGGGCGTGGCGCTCTTCTTGCGGTCTGACGACGCCAAGGGGCTGGCTGAGACCTTTGTGGAGGAGCTGCCCGAGGAACCTTTCCTCCCGGAATCTTCCCCAGTGGCCCGGTTATCTGTTTGCCCGCCCCTTTTGGAGTAGGAGGAGCCTGTAAGAGGACAGGAGAGATTGTTGTTTGGCAATGTTCGTTTCCCGGTAGCGCGTCGCTAGCGTCCTTCCTGTGTCTTACCCTGCTCGGTAGCTCTACGGCTTTGAGCCTTCTGATTGGAGGACACGCTTCGCTGCACCTGAGATGGGAAAGAACCGTGAGGCGGGGTTTGGGGAGTGGGGGCGGGGCTTGTCAACACTCGGGAAGAAGCTAGCTCCATGCTAAGACATCATTAGCTAGTGATAGTTCCCGTTGTACCTTGTGCGGTAGGGAGGGGATATTTAGGATGCTTACGTCGCTTGCGGGTCGGGGTTTGATGCCACTCTCCTCCAGCTGGTGCGGGAAAGAGAGCAGAGAGTCAGTCGGGCGTACGGCGGAAGTGGACGGGGTGTGGTTGTAGTACCTCGGAGTTCCTGTAGTCCAGGAGCAGGTAGGTGGCCATGACGTCGTTGTACTTCTGATTCACCAGAGAGTCCTGGAGCTCCTCTTGAGAGAATCCCATCTGGAGCATGATTTCTGCAAAGAGAATTGTTTATGTTATGATTGGGTAAGAAAGAAAAATGGAGGTTCTGTTGGGGGTCCCACCCACCTGTCCTCCTGGGGTCTTTGTAATCTGGCTGTGGTTCAATGTAGGGCTTTAGTTCTTCGTCCTCGTGTCCTAAGTTCAACCATCTATCCCTCATGATCTGCTGCTGGGAAGATAAACCCTACCGTCAACCGAGGAGACGAGGATGAGAATGAGTATGAGGATGAAGAAGATGGACAGTTCGGCGGCTTGGCTAACCTCTAGGCTTCCTCTTTTAGAGGGGTTCAGGATTAGGAATTTCTTCAGCAGGTTCTCGCAGTCGGTGGACATGTAGAAGGGGATTCTGTATTTGCCACGTAGAACGCGCTCTCTCAGCTCCTGCGGGAGGCGGGGCTTAGGGTTAGGCGGCGGTCAGAGACAACTAACTTTCAGAACCGTAGCAACACGCTTATTTATATTTATGTACCGTATTTTCACGACTATAAGGCGCACTTAAAAGTCTTACATTTTCTCCAAAATAGACTGTGCGCCTTAAAATGCGATGCGCCTTATAGTAGTGAAAATACGGTATATATGTATGTATTTATCAAGTTGTTTATGACCTATTTATGTCTATAATATATTTTGCTGTGTCTGTATTCTTACCCTCTTGCTACTGTGAAAGTGAAAATTCCCAAATACGGGATGAATAAAGTTATGTAATCTAATCCTTTACGGGGGAGGACAATACCGACATCACATTGGCTATCGGCCCGCCCACACCAAAATGCGCCTGTGCGTCACAGCCATGTGGCTCGACGCCCGCTTTTGGCTCCAGACACGAATGGTTGTTTGGTACCAACCTTGAGATTTTGCCCGTCGAATGGCAGCGAGCCGCTGACTAGTGTGTAGAGGATGACGCCCAGGCTCCATACATCCACCTCCGGTCCATCGTACTTTTTCCCCTGGAAGAGTTCGGGCGCGGCGTACGGCGGCGAACCGCAGAACGTATCCAGCTTGTTGCCTAGAGTGAACTCGTTGCTGAAGCCGAAATCTGCGATCTTGATGTTCATGTCGGCGTCCAGGAGCAAGTTCTCCGCCTGTGAATGGGATTCATTTCTATTTTTAGATTTGACAATTTTTGAACTAAAAACACAGAAAAAAATGGATTAAAAAATGACAATTATTGATTTAAAAAGGGGAAATCAGGATTTTTTTAATACACATTTATCCTTATTTGAGCTTTTTTAAAATATATTTTTAGATTTTACAAAATGATTTTTGAACTAAAAACACAAACATTTGATAAAAATTGGCAATGATTGATTTAAAAAGGGGCAAAATGAGGAAATTTACTGTACTCTTCATTTTAATTTAATCCTAAAACAGAAAGTCTGCCATCATGATTGACTTTCCCGGGCCAGATTTGGCCCCCGGGCCGCCACTTTAACACACATACTTTAGCCAAACGAGTCGGCGAGGCCGGCCGACCGACTCCACGGCGACGGTTGCCGAGTGAGTGGGCCCCGGTTGCCTAGCAACAGGTGCATTGTCCTTTTCACTGCTCTAAATATTTTCCTACCTTCTGCGAGCCGATTTCAGTCAAAAAAAAATTCTACTCTGTTTTTTGTTGGGCATTTTTCTGGCGCTGGGATCAAGAAATCTGCCCGGCAACCAAATTTGATTGGGCCAAAGAAATAAACTCACCTTGAGGTCTCGGTGTACGATACACTTTTGATGGCAATACTGCACCGCTGACACAATCTACATAGAAAGATAATTTCATCAGAAAAAGCTATCCGACAGGTTTTCCGCCGCGGTCACACCTGTCGGAATTTGGCACGGGCTTCCTTCTCCTTCATCCTCCCGTGAGCCACCAAGTAATCGAAAACCTCGCCTAAGCAGATAAGCGATAATGAGGGTTCCATTCCGGCGCCGGATTGGGCCGAATTTCATCCAGTCTTACCGCCACTGGCGTACTCCATCACCAAGTACAGAGTCTTCTCGGTCTCGATCACCTCAAAGAGTTTCACTGAAAAAGGGGGAGGAGTCATGAGACGGACATCCAGGGGAATGCCATTTTTGTGTGTACTTACCTATGTTGGGGTGGTTCAACATCTTCATGATCCTCACTTCGCGGAAGAGCTAGCAAATTAGCATAAACAATCATGTTAGAAACACAGTTTTGGATTAAAAACGAAACTAAATCCTGTACTAGCATGCTGTTAGCTCAGTTCATCCATCTGCTAACCACTACTAGCAAAAGTCCAATTTATTTGAAATGGGAGGCTTGGGCACCTTAACTGATTTTCTGCCATCCCTCCCAGTTTAAATAGATTGGACACCTTCAAGCTAGCCTTTAGCATGTGTTTTTTTCCTTTAAATGAACTTTTTCTGCCATATACGGCACAAAGCCGCTATCCTGCGCTAGGGTGCTGTTAGCTAAGTTTATCCACATGTCAATAAAACTATTTTGAGCCATCCCTCCCACTTCAAATGGATTGGACACCCATTGCAAAACAACTTAGCCGTTAGCTTGTATGTGTACTTTTACCACCTTTACCGACCACACCCTTATCCGACCTATCATCCCTCTTCTTATCTTTCAGTTACTAAACCCGTGCACTAACTTATGACTCTTTTTGTTTGTTCCGCCTCTATGGATCCTCCCTAAATCTTTTTTTTCCCTCCGCTATACTCTTTAAATACGCCGATCTTTTTTTTTGCGCGAATGAGAGGGTGAACTTTATGCGGCGAGTCAATCCGCGCTGGTGCGTTTGTATTTGTTCGCGCACGCCGACAAACCCCACCCTATCCACCATCAAAGGAAGTAATTGCAGCTTATTTCCTGTAATTAAAACGCGCTGAAAACGGCAGCGTTTCAGTAGAGCAAAAAAAAAAAGGAAGAGTCGGATTGAAAAAGAAGAGAGCAAAGGTCAATGAGGACATTTGTTGTTTTTTTTCCTTTTGTGAGTGGGTGAATGTGCAATTTTGTTGGACCCACCTTCTGCAAACTGGAGGAGTTGAGCTGAGTCTTATCTATGATTTTCACAGCCACCTAGCAGGGAAGAAAAAAATTAATAAATAATAGAGTAAGTTGCTCAGTAGAGAAAAAGCAGCCAGTTGGCGAGAAAGACAATTTTTTTTATTATTTATTTTGAGAACACGTCATGGCGGCAGGCGGCGTTTGCATAACGGGGGCCGAGGGTCAACGGCGTGCTATGAAAAGAGGGGGGGGGGGGTGAAAGCGAGTCCAAAATAGAAGGGGGGAGTGGGTTGACTTGGGGGGGAGGGGGGAGATTTGTGTTTTTTGGTCCGGGATTTGCCAGACAATAAATTATTTTCTTCAATAAATGCCCTTGTTTTTTGTATATAGAGTGTTGTACATTGACAGGCCCCGCCCACGTGCCTCCCGACCAATGAACTGGCTCGTTCAGGCCAAAGAGAGGCACACTTTTGGCTTTTTCCCCCTGGCGACTCTGGGGTCAAACAGAGTGGAGCTAAAAAAAAATGCTACAGATTCTCTATTTTCAGCCTTGGAACAGGCGTCCAATCGGTTAAAAGGGACAGGGAGAGGGGGCTGAGTCTACCTCTTTCCCGGTGAGGACGTGGCGAGCCAGTTTGACTTTGGCGAAGTTGCCCTTGCCGATGGTCTTGAGAAGACGGTAGTTGCCGATGTGCGGCTGCTCGTCGGTGGCGGTGGAGTTCCGACATCGCGCCGAGCTGCTGAAGCGCCCCGACGACTTGGACTCCTGAGGGATGACAAAACACAAGGTCATGTGGGTCATGTGAACGGGGGGGAAAAGTGAGCTCAAAGGTTGCCATGGCAATTTCAATTTGGTTTCATTAGCGGCATGATAGCTAGCAAGGGCTAGCAATGGCTAAGCAATGGCTAGCAATGGCTAGCAATGGCTAGCAATGGCTAGTTTTATTTTGACAGTGCTCTATGTTGGCGATAAGGGACTCGAAGACTAGCGGTGAACTTTAGCATGCGGGTGTTACGCCTGGTGTCAGTTTGGTGCGAGTAAAGTACAGCGAGTTGTGAAGAAAACCCTTAGGAGCCAATCAGGGGGTTCAAATGCAAGGAAGTTTCTTATTGACTGGCTTTAAATGATAAAATCAACCTCAAAACAACACTGGAAAAGTATCATTGGACGCAATGGCAAACCCGATGCGGCTATTTGGCCGACCAATCCAAAAATAAAATGACAACGGATCGCCATGACTTTGTTTCCATGGCGACTGACGAGGCCCAAATGGCAGACTGGGAAGTCTGGAGGGAAAAAAAACAAATAAACAGGTGGACGACGTGCCGCCACACCTACCACGACGACACCCAACCGGAAAGGCTTGTTTCGCCGTCGCCGTGGCGACGTCATCACCTGTTCACATGGCGATTAACGGTTCAATTAAAGTGTCATTGCGGGCGAGTGAAACGCAAAACGTGCCTGAAGGAAAGCGCTAGCGTGCGAACATGAATCTGAAGGCGCGTGTCTCTGTTGCTAAGCCCCCCTGTCGCCGACGTTTATTTTCTGCCTAGCAACCGAGCAGATTCTACGTTGCCGATGACTCATTTCGCGGCAGAAGCGCAAAAAAGCGTAGTGGAGAGAAGTGGTGGGCCTTCCAAATTTGGATGGACGTTCGAGACATTCGGAGTGGGAGTGACGGCGACCAATCAAAAAGGATTGGACGCCCGTCGGCAACCGAATGGAGTTAAACGACCATGCGTTTTACTCGGGCTAAATTCCCTGTCAATGAACGGGTTTAGAGGCGTGGCCGTGATAAAGAGACAGTGGCCACGCCCCCTTCTACACCTCCAACAGTAAAGGGTGACGTCAAGGGAAGACTCGTATTTCGTGCTGGGTCGGTCTCAGAGGGTAAAACACACGGTAAAACAGGAAATACTGTACTTCCTCACACACGCGCAGCAAATAGTCAACGGCTGAGCTCATTTGAACTCGACAACTGTTTTGCTAGCCAAAACAGCAGCCGCCACGGGAGGCCTGGCACCGGAAACGGGAAAAGTCCGGGTCTATAAAATCACCAGGGTCGTCTTATTTTGATTAAAAAAGACTTTGGGGGAAGGTCCTGAAAAATAGCAACGTATCAAAAGTGGAAAAAAATTGGTTTACAATTTTTTGACATTAATTGCAGCTAATTTTGGGACAAAAAAAATGTTGTTTGCCTAAATGGTTTTGTTGGGTTGTTACAATATAACGCGGGTTAAAGTAAGGCCAGTCCGCTCAACATGGGTTAAAAATATCTGCATTTGTGGAGTCCACTTTTAGGGTTTACGTTACATCACACACACACAAAAACAGCTTGTGTCCTTGGTGTATTCTGAGACCTGATTCCTTTCTATACATGGCTTATTTACGAGATGGTCGCTCACGTTACAATAATACAATATATTAGTATAGAATGGTAGCATTTGAGCAAAATTAGGAGCAGAAATCAATATATAAATACATAAATTGTGTAGTGATTTTAAGGGGCAGAAAAATGTGATTAAAATACAATATTTATCTTATGGCTATCCTGAATTGGACGTCTATAGCTGTCAGTGTCAGAAAATACGTTGAGGGGGGGCTTATTTTACATTTGAATGGTATTTTTGGTAGACAATAATAAGCAAATCTTACCTGGCCAGAAGAATTTTCAATGACTTGCACCAATGGGGTCCTTGTTGACATGTTGGATGGTCGTCCTTTGCAACAACAAGAAAAAAAGGCTGCCCGAAAGTCGGACTTTTTACTGTTTTTTGGACATTCAAGCTAGGCCTAAGAGCCCAAGTGCTCGGAACACGGCCCGTGAAGCAACAAGTTGGATCCCCACATCGGCGGCTAGCATTTAGCTAGCAAGCATCAGTCGTGCGTCTCATATCGCTCGACGATTTGGGAAGAATTTAGGTTAGAAAAGGCCTCTATCGGAACCATTCGGTGGCGTCGGTAGCGACGAAGGAATCCAAAGTTGGCGAACGGGAGGGTGCATAAACAAGACAAGGTTCAACTCGGTGACGCGACGACAAACGTCCGCTGTGTGTTAGCTTCCGAGTCATTTATCAGCGTTGCTTTTTTGGGGTCTCTTCTTAAGTTCAACTTCCTTATGAGTTGGGGAGGAAAAAAGAGCAAAAAATGCCCCGTAAAAAGTCTTGAGGCCAAAAGTTATTCCCGATGAGGAGGTCTCGTACCCGACCTTGCCAACTCACAGCGAGCAATCTTCCCCGGTGAGCTATCCGGGCTGGGGAATAACGAGGATAAAGTCGGTAGATAGCAAAAAGCTAACATAGCCCCGAAATGGCGACGTTTTCAGCCGATATTTCCTTTCCTTCTTTGGGTTTTTTTTTAGCCCATGGAGCTAGCCCGACTTTCCCGTCAAGGCGGAGCTAACTGGGTTAGCCGCTAGCGCTCCAGCGGAGGAGGAGGAGGCGGGGAAGGAGGAGGAGGAGAAGAGGAGGAGGTGGCTGGTGCCACCGAAAGTCCAAAATCCACAAACCTGGCGTCTTTTTCGCCTTCACGGGGATAATAAGGTCGTCCGCCAGGAGCGCACTGCACTGCGGCGCGGCCGATAAACAGCAATGACGACGTTCCTTCCACAGATTTTAGCCTCCAAGTTCAGGAATCAAGCGGTCCAGTTCATGGCGACAGCAGACCGAGACGTCCTGGGTTCGAGCACTGGGGAGGAAAAAGCGTGTGGGGTTGTCAAGCTGCGTCCAAATGTGGTTCAAATACGGCGGATAGCCTTTTTCGTACCGGAACAAGCTGGAGGCAACATGGCTGCTTGCTTGCACCACCAACACCGACAGCCGCCGGAGAGGGAGGGAGGGAGAGGAGGAGGAGGAAGAGTGGGAGGCAGGAAGGGGGAGACATTCAGCATCATCTGAAACTCTTGTTGAAATGTTACATCCACACGATTGCACGTCTTTCATCCTCATTGGCATCCATACTTGTTTTATGCAAACCTATAAATGAATGAAATCAAAGTGCAGTTAAAAATGGGATTTGTCGCCCTCTGCGGGGACGTTTTGTAATTACATCAAGACAAAATAATAGTTGACTATTCTGTGATTTATTTAGGATTGTCAATAAATGCAAGTGTTGGAAAACATTCAGGAAGGCTACTGTATCTAAAAAAAATGTCAGCCATGTTTACTCATGGTGATGAATTATCAGGCAATTTCCATCCGCCAGCACCTGCGTTAAAAACAGCAATAACAACTGACAGAATTCCAGTGACGCCGTAGATGATACAAACCAAGTAAAAGTCATGTTTTTAAAAGCTCACGGAGCGGAGGCGTCGTCGGTAACGGGACTCGGGCGCGAGCGTTCCAGAGCCAGCTGCATGGCCCAGATGCTAAGCGGCCTCATGTACGCCAACGAGCGATAGATGGACTTTTCACAGTACGCTTCAGGCGTCTGGAAGGCCATTCCCAGTCTCTCCCACACCGTCCTATAGCACCCCTCCGCTGTGCGCATCCCTTCCGCTAACATACCCTGAAAAAGAAGGTAAAAAGTAAATACATGTTGTTGTTTTTTTGCCACGCCAGTCCGGACTGAGGTCAACCCACCTCATGGATCATGGTGGCGGCCAACCCGTACACCACGCCGATCCAGACCTCATCTGATTGGACGCTGGAGCGGTCGGCTACGCCCTCTGGCCGCATACCGTTGACAGCGCCCATTCGACCGCCACAGAAGCTCATCACGTTCAGGTCGAAGACGGATCGGAGTGCGGCCCTGATTTTTTCCTGGGGAAAGGCCTAAGGGAGCGGAGTCATAGGAGTGAATTGACGCCCCCGATTGGGTTTTTCTGGGAAGGAGGAGCCCCAAAAAGTCACCTGGTAGTCACCGTCGCCTAGTCCAGATGCTCGCAGGAACCAGTGGCCAGCGCACTGGTCTGACATGACGCTGTTGGAGAAGGCTCTCCCGCTGCTGTCGTAGTTGTAGTACTTACCTGAAATGGAAGAAAATCCATTAAAATCCACATTTTATAAAAAATAAAATAAATTCAGTCTATTCCGAAAGCCTATTTTGTCAATGCACAGTGATAATAAAGACAATAGTCGTGCAAATAGCAACTTTTTCTTCTAGTTGCACTTTTAATATTGGCCACTAGACGGTGCTAAAACGCAATTAGCAAAAAAAAATCTAAAGTTAATATGACAATGATGGTACACATTCATAACATTTCTCCCCACGATATCGGTTGGCAGAGATTCCCTTCTTACCGTTCCAAAGCAGTTTATCGAAAGCCACGCCCCCTCTGTCCAACAGGTCTCTGTAGCGAAGCACCGCCTCCTCCTGGTCTACCAGACTGGCTATTTTGCACATGACGCAGAGCGAGGCGATCCACAGCCCGCCGCAGTAAGCGCTGTGACACAGAACGCAGCACATGGAATGAAGTTAGGGCGCGAAAACATGGCGCCCACGCCAGTCTCTTCTGACCTGGGTCCAGTGACCGTCCAACCGTCGTAAGTCTGGTCGGCAAAGCCGGAGTTCTCGATCAGGCCGTCTCCGTCCAGGTCGAATTTCAACTCTGACTCCATCACCGCCTGCAAATTAGCATTTAGCATCACCCTTCTGGAAAAAAAACTGTCCAAAACCAAAAAATGGGGCTACCTGGCAGATGGGCCACATGTCCCTCAGGTAGTCCCCATCCTGGGTGAGATGATAGTCCCGGTAGACCTGCAGGACGAACTTGAGGTTCAAGTCCTTCCAGTAGGCGGTGTCGTGGATGAGATAAGCGTTCACCCTCTGCCACGGCTCGTCATCTACAAGATAAAAATGCGTCGGCCATCTTTCTCCGTGTGGGAAGGGGGGGGGGTAGTACCTGGGTCGCCAATGTCGTGGGGCACCACGTTTTTGGCTTTGACCGCCGCCCACCTGCCGCTCATCAGGTGCAATCTTTCCGTCAAGTCCTGCTGAACCACGCTGCCAGCTACAAGGGGGCGGAGCCAGAGAGAGCGGGTGTCAAGAGAGAGCGGCATCACCAGACTCCGCCCAAAATCCTCACCGATGTCATACTGTACGCTCAAGGCCAGTTTGGGCCACAGCATGATGAGTGCAAAAGAGGCGTAAAAGTGCACGTCGTAAGTGTTGTACATTCGGTACTCTTGACCTGTGGGCGAAAGAGGGCGTGACCTCGGGGGCGGCTGAATGGACGGCTTTGGTGCCACGTCATCACCTTCTAAATAGGCAAAGCGGCCGTACTCTCGGATGACAGACGGTTGAGCGGGAAGGCCGCCATCTTGGCCACGCACGCCGCCGCTGACGTCCACGTCGTCCTGCATTTCCGTCCACACCGTCCCCCCGTCGGCCACAAAGTAGAGTTCGTTGAAGAGGGCCGACTTGTACCAGGAAGGCAGTGAACTGCGGATTACGTTTGGCAAAGTCAGACAGTGTGGCGTCTCACCGTTTTTGCCGACTTACCCGTCCTGCAGTACCGGCGCCTGCCACTCCTCGATAGCCTTCTCCCACTGTTTGTAGTGCGTCAGGGCGTAGTGAGCGAGTGAGGGTGCCGCATCGCCTTCACTCCCAAAGTAACGGGTGTACCGCCTGCACAGAGTTGGCCCGTCAAAATGGCACAAGGGTGATGTGGCGGCCCAAACACTACCTGTGATGCCGCCTCTCGCCGGCGCCGAAGGTGATTACGGGCATGTCCCAGGCCAGACAGAACTCTAGGGTCTTCCGGGACCGGGGTGGCGCCGTGCAGGACGCGGCCAACGCCGCCGCTACCTTCTCCCCTTTAGCCGTCGGCGGGCTGGAGCCTGGAGGGGGCGGGCGTGAGGCTTTGCCGCTACGAGAAAGTCCCGCCCCCGTTGGAGACGCCCACCTGTAGGGGAGTCCAGACGCCCGTCGGCCATCAGGTCGCTCCATAAACCCCCGCAGGTTCCTTTTGGACTGAATGCGGTCTGGTGGCTGACTTCCCTATCCGGCTGAGGTCAGAAAAACACACCATAGTTGCATATTTTTATTCCATCGTTTGGCTAAGCTAACGATGCTAACCTCCTCTCGAGCGGCGATGCACAAAGTGTAAGGGTTAACTGTGACGGAATGATGTAGCAACACCCCAGACACGGACTCCGCCTCCTTTTCCAGGTGAAATGGTTCATTCCAGTGGCCCCCGCTTTTGTCGTCCTTGTGCCCGGAGCCGTTGAGCAAGGTAAACATGATGCTGACATCCAGGGCGAAGTCGTTGTTGTTCTCCACGTCCCAGATGAAGAGCGCCACTGGCAAAGACGAATCCTAGCGAGCGAAGAATTCGTTGCACAGATGGGCTATGGCCCGGATGTGTGTACAGCGGGTGAGCCTTACCCGGTAGTCGTGAGGAATTACGGGGGAAACCTGCCTGCAAGTCAGGGTCACGTTTTGCCCTGGGAGGTGGTAGACGGTCCAGGCACGGGGGTACAGGGCGTGATAGAAGGCGTATTCACCGCAGTAACCCCAGTTCCAACCTTGAAGCGTGGGTGGGCGCTCAACAGAAAGCACCTGCTGGTAAAGTGTTTGCCCCTGGCGCCGCAAGCACACGGTAAACTGACAAAGAGACAAAGCGTGGGTTAGCGGGAATCGAACCCGGACACTACTTTTGGGTGGACGAGAGCTCACCTGATTGGCTGTGACCGTCTTGTAATGGTACATTCCGGGGTTGAGCTGCCACCGACAGAACTCCCCCCTCCAACCTCTTGTGATGGTACCTCCTCCGATACCTCCTAGCGGGGCGCCTACGAAAACACGATGGTTATTCTCGAACCCGCGGGAGAAAGACGTCGGAGCGACCCACCGTAAATCTGCCTGAGAGGCTGTGCGCGAAACATGTCGATGAATGGCGCTTTCCTTTCCACCTGAGTTTTTTTGTACCACCACCTGAGATATCTAGAGAGGACAAGAGACCCAATTAGGACTTCAATGCAGGATTTGAATGAGGACTCAACCGCACGCAACGTGGGACAGTTGGACCGTGAGCGGTTGTTATTCCGCAGGCTCGCCCGGGGACAGTAACCATGATTGTCACATCCCGGTGCTGAACTGGAACGGCCAATGGTGACCAGAACAAACCAGTTTTTGTTTATACAGAACATGGTATGGGTTCCTTTGGTTTTAGCTTAGCTGGTTTCACCAACAAGAACAAGACTTACCTGACCCCTAGGCCCAGGTGCTCCACGACGTTAGCCAGGGAGACGTCCTTAGCTTGGAAAGGCTTCCTCTTCTCTTTAAACTCGTGAGCCAAACAAATGCGCCAGCCAGCCGTGGGGACCCCAAAGCCTGTCTCCTTGGCCTGGTACCTGCTCATGAGCTCCGCCGTAGACCTCTCCCCCCAGTCTTCAGCCATTTTGGGGTCTCCTTGGCCCTCGTTGCGGGCCAGACAGGAAGTCCCACGGCCACGAGAACCGGTTTACCCTTGTTTTTTTTTGGGGGCCAGAGACGAGAAAGTGAGGTGCTTTTACGTCGGAGGCCCAGGCGCCATTTTAGTTACTAAAATTCACAGTTAACGGCGGGGTCGTCCGCAGGGTGGAAGACAGTCCGCAATATGTAGTAGCCCCTAAAATGACAAGCAGCACTCGGTTAAAAACGCATTCGTGGTTACAATTAAGAACTAAAACGGCGGCTCCGAGAGTAAAAGTGGCAGCATTTCATTTGCTCGTAAGATCAAACGGCGGCGCCGAGAGTTCAAGTGACTGCATTTTATTTGCTCGTAAGAAGACAAACCCGGCTTGTTTTTGGTTTGTTTATTATTTGCGAACTCCAAAATGGTTAGAATTATCTTTTTAGACCAAAATAAAGGCCACTTACCAAAAAGAAGCGTTCAACCCAGATTGACAGCCAGGAAGTCACAACCGTGTCTGACAACAAGCAAGGAACAGAGACCACCACTCAGGGCTAAACCATTTTTCTGTGAAATGGGGACGTCAGCGTTTTAACGACATACTTATTATTGTTTTTCAAACCAGCCAGCTTTGTTACCGGTGTTGAATAAGACTTTAGATAACTTAAAGACTTACCAATGAGTTTTTAACACATTTTACATGCCTCGTAGCGCAACATCAAACAAATAAAATAATGTTCAACGCCCCCTTAAGCTACCATAGTAACCCGCCGCCGATGAGCATATTGACACGGATATGGAAGGAATTCGCGCCCTCCTGGCCCGGAAATTGACATGCTTAAGCGGCGGCCATATTGGCAGGGTCGGCGTATACGTCACTGGCCATTGGAGTTGTAGCCGCCTTGTGGACAAATGCAAAATTGTCCGCGTCAACATACATTTGAAAAGTTGCTAAACCTAAATGAACAGGTCATTTAAAATTATTTCACATAAAACAATAACATGAAACCATATATATTTTAAATATGTTTATTATTCAAGTCAACCCTTTTATTCAATATTAAATAACAAGAATACAAACAGCAGGTCTCGGACCTGAAAGTTCTTGAAAGTTTCAATAACAGCAGGAATTCAGTCGAAGTGCTTAAAGTGGCAACCCCCGAGCAACAAAAATAGCTTCAAACTGTAGGCAAGCACACTCTTCACACACACACTCTCACACACTTTGCACCATACAACTTTAAGACTTAACAGCACCACACATTCCCCAAGAAGGGGTCATTGCAACAAAAGTACCAAGATCAACATTCCTTATGAAATTGCTGCCATCCCTCCCACTTCAACTGGATTGGGCATCTCATGCCGTCAAAGGAAAACGTGCATCGTCCACGGCAACATCCATCCAAAAATCTCCTTGCTATCACTAAATTCAGTTGTACTGATGTCAAAGTAAAAATGAATGTGACTGCTATTGTTGTCAACGGCAACCAATTAAACTAAGCCCCTCCCCCTTCAGGTGTATTTGTATTTTTTCCCCTACTCCAATATACTGCGGAGATAAAATGTGCAAATTAAAGTCAAACAGGCAACTTCTACTCGGGCTGTATGCAAGTGGCGCCCCCTACAGGCGAGGGCGCCATGCTCCGAGGACACAACAGCCCACGTGAAGCGGCGCGGTCCCCGTTCAGGTTCCCGTACGCGCTCCCGTGCGGCGTCCTGAAGCATACGGAAGGGAAGCAGCCTGGACATGAGAGGACGTCGTCCTCATCCGGAGTCCGGGCTTCGTCGGGTGGTGAGCGGCAGCCATTGTTATTTATCCCAGTCGGACCCGGTCCACTTCGGATCACTCGCCCGTTGTCCAGGGGGGACCAGCCCGCCTGCGTGGTTGCCAGGTAGGGGCTGGAGGCTTGCGTCGGGGGGGAGGACAGTTTAGAGAAGAAAGACGAAGACGACGAGCTGCACAGGGTGTCCGGCGAGTAGGCACAGTCCATGGGGACGCTCTCGCCTCTTTCTTGGTCCATTGACAGAGCTTCCAGGGACGGTGGGAGACCCGGATCCGAATCGCCCGCCCCTCGCATCTCACCGCGCGAGCTGCGCCATGGACGGGCGGGCGGCGTGCAGGGTAGCGAATGGCAGCGCCGCCGACCACCGGGGGAGTCGGCCCCGCCCCCGCAATCCGGAGGCGGGGGCAGTGCGAAAGTCAGGGACATAACCGACTTGCTGGGTGTGTCATATAGCTTGATCTTGCCGCCTTTTAGGTCGTCGCGTCGCGAGAAGGGGTTGACCCGACCGGCGGCGATGATGGGCGTGCTGGTGGCGGGGGCGGCGACGTAGTCCGTGGGACCCGTGGAGTGCCGACGTGAGGCTCGCCCGGTGGTGGGCGGCGGCGACTCCTCATCCGGGTGTCCACGCCGTTCGAGGTCGGAGGCGATCCCGGAGAAGGACGGCCGAGACTCGGCGTTCATCTGGTAAGGGGGAAGAGCGGAGTCAGGTGGATGGGTGGATTTGGCGTTCGGGTTCGATTTCACGTACGTTACAGCAGAGGACGGCCAGGTTGAGGAAGTCGGTGGGGCAGTCGCCCGCCATTTGCGTGAAGGCTTCCACGTGGAGACCAAAATCCTGCAAGCATGGACATATTCAGTAGCCACGCAAATGCGGTTCGATTATTTGAGCGCTAGCAAACCTCGGTGCGAGGAAGGATGTCCGGGTCGGCCTGGATCCGAGCGATCACTTCGCACAGGATGATCCCATAGGCGAAAACATCCACCTACCAAAAACATTTATATAAAAATATATATGTCAAATTCTCATCTGGAGCAACCAAATGTCCCTACCGACCTTCTCGTCGTAGCGCTCGCCGCGTAGCACCTCCGGAGCCATCCAGTAGGGTGAGCCCACCACGGCTAAAGGCGCCAGATCGGCGTTTTCACTGCGCCCCAAAAGAAAGGAAGTTAGCGGCGGCCGCAAAGCGTTACGCAAGGGCAACCCAAAGAAAAGGAAGTCACTCGAGGTCAAATGGGGACGATCCAGTTAAATTTTTTGCTCATATATTCTTTATCCTCTGCAGAAAATGCACCTGTAGTCTGCAATTAGCCACTTTAAGAAGTATTCAAAAGTAAAGTAGCCAATAAGAATATAGCAGGTGAAAATGTAACACAACGACCACCCACATTTTTATTTACCCAAACTAATGCTTGGCAGCGTGACTAAGCCACGCCTCCTCCGAGATAAGTCCAGATAGGAATAAAGCCAAGGAATGTGGTTGCCAGAGTCAAACAAACGCACCTGTAATCAGGAATTTTCTCCGCCAAGCCAAAGTCGCCCACCACGGCCGAACAGGCTCCGCCTTCCCAGCGCACCAGGCAGTTCTGCAGTCAAATAGAGAAACATTTCAACCTACATCCGACGCCATTTTGCCCATCCTGGTACTGACCTTGGAGGTGAGGTCGCGGTGGAAGATGCCCGTGGCGTGCAGGTAGCGTAAGCCGCGGGCAATATCCAGCGCTAGGTCGAGCCGTGTACTCCATGACAGGTAGGCGTCGCCGTCTAGTAGCTGTTCAAGGTTGCCGCCATTGATGTACTGCAAATGGGGATGAGCAAGTTTCCATTGGGTTTAGGTCTGGGTTGCCGTATTTTCACAACTATAAGGCGCACCGCATTATAAGGCGCACCCGCAATGAATGACATTTTTTCCATATATAAGGCGCACTGTATTATAAGGCGCACTGTATTATAAGGCGCACTGTATTATAAGGCCCACTGTATTATAAGGCGCACTGTATTATAAGGCGCACTGTATTATAAGGCGCACTGTCTATTTTGGAGAAAATTTAACACTTTTAAGTGCGCCTTATAGTCGTGAAAATACGGTAGGGTCTAAGACTTGGCTAAGTACGGTCTCCAACACAACACTAAGTCCTACCTCGGTGAGAGCGTGGAGTTGGCCTTGATGGACGCACACGCCGATGAACCTGGAAAACAAATTACGCACCCCAGCGTTACCAAAGCGGTCATCAGCAGGCTCCGCCCATCGTTGGGGTTACCTGAGAATGTTGGGGTGCGACAGTCTATTCATAAGCTGGACCTCCCGTAGCATGTTAGCCCGGTTGCTAGCCAGGGTATTCATCTTGAGCGCCATCACCTGGCCTGAGACGCGATGCTGCACCTGGAAGACAAGGCGGCGAGGCTTTGTTTACCTTTGGGCCAGGGAGTGGCCTCCCTCGCCGCCATGGACGTGTCGCCACTCGTTTGAGGGGGAGGAGCTTACCTTGAAGACCTCCGAGAAGAACCCGGCGCCGATCTTCTCGCGGCTGAAGTCGTCCAAGCGGGCTAAGCTGGAGACTGCACTACGAAGAGCCCGGTAGGAGGACGGCCGGGTTCGGTTGTTCCCGTGCACGCTGTGCATGGGCGGCTCCTCTTCGGGTTCCGCCCCCTCCATCTCGGGATGGATGCGGTCAGCCCATGTCAAGCCGACCCCCTCCACGGTTCTGGTCCGGATGACAGCTATAGTGCAAAAGGAATTGCTAAGAACCGAATATTGTATACATTCCAGTCAAATCCGTTTCCAAATAGAGTCCCAATGGAAACGGATTGGATGTCTATTACTGTCAATGGTTGTCTGATACATGCCAGATCACGTGGTAAGGTAACTTTTAACGATCGGCAATATGTCATCATCATCCTCATCATCATCGTCGTCGTGACATTGACATGCAGCGGTTTTTGTCGGCGTTTTCGACTCTCGATAGATTGTTTGCCGTCGCACTTTACACACACTGCGCTTGCAAATGGATCCGATTGCGTTCGGGACGCAGGCTAAACGGGTGGTTTTAAGCTATTCGATCGATCTGGATCCCGGCCGACCTACCGGTTGTCTCTCACCGCATTTGGCGACGCAGAGTCGAAATCGGCCTCAAGTCAAGAGCATGCATAGGACGTCACTCACCCGCAACAATCGATCGGTCATCAAATGAGGACGATGAGGACGACGACGAGCACGGATGGAGCCTTAACGCGGCGTCCCCGCCCCCCTTCCTTGCCGTCGTCCATGCAAAGGCCCCCCCCCCCTTGCTAGTCGGATCGGCCGCACTCGGTGCGTCGTCGTATGACACACGAGTAGAGGAAGCGACTGGCTTTTATGGAGGGGGGCGGGGCAGGCTATCACGTGACTCCCCAACCTTACCTGGACGTACAAGTGGGAAATGCGACAATAAAATAAACATTTTTTACCTCCGTTGAAGTGCTGGAGATTTCATCTGAAGTCCGGTGTTATGTTTGATGGGGTTGACTTTTCCGGGGAGGTCTGCTTCTAATGTGATCACCTTTGGGGTTAAAAGCATTATATTTTTGTTGAATTGTTATTCTTTATGTCATGAGCAATGTCCGACACGTTGACTTGCAGCGTAGGAAATCATTATGAGTGAGTTCTTGCCTTGTATTTACGGTGACATGCTGACGCTTTTTTATGACGTGAAATGTAGGTCAAGTTGGGGAAAAAGGAGCTGTAGCCTCTCTAATTGGTGATTTCCTTACAAATAAACACAATTAAGCATTCCATTAAATGTTGTTGGATAATAATGACCTGAAAATTGTCCTTCAGGGCGTTTTGGTGACACTTTTATCGGTTTGTTTTGATGCCACTTCCGGGTAGTGCCTTCGTACCGTGACGGGTTCGTGATTAATTATTACTATTATGTTTTTTTTCTATTTTCTAATGACATACGTCTATTTTAAGTGTAATCATTGAAACGCGAGATAGTATTTAAATAATAGAAGATGGGGAAACTATATCCAGAAACGCCTATGTATTGGAACATTGACCCTTTTTTATGATGTCATAAAGCCGCATCATGTTTCGTGACGCATTAAATAATACCAACTGCCATTTCAACGTTGGGTACATTATTCTAGCAACAGATCCTCAATTTATTAGTGCTATTGTAAAAAAAATGGGGCTTTCATTCAGTTTCACTGCATTGGTTTCTAAAACTATCATTAAATTATATCTTTGAACGTGTGGCATTCTCCTGTGTCACCTCACTTCTGCATTATTCATCAGTCCAATACGGTTCTGCAGGACGGAAAAAAACAAAAACATGTCCGTCACAGCATTGTTCCCGAAAATATTCAACAGCATTTATTATTTATTGACTTATTCATCACAACAGAACGTTGCGTTTTCATCTCTTTCGTGATGCTTAACTCATTCCCTGCCCAACAGGTACAAGTGTCGTGTGCAGAGATTCTCTTGTTACTGCAGTTAGTGAAAGCTTTATATACAAGATCGACGCAAATTGGACGTCCATTACCGTCAATGGCATGAACTTGTGGGGGATTACCAGCACGTTCGTGACGCATATATTTGTTATCTGATATAACGTTTGTTAAAATAGCAGCTTATTAGATTTTACCAAGCTATTATTGTGAAAAGCCAGTGTCCGGTTTGCTTACAGGTAACTATTAACTTGCCTTCGTACGTTACTTTCCGAAAGGCGACTGTAGTGCTTGTCAGGTGTCAGTTTGTAGACGCAACACCGTGTTTGGCCGATTCCGGTTTGACTGTAGTCAACATGGCACACCTGAGCGTCGCTGAACAGTTCCAGAAATGGATCTACGACGCTTTCGTGGCTCTTTGCTTCATCTTATATCGCCTGGTGTACGCCCGAGCCTCCGAGGACAAGAGGACGCTCCCACCCGTCAACAATCCGCTTTTAACCGTGTCGGCGACGCAACTTGCTGGTCGGATACGAAGACGAGAGGTGAACATCGAACTTCTCTTGGTTTTTCTAAAAGATTTGGTCGTAAAATACATACCTGTGATGATAAGCATCATACTGATGTATGCGCAGGTGTCCAGCGTGGAGGTGGTTCAGGCATACATTGACCGCATCCAGCAGGTTAACCCTTTAGTGAACGCCATGGTCAAAGACAGGTAAAGTAGTTCTTCTTAATCTGCTCCATCTTTGGGCTTCCATTGACAGTCCAGATGTCAAATCTATTAGATTGGAGATGTTGATTAGATATTAAACATGTTATGACTGTGTAATAACAACATGGCGGGTGCTTTCCAGGTTCTCTGCGGCGCTCCAGGAGGCGGCGCAGGTAGACAAACTGATCGACGAAGAACCCGGTGGTGAGGAGGTTCTGGCAGATCGGTTGCCATTTCTCGGGGTTCCTCTCTCGGTCAAGGAGTCTTTTGGCCTCCAGGGTAATAAAACACGGCAAAAACTGCTAGCGTGTTAGTTTAGTTTTGTCATTAACGTCTCCGTCAACAATCATTGACTGCTTTACTGACCTTTGCCGTTTGAAGGCATGCCCCAAACTACCGGCATCGTCTCCAGGCGAGGCGCTGTAGCCACAGCTGATGCACCCCCAGTGAGCCTGCTGAAGAGGGCGGGTGCCATCCCATTGGGCGTGACTAATACCAGTGAGGGTTGCATGTGGGCGGAGTCACATAACCACCTGTATGGGATCACCCGTAACCCTTATGATCTGGAGAGAATCCCTGGAGGGAGCTCAGGTGAGTCGTCTGGCGTCGCTAACCCGAGATGTGATGATTTTGAGCTTCTTTGGCGCCTCCTGTAGGTGGGGAGGGCAGCCTGTTGGGCGCAGCTGGAGCTGTCATCGGCGTGGGATCGGATATCGGTGGGAGTATCCGGATGCCGTCTTTCTTCAATGGCATTTTTGGGCACAAAACCACTCCTGGTGAGATATGGTGATGGTTTGACCTCACCCGGGTTCGAAGGTTGAACTTTAGTGGGTTTCTGCAGGGGTGGTGTCCAACCAGAACCAGTTCCCACCGCTCTCCGGCAGACACAAGGACTACATTAGCTCAGGTCCAATGTGCCGTTACGCCGAAGATCTGCTCCCTATGTTGAGAATCATGGCAGGACCAAAGGCTGCTATGTAAGTAGTGGCTCACTAGGGGGCGTTTGTCGGTCGGTGTTCATTCAAATTTTTTTACAGGTTGCGTCTAGATGAGAAGGTGGAACTCAAGAAGATACGGTTTTTCACCGTCCCGGATGATGGTGGTTCTCCTCTGACGTCACCTGTGAGCGAGGAACTTAGACAAATCCAGAAGGAGGCAAGTCATGTGACATAAACAATATTATCCAAATAACTGACCTCAAAAGTAGGTGGTAGAGCGCCTCCGAGTGGATCTGGGGGTGTCGGTGCAAGAGGTACGCTTCCCCGGGTTCCGTTACGGCTTCCGAATCTGGGATGCCTTCATGAGTCTTCCGGATAAAGAAGGCAAGGTGGGAGGAGCAATGGAGAACTGTAGCTTTAGCATAGGAATAGCATAGTTTGGCTAATGGGTTTCTACCCCCACAGCCTCCAATCCCATTCGCCGTGGAGTTGGGAAAACCGGGACGTCCAGTCTGGCCATTTTGGGAGCTGTTGAAAGGCACACTGGGAAAATCCGACCACACGGCCGCCGCTATCGGTAAGCGCCGAGCGAAGGCGGAGCTTTTGAGGGTCTCCCAGTCCTTCAATTCTGGTCTCAGGTCTGGCCGTGTTGGACATGAAGCCAGCATGTGGACATTCCAGCTTTCTCATCGAGATGAAGGAGAAGCTCCAGAAGGAAGTGGACGACCTACTGGGGACTGATGGGGTGTTATTTTACCCGTCGTATACCCGGGTAGCCCCTAAGCATCATCACCCGCTTTTTAGACCCTTGGATTTCGCTTACACTGGTTGGTTTGGTCCATCTTTACCTTCAAATTTGTCGGGTTAATGCTTTTTTCTTTGTTTGTAGGCATTTTGAATATTCTGGGGGTGCCGGTTACGCAGTGTCCTTTGGGGCTGAACCGGGATGGACTACCCTTGGGGGTGCAGGTGGTGGGCGGGAAGTTGCAGGACCGACTCCCACTGGCTGTGGCGCTCTACTTGGAGAAGGCTTTTGGAGGATGGAGGGAACCTCAGCACGCCGGTTGAAGGACAAGATGATTTAGTGGTAGTAGACTCCAATTTATTAGGACCCGGACTCGGGTTACATGGTTTGGCTCTCCAGTTTTTGCCAATGGAAGATTGAACTACATTTTAAACTTGGGCTTTTTATGTTGTCAATGAAAGGCTTTGTTATTGTTTTGGTTGCTAGGAAACCGTCAATCGTGGAATAAAGAGATGTTATGAATGGACATTTTTTTATTGATTTAGTTTTGTCTGAAAAAGGGAGGAAGGAAGCACTGGATAGCGGAACACAATCAGGTGCCATTAACCAAAATTTTGCGTCAATTTAAGTACAGGAGGAAGGATTTTCTCTCCTAATTTGGCGGTTTGCGGGGCGGGGCAAATCGGCTCTTAAAAGCGAGCTAATGTGAAGGTGGGGGCGGAGCCTCAGGAGGTATTGGTGATGGGCTTGTACTTTTTCAGGCGGGTCCATTGACCCGTGGAATAGTTCATTTCGAAGACAGTGTCCACCAACATGGTGGTACTGCCCGTGCCGTCTGCTTTTGGAAGGACTTCTGTGTGCTCGCTTAACTTGATCTGGATGATGTCGCCTTGCTCCGGACACGGGTTCTCTGCGGGAAAACACGAGTTTTGGATCAAAAATAGCATTTGTGGAGAAAATAAATGATATGGACATACCTCTGGATCCTGCCATGAAACCCAGAATGAGGGCCTTCTCAGGTCTGGTGACCTTATTGGCGGTTTTGAACATTTCTTGAGCTGCGTACATTTGGTCCCTCTGAAAAGTATGGAAAGATAAATCCGATTAGAGTCGGATGGGAGTTAACGAGCTAGCCTAGTCGTACCGTTAGCGACAGATTCTTTTTGGGTTGCGCTTGAGGCGGCGTGGGGGCGGGCGTTGTCGGAGTTTGAGGCGCCCCAGCTGGCTGAGCGGGGGTCTCTGGTTGTCCGGCTGTAGCTGCGGCTGGGGGTCCGTTGCTAGCCGGCGTTGAGGCGGGCGTACTGGGCGACGTCGGGGTTGCCGGGTTGGCGGCGCTGCTGGCGTTGTACATTGGCGTTCTTTGCTTGTATTGGCCCGAGAGCGAGGCGGTGGTGGTGGCGGTGGCGTTGGCGGGGGTGCCCGGTGTTGCCGACTCTTCTGGTGGGCGAGCGGATGGCGGCGCGTCCCAAGCTGAACCGCCCGCGTTAGCTAAAGAGAGGATAGGGAAAGTTTGATGAAGGGTTAGGGTTTTAAAGAGGGGGGGAGGGGCTTGATGGTGAAAATGGGCGGGACCTGGTTGTGCTTCCGAGCTAGGAATGTATGAGGATGAGGGAACCATGCTGGGCGTGGCCGGTAGGTAGCTAGTCGACGGTAGCGGGTTCTCGTTGAGCGCCCCCAGTTTCTGTGAAGAAAAGCCACCTGGTGGTTATGTGTTGTAATTGCGGGAGGTAAAAAAAAAAAAAAGTAGGTGTGGCTAAGGCGCACCTGTGCCGAGACCAAGCCGGCGGCGTAATCCGGTGTGGTGTTCTCCACCACTGCTTCTTCTTTGGTGGCCTTCTCTTCCGCTTCTGTGTCTATAAAAGATAATAAGTTGGAGTCTGGATGTTTCAAGATGGCGGCATCCGCCTACAAATGTAGTTACCCAAAGTCTTTCTCCGCCTTTTGGCTTCTCGTCCGGCGCCGACCATGTTCAGCTCCTTGATATCCAAAAGCTACAAAAAAGAGGAAAAGGAAGGTAGTATGAGGACCCAAAATGAACGCCGAACGTGTTTTTTGGGGAAAAATGGACCTTGACTCCTCGCTCTTTGCGAAGGGGGGTGCGGGCCGGGGCGATGGGGGTCCGGTTGCTAGGCGGGCTGAACATACTTGGGGCCGTGGGGCTACGAAATGGGGCCTTGGGGATCCCTTTGAGAGGCGCTGCAACAAAAACAAAGTGGATTTTAGCGAAAAAAATGATATATTTTTAGCATTGGAGTGAATGGACTCACTGGTGGTGTCAATCTTTTTGACCAATCCTCTCCCTTTGGCGTGGAAAGGCACTCCGGCGGTTTTTTTTAGTTGTTGAGCTGTTTCAGTGGCTGGAAAATAACAGGGTAGATGTTTGGTTTTTGTTTTTTTTTGTTTTTTTTCGGAGAAGACGTACATTTCTGTAACAGCTCCGCTCTGAGGGTGGCGCTCTTGGGCTTCCTTTTCAGCTGGAAATGCTTGACAGGGGGTGTCAGGGGTCCCACTAGGGTGGTCAAGGCGCTCTTGTTCAGGTACTGGCACTCCAGGGGAAGCATGGCCGACGTTTCGCACTCGCCCACTGCCAAGAGAGAGAGGGGATGGGTCAAATGGCTTCTCGAACCCGCATCGGAATGGACAAACCTTTCTCTCGGAGCTCGCCCAGGATGTCCTGCACGTTTGGGTTTTGCTCCTCCAGGTCCAGGTTGAGGGAACCCGTCTCAGGGAAGGATTTCAAGATGTCAGCCACCATCAGGACCCAAGGTTCCGAGTCCACTGTGGCTAACTGGATGATCTCTGAGAGAGCTTCCTTCATCTGCAACAACATCAGACTATTAGTTTATCGCTAGTCGGGTGACGTCACAATACACCTGCATCCTCGGGTTTTGGAAAGACGGTCCCGCCCCCCTTTGAAGCTAACGGGCTAATGCTAACATAGCCGAGTAGTGTTTTGCATTGTGGTCCAATACTTTGTAGTTTCATATTAAAGTGAGACAAGTTGTTGTTTGAAAGTTAAGATGACGCACTCGTTTGCTAGTTTCATGTGTTAACGTTGCTTACCTCGTCCACGGTCCGTCGGGGGAGATGGAGCATCCCCAGGAGCAGCTTGAGCTTAACGGGTGGCGACAAGTTGGAGAAACAAAGGCGAATGTTATCGATAACGGAGACGGTGAGGAGAGACGCGATGCTCGGTGGGGTCCATAGCTCGTCTGTGGAGCCCAGTTTGTTGTGAAGCCACAGGCCAGTGTCGCTGTCCTTCATCGACGCCATCTTGGAAAAAGAAGTGTTTCAGGTCGGGCATTTTAACGGACTACTAAAACGGCAGTTAGGACCCCGCCCTCGTCGTCGTGGAAGACATTTAGGTTCACGTCATGTTTCAAAGTGAACAAATTATTGAAACTTTACTTCATATCAACATAAAAATAACTTAACAATAATAAGAATAAATAGTAAGGAGGTTATTATTTTGATGTAAGGATTAGGAACGTCTATTTGTATAACTTTATTGTAAGCCCCGTCCACACGAGGGTATCGTGATCCCAATGGTTGTTTGCAAAGCACTTTTTATTGAAAGAAGATGTCTCGAATGCGGAAGTAATTTATGTGAAACGGGGCCGTTATTACACACCCCGTCCACACGAGGGTACCGTGATCCCAATGGTTGTTTGCACAGCACTTTTTATCGAAAGAAGATGTCTCGAACAAGGAAGTAGTTTATGTAAATCAGTGCCGTCATTACGCACGTGGGAATTTACGCATGTGTATTATCCTGGACTTTCCCCAAATGACGTCAGAGAGAAACCCAGGAAGTGCGAGTCGAATTCCTCGCGCTTTCTTTTTGTTTGTAAACGGTTTTTTCCGGCGTTTTATCGCACGATCTAGATGGATAGATACAGTAAATACAACGGAGTCACGTTGGATAGATTACACGAACAGTAGTGCGCAAGAAAGGAGTTTTTTTCGAGTTTTTTGGGCTGACTTGGTGCACCTGGTGCAGGCTGCACAAGGAAAGTCACGAATAAGGTAAGAACTGCTGCAAAATTCTACTACAAGCGCACTTGTTTTCTGTCGAGCTTGCTCGTCATAACCCAGATCAGATGGAAACATTTTGCCAACCTCCGCAATTTAATGAACCATGTCCCCAATCAATGACCACATGGCTCAAATACTGAGCTTTCTTTTTGAAGAAAGAATTTGTAGTTGTTCATGCTTTTAAAAGATCTAGCATGAGGACAAGGCTGACTGAAAATAGTCCATTGAACAATGTTGACATTTGATGAAATTGTCAGATTAACTATTTTTGACAATAATTGTTTTGTAGGCAAGTTTCCTGGGCATGCGCATTGGGGCCGAGGGCGTGTTTTGACACTTGGAGGAGTGTAGTTTTTTTGGGTGGGGTGTGTGCAGATTTCACGAGCATGCGCAGTGGAGCCGAGGGCGTGTTTTGACACCTGGGGGGAGTGTAGTTTTTTGGGTGGGGTGTGTGCAGATTTCACGAGCATGCGCAGTGGGGCCGAGGGCGTGTTTTGACGCTTGGGGGGGAGTGTTGTTTTGTGGGTGGGATGTGTTCAGATTCTATGGGCATGCGCAGTGGGGCCGAGGGCGTGTTTGGACACTTGGAGGGGTGCGTTTTTGCGCGCGGGTGGGTGCGTCTGGCTCAAAGTCCGCCCACCGACTCTTGGAAGGCTTGGAAGGCAAGGGGATTGCCAGGGTTTGAGTCGACGTTTTGCCTCATTTCAAGACGAAGGGGCGTGACCAACTTAAAAGTGCATGAAATGAAGCCAAACTGCTCGGATCTGAGTTCAAAAGTCTTCCCAATACTCTTGGTAGTCACTTGCCATGCATTCCAAGCCTGAAAATCCCAAAAATTAATTTGACAATATGATGATGAGCTTCCTTAGCACCTCCCACTGGGTAACATTCTCCTCTTTTCTTGCCCTTCGAAGCTTAGATAAGTTATTGGGATGTAAAATGATGTGCCGTGTTGATCGATTTGGTTCCATATTGCCCATATTGACCCTTTTGTATACTTTTTCCAATTGTTGTTAATATTTGGTGCGCTTTTAGTGCTGTGTTCATAGTCAGTTGGCTTGAGTAGACAGATTTCATAGGCGCTTCAATGACTGTGACTAAGTGGAGGGGTTACCTCCTTAGACCCTTGGCCCCCAAAACCCCCAATTGTACCTGATACGTGTTTAGAGTTGCTCAAAATATGATGTGCAACTTTTAACAATGTGCACATCCTCTATTTGTGGTCAGTAGAGTCCCATTTCAGGCAAAGTGTGCAAACGGCCAAATTTATAGGGGCCTCGGAGGTCTCTCATTGGAAAAAAAATGTTTTTTTCTAAATGTTTTGTGTTTAAAACATGCCATCTGAGTCAAATTGGATGAGTGCTAACAAAAAATGTCATTTTGTTGACAGGAGCGGAAGCCCGGAAGATGGAGTTGCTTCCACGTCCATCAACCTGCGCCACACGAGTGTTAACAAAGGTAGGAAATGCTTCGTTGAATGTATATTTGTATTGAAATTAGTTTTTTAGCGTGTTAGTATTTAAGTAGTTCTAATTAGGATCACATTTATTTGACCACCTGTGTAAAACAAGACGGTCTTTTGTAGAGCTAAAAATAATAATGTCAGTTTAGCCTATAAATGTAATTCTAGGTCTTACAGTTCAAAATGCTAATGCTATTTTCAGGCATCATAGTATGTAAGGTTACATATAAATATGGCTAGGCTAATTATGTGACTGCAATGTCATATCAATGCTAGAATGGTCACTGACTGCTCTCTTTGAGGGCATTACAGTTCAAGATGCTAATGCTATTTTTGCGCTTGCATCATCATCATATGTATGGTTACATGTAAATATTGGTAGGCTAATGATTTGTTCATGATGTTAATGCTATTTTTGCGCTTGCATCATTTTATCTAAAGTTACATGTAAATATTGGTAGGCTTATTATTTGTTCATGATGCTAATGGTACTTTTGCGCTCGCATCATCTTATTTAAGGTTACTTATCTCTATCGGTAGACTAATTCTGTGTCTCTATTGTGGTATGAATGCTGGAATGGTCACTTACTGCTCTCGTTGTCGTCTTCTTGACAGGATCGTGGACGTTTTGGACGTACACGGCGCCTACGGATGGGCTAGCGCTGCAGCCCGATGGCTTTTGGACACTGGCGTGACCTGACTGGGTATGTGACGTCTCCCATTTCAGCTTGTGCAGTGGCATCTGATGCCGTGGGAATGTCAAAAAAGCCATTTTTTGCTCACAATATATTGTTGAAATTGAATCAGTCTTTGTCTTTTATTGCTAAATGCATCCTTACTAAGTCAAAAATAGGGTTTTTTCCTTCAAAAAGTGCCTTTTTGGGACATAAAACGGCCACCAAAAAGAGCTCTCTGCAAAAGCGGCCTTAGAAAAGCAGAAAAACTTCCTGACAACGAGACGTGTCACGACTCGGCCAACCAATCAGAGGCCTTAAAAATTGGATTTAGCCACCTCCCCTCTATGCAAATCTATGCAAATTTGGATTTAGCCCCGCCCTGGCCTCGCCCACCGGGACAGCCAATCAGAGCACGGCATTTGGCCGGACACGCCCCCTTTTTCCAAAAATCGGCGTTTTTTGGACCGAAACCCCGCCTCCCGGCCACAAAGCCAGCCTCCTTGACTAAAGCCCACCCACTCCGAGAGAACCAATCAGATGGCAGTATTCGCCTCTCCACTTCCTGATTCTAAACCAATCAGTGAATAGACGCCCCCTCCCAGAGAACCAATCAGGTGGCAGCATTCACCTTCCACTTCCTAATTCTACACCAATCAGTGAATGGACACCGCCCTCCCAGAGAACCAATCAGGTGGTTGCATTCTATTTTCACTTCCTTATTCTAAACCAATCAGTGACCTCAAATTAAGTATTCCACCAATCCTGGGCTAGTCATTTGCATAGCCACACCCCCAAAAAAAAAACAAAAAAAAATTAAAAAAAAATAAAATAAAAAATAAAATTTTAATAATTTAGTAATAATAATAATAAAAAGTTAGAAGAAAGAAGTTTGTTTTTTGTTCAACTTTATTTGTTTTTCTTTCAGAGTTAGAGTCCAAAGTTTGATGTCTTGAAGTTCTTCTTCAAACCAGTAGGAGTCGGATCGGAACAGAGTGTGGAGACCTAAAGACAAAAAAATGTAAGTTAAGTGCAAGTCAAGTGCAAACAAAGTAAGTAAAGTGCAAGTCTAGTGCAAACCAAGTAAGTGCAAGTCTAGTGCAAACCAAGTAAGTAAAGTGAAAGTCTAGTGCAAATCAAGTAAGTGCAAGTCTAGTGCAGACAAGTAAGTAAAGTGCAAGTTGAGTGCAGTAGAGTAAGTTAAAAAGTGCTGTAGGGCAAGAAGTGCAGACAAGCTAGTTAAAGTGCAGACAAGTTAAAGTGCAGTAGGGTAAGAAGTGTAGTAGAGTAAGAAATGCAGTAGAGCAAGATAAAAGTGCAGAAAAGCAAGTCAAGTGCATTCAAAGAATTGTGCAAACGACGATATTACTTACCTTAGGATGATGCGATGTCACTTGTACTTGACTTGAGCAGGAAGGCAGCAACTGTGGAAGAAGTGGACTTCAGCTGTGGAAGAACTTCATTTGATGCGATGTCACATGTTCTTGAGCAGGAGGGCAGCATCTGGACTTCAACTGTGGAGGAACTGGACGACTTCAACTGTGGAAGAATTACATTGCAATCCAGACAATTGTCACGAAGGAGTTCACACGGAGGCAAAACATTTTGTCCTTTTATTTTAATTTTCCAGAATGCAGCATTGAAGACAATCAGCTCGTTGTCTCACAGGTGCAGGCAGCAGTTGGGGCGGGGTCAAGGCAGGTCTCCAAAATGGCGTCTTCACTGAAGTGAGTCTGCAAACAAGAAAGTGCGTGAGCATTTAATTCAGTCGTGTTTACCGTCTTAATGGTGCACATTGACTCACTTCTGCAGTACAATCAAGCTTGACGAACACTGATTGTTACCTTGAGCTGCAGCGCCCTCCGGTGGACACGAGGAAACTAGTCAGGAAAAGAGTGTTCAGAAGCGTGGCGTAAAAAAGCGTCAAAGTTGGACAGTGTTCACGTCCACCATTTTGTGTTGCAGTGTGCACTAACCTACTGGACGACGTCGTGGATGAAATCTGACTGCAAGAATTAAAGACAGAAGTCAAAATTGGACATGGTAAGTTATCTCAGGCGTTCTTATCTCAAACTTTGTCACTCCATTTTCAGCTTCTGCAACAGATTAATAGACAGTTACATTTGCACGTGAATCAATTGTTTGCTCGTTTCACCTGTGCTTACCTGCAGGGTCGGACATTTTGGAAGTGACCTGCAAAAGAAAAGGAGAAAGAGTCAAACATTATGGTTTAACAGCCATTGTTCGTGCAAATTGGACCATTTGGCAGAATACTTACCGACTGCAGCCTGTGAAGGAAGAAAGAAGATCCATTAAGTATTTGCGAGCTTGATTTGGAATATTCAAAGTACTTACCAACTGCAGCCTGTGAAGGAAGAAATGGACCATTAAGTATTTTCAAGGTTGATTTGGAATATTTAAAGTACTTACTTGCTTCTTTTTGCACATTTGTGAGCTGTTGAAACAAGAGAAATGTAAGTTAGTCTCAATTAAAAACAGTGAAAAGACTTGGGAATAGTACTTACTTTGGCTTTCCAGTGTGGAGCGACGCGCAGCATTCATTAAATGAAAGAGACCGCCTGCGAAAATGCTTCCTCTTTAAATAGTTTTTCGGAAGTGACGTAATTGCGCTAAAAAAAATAAAAGTTTAAAAAATAATTTGAATGAGTCCTTCAAATTGAAAAGCGAACGGTCGGGACTCGTACCCGGGTCTCCTAAGCCAAAGTCTAATGCTCTACTCATGAGACTAATGAGCAGATGACGTAGAACAATCTCATAGTGTATATGTCCCAGTCTTAGTCACTCACATTCGATAGACTGTCAAAAAAAAGGGTAAATATGACTTCCAATTTTTG
Organism: Stigmatopora nigra; assembly: GCF_051989575.1. Classification (NCBI taxonomy): domain Eukaryota; kingdom Metazoa; phylum Chordata; class Actinopteri; order Syngnathiformes; family Syngnathidae; genus Stigmatopora; species Stigmatopora nigra. Next base: position 8,401,436 of record NC_135527.1, on the reverse strand, counting down.
AATTTGCAAAGCGTTGGTGGTCTAATGGTTAAAGACACCGACTGCGAATACTTTAGACTCGGGTTCGATCCTCACTCTTGCCTTTACCACTCTAGCATTTAATTCGTGAATGCAGCTGAGAGTGGGAATCGAACCCGGGTCGCCTGCATCGCAGGCAATGACTTATGCCATTCGCCACCTTGGCTGGATTTCCGCCGAAATTTCTCCCGTAGAAGTCCTAAATAATACCCAAAACACTTAGCGCAATTCGATGCAAGCGAAGTCTATGAATGTATACTACAGTGATGCACCGGTAACAAGGAGTTGGTTGGAAAAGAAATTGCAGAGTGTAATGCTTAAAAGTGTCACAAGATGGCAGCCGAACAAGACATGTCCAGTCAGGCACACTCATGGGACAATATGTGAGAGGAGTCCAAGTATACTACATTAATGTATACTAGGAAACAGCATACTTGGTTGGTTGGAAAAGTCATTGCAAATTGCAATGCCCGAAAACCGCCACAAGATGGCAGAAAGTTAGAACATGTCTATTCAGGCACATTCAGGACAATATGTGAGTCCAGGTAGTATTCTACATAAGTACGCAGTTGGTTGGAAAAGACACATTGCCAAGTGCAATGCCCAAAAACCGCCACAGGAGGGCATTAGGTTTAACATGTCTTGTGGAGAATAAAATAGCATGTCTGCATACATGCATACAGTCACAACACAAATTCAAGGAATTAAGAATTGTTATGGTTTGTTACTTTATTGGAGAGGGATCAAGATGAATATTGCACATCATTTATATAAGCAAGATGAGGCTGATGCTGGGGAGCACATTGAAAATAAAGTTCGACCAAATACACAAGTGCCTTGTCTGTCTGCTTTTGTCATGAAATAAACACAAAATAAAGTTGGTGGTCATAACATGGCAAGTGGAAATCAGCCGTCTGCCTGCAGGAACAAGTCCAGTCTGCACCAAGAGAGGAACAAGCATTAAAGATGCACCTGGCTGTGAATACATGGATAAAAGAACAATGATATGAGAACGTGTTCGATCGACCGAACGAACAGTTACGCATTAACAATGACGCTAATATGAAGCGGATGAGTCCACTCACCTCATCTGGCCATGATTCCGACACGCTTAACAGTCGCACCTTCGTATCTTGTTTCTATTGACCGCATAGTACGCTTAAAAAGACTACAGTTATCTAAAATTATGCGCAGGAGACGAATTGTTTTGATCGGCTGCTGGTTTCCACGACTTCCGCATCGGAGGCTCTTCTTCTTTCAATACGAGCGCTTTGCAAACAACCGTTGCAACTACGCTGCCCTCGTGTGGACCGGAGATGTAATGACGGCACTGGTTCTCATAAACGACCATGAATCGACTATGTGTCTTAGGATGTTTTTTAAACAGCACAATGCACCTCTATTGGTGTCAAAGTGGAGGTCCGGGGGCCAAATGTGGCCCGCCACATCATTTTGTGCGGTCCGAGAAAGTTAACCATGAGGATGTTTTAAAAGGCACATGGCACCTCTATTGGTGTCAAAGTGGAGGCCCGGGGGCCAAATGTGGCCCACCGCATCATTGTGTGCGGTCCGAGAAAGTTAACCATGAGGATGTTTTAAAAGGCACAATGCACCTCTATTGGTGTCAAAGTGGAGGCCCGGGGGCCAAATCTGGCCCGCCGCATCATTTTTTGCGGTCCGAGAAAGTTAACCATGAGGATGTTTTAAAAGGCACAATGCACCTCTATTGGTGTCAAAGTGGAGGTCCGGGGGCCAAATGTGGCCCGCCGCATCATTTTTTGCGGTCCGAGAAAGTTAACCATGAGGATGTTTTAAAGGGCACAATGCACCTCTATTGGTGTCAAAGTGGAGGCCCGGGGGCCAAATCTGGCCCGCCGCACAAAATGATGCAGTAGGCCTCCTTTTTGACACCAATAGAGGTCCATTGTGCTGTTTAAAAAACATCTTTCTCGGACCGCACACAATGATGCGGCGGGCCAGATTTGGCCCCCGGACCTCCACTTTGACACCAATAGAGGTGCATTGTGCTGTTTAAAATATCCTGATGGTTTACTTTCTCGGACCGCACAAAATGATGCGGTGGGCCACATTTGGCCCCCGGGCCTCCACTTTGACACCAATAGAGGTGCCATGTGCCTTTTAAAACATCCTCATGGTTAACTTTCTCGGACCGCACAAAATGATGTGGCGGGCCACATTTGGCCCCCGGACCTCCACTTTGACACCAATAGAGGTGCATTGTGCTGTTTAAAAAACATCCTAAGACACATAGTCGATTCATGGTCGTTTATGAGAACCAGTGCCGTCATTACATCTCCGGTCCACACGAGGGCAGCGTAGTTGCAACGGTTGTTTGCAAAGCGCTCGTATTGAAAGAAGAAGAGCCTCCGATGCGGAAGTCGTGGAAACCAGCAGCCGATCAAAACAATTCGTCTCCTGCGCATAATTTTAGATAACTGTAGTCTTTTTAAGCGTACTATGCGGTCAATAGAAACAAGATACGAAGGTGCGACTGTTAAGCGTGTCGGAATCATGGCCAGATGAGGTGAGTGGACTCATCCGCTTCATATTAGCGTCATTGTTAATGCGTAACTGTTCGTTCGGTCGATCGAACACGTTCTCATATCATTGTTCTTTTATCCATGTATTCACAGCCAGGTGCATCTTTAATGCTTGTTCCTCTCTTGGTGCAGACTGGACTTGTTCCTGCAGGCAGACGGCTGATTTCCACTTGCCATGTTATGACCACCAACTTTATTTTGTGTTTATTTCATGACAAAAGCAGACAGACAAGGCACTTGTGTATTTGGTCGAACTTTATTTTCAATGTGCTCCCCAGCATCAGCCTCATCTTGCTTATATAAATGATGTGCAATATTCATCTTGATCCCTCTCCAATAAAGTAACAAACCATAACAATTCTTAATTCCTTGAATTTGTGTTGTGACTGTATGCATGTATGCAGACATGCTATTTTATTCTCCACAAGACATGTTAAACCTAATGCCCTCCTGTGGCGGTTTTTGGGCATTGCACTTGGCAATGTGTCTTTTCCAACCAACTGCGTACTTATGTAGAATACTACCTGGACTCACATATTGTCCTGAATGTGCCTGAATAGACATGTTCTAACTTTCTGCCATCTTGTGGCGGTTTTCGGGCATTGCAATTTGCAATGACTTTTCCAACCAACCAAGTATGCTGTTTCCTAGTATACATTAATGTAGTATACTTGGACTCCTCTCACATATTGTCCCATGAGTGTGCCTGACTGGACATGTCTTGTTCGGCTGCCATCTTGTGACACTTTTAAGCATTACACTCTGCAATTTCTTTTCCAACCAACTCCTTGTTACCGGTGCATCACTGTAGTATACATTCATAGACTTCGCTTGCATCGAATTGCGCTAAGTGTTTTGGGTATTATTTAGGACTTCTACGGGAGAAATTTCGGCGGAAATCCAGCCAAGGTGGCGAATGGCATAAGTCATTGCCTGCGATGCAGGCGACCCGGGTTCGATTCCCACTCTCAGCTGCATTCACGAATTAAATGCTAGAGTGGTAAAGGCAAGAGTGAGGATCGAACCCGAGTCTAAAGTATTCGCAGTCGGTGTCTTTAACCATTAGACCACCAACGCTTTGCAAATTCAAAAATTGGAAGTCATATTTACCCTTTTTTTTGACAGTCTATCGAATGTGAGTGACTAAGACTGGGACATATACACTATGAGATTGTTCTACGTCATCTGCTCATTAGTCTCATGAGTAGAGCATTAGACTTTGGCTTAGGAGACCCGGGTACGAGTCCCGACCGTTCGCTTTTCAATTTGAAGGACTCATTCAAATTATTTTTTAAACTTTTATTTTTTTTAGCGCAATTACGTCACTTCCGAAAAACTATTTAAAGAGGAAGCATTTTCGCAGGCGGTCTCTTTCATTTAATGAATGCTGCGCGTCGCTCCACACTGGAAAGCCAAAGTAAGTACTATTCCCAAGTCTTTTCACTGTTTTTAATTGAGACTAACTTACATTTCTCTTGTTTCAACAGCTCACAAATGTGCAAAAAGAAGCAAGTAAGTACTTTAAATATTCCAAATCAACCTTGAAAATACTTAATGGTCCATTTCTTCCTTCACAGGCTGCAGTTGGTAAGTACTTTGAATATTCCAAATCAAGCTCGCAAATACTTAATGGATCTTCTTTCTTCCTTCACAGGCTGCAGTCGGTAAGTATTCTGCCAAATGGTCCAATTTGCACGAACAATGGCTGTTAAACCATAATGTTTGACTCTTTCTCCTTTTCTTTTGCAGGTCACTTCCAAAATGTCCGACCCTGCAGGTAAGCACAGGTGAAACGAGCAAACAATTGATTCACGTGCAAATGTAACTGTCTATTAATCTGTTGCAGAAGCTGAAAATGGAGTGACAAAGTTTGAGATAAGAACGCCTGAGATAACTTACCATGTCCAATTTTGACTTCTGTCTTTAATTCTTGCAGTCAGATTTCATCCACGACGTCGTCCAGTAGGTTAGTGCACACTGCAACACAAAATGGTGGACGTGAACACTGTCCAACTTTGACGCTTTTTTACGCCACGCTTCTGAACACTCTTTTCCTGACTAGTTTCCTCGTGTCCACCGGAGGGCGCTGCAGCTCAAGGTAACAATCAGTGTTCGTCAAGCTTGATTGTACTGCAGAAGTGAGTCAATGTGCACCATTAAGACGGTAAACACGACTGAATTAAATGCTCACGCACTTTCTTGTTTGCAGACTCACTTCAGTGAAGACGCCATTTTGGAGACCTGCCTTGACCCCGCCCCAACTGCTGCCTGCACCTGTGAGACAACGAGCTGATTGTCTTCAATGCTGCATTCTGGAAAATTAAAATAAAAGGACAAAATGTTTTGCCTCCGTGTGAACTCCTTCGTGACAATTGTCTGGATTGCAATGTAATTCTTCCACAGTTGAAGTCGTCCAGTTCCTCCACAGTTGAAGTGATCCAGTTGAAGTCCAGATGCTGCCCTCCTGCTCAAGAACATGTGACATCGCATCAAATGAAGTTCTTCCACAGCTGAAGTCCACTTCTTCCACAGTTGCTGCCTTCCTGCTCAAGTCAAGTACAAGTGACATCGCATCATCCTAAGGTAAGTAATATCGTCGTTTGCACAATTCTTTGAATGCACTTGACTTGCTTTTCTGCACTTTTATCTTGCTCTACTGCATTTCTTACTCTACTACACTTCTTACCCTACTGCACTTTAACTTGTCTGCACTTTAACTAGCTTGTCTGCACTTCTTGCCCTACAGCACTTTTTAACTTACTCTACTGCACTCAACTTGCACTTTACTTACTTGTCTGCACTAGACTTGCACTTACTTGATTTGCACTAGACTTTCACTTTACTTACTTGGTTTGCACTAGACTTTCACTTTACTTACTTGGTTTGCACTAGACTTGTACTTACTTGGTTTGCACTAGACTTGCACTTTACTTACTTTGTTTGCACTTGACTTGCACTTAACTTACATTTTTTTGTCTTTAGGTCTCCACACTCTGTTCCGATCCGACTCCTACTGGTTTGAAGAAGAACTTCAAGACATCAAACTTTGGACTCTAACTCTGAAAGAAAAACAAATAAAGTTGAACAAAAAACAAACTTCTTTCTTCTAACTTTTTATTATTATTATTACTAATTTATTAAAATTTTATTTTTTATTTTATTTTTTTTTAATTTTTTTTTGTTTTTTTTTGGGGTGTGGCTATGCAAATGACTAGCCCAGGATTGGTGGAATACTTAATTTGAGATCACTGATTGGTTTAGAATAAGGAAGTGAAAATAGAATGCAACCACCTGATTGGTTCTCTGGGAGGGCGGTGTCCATTCACTGATTGGTGTAGAATTAGGAAGTGGAAGGTGAATGCTGCCACCTGATTGGTTCTCTGGGAGGGGGCGTCTATTCACTGATTGGTTTAGAATCAGGAAGTGGAGAGGCGAATACTGCCATCTGATTGGTTCTCTCGGAGTGGGTGGGCTTTAGTCAAGGAGGCTGGCTTTGTGGCCGGGAGGCGGGGTTTCGGTCCAAAAAACGCCGATTTTTGGAAAAAGGGGGCGTGTCCGGCCAAATGCCGTGCTCTGATTGGCTGTCCCGGTGGGCGAGGCCAGGGCGGGGCTAAATCCAAATTTGCATAGATTTGCATAGAGGGGAGGTGGCTAAATCCAATTTTTAAGGCCTCTGATTGGTTGGCCGAGTCGTGACACGTCTCGTTGTCAGGAAGTTTTTCTGCTTTTCTAAGGCCGCTTTTGCAGAGAGCTCTTTTTGGTGGCCGTTTTATGTCCCAAAAAGGCACTTTTTGAAGGAAAAAACCCTATTTTTGACTTAGTAAGGATGCATTTAGCAATAAAAGACAAAGACTGATTCAATTTCAACAATATATTGTGAGCAAAAAATGGCTTTTTTGACATTCTGACGGCATCAGATGCCACTGCACAAGCTGAAATGGGAGACGTCACATACCCAGTCAGGTCACGCCAGTGTCCAAAAGCCATCGGGCTGCAGCGCTAGCCCATCCGTAGGCGCCGTGTACGTCCAAAACGTCCACGATCCTGTCAAGAAGACGACAACGAGAGCAGTAAGTGACCATTCCAGCATTCATACCACAATAGAGACACAGAATTAGTCTACCGATAGAGATAAGTAACCTTAAATAAGATGATGCGAGCGCAAAAGTACCATTAGCATCATGAACAAATAATAAGCCTACCAATATTTACATGTAACTTTAGATAAAATGATGCAAGCGCAAAAATAGCATTAACATCATGAACAAATCATTAGCCTACCAATATTTACATGTAACCATACATATGATGATGATGCAAGCGCAAAAATAGCATTAGCATCTTGAACTGTAATGCCCTCAAAGAGAGCAGTCAGTGACCATTCTAGCATTGATATGACATTGCAGTCACATAATTAGCCTAGCGATATTTATATGTAACCTTACATACTATGATGCCTGAAAATAGCATTAGCATTTTGAACTGTAAGACCTTGAATTACATTTATAGGCTAAACTGACATTATTATTTTTAGCTCTACAAAAGACCGTCTTGTTTTACACAGGTGGTCAAATAAATGTGATCCTAATTAGAACTACTTAAATACTAACACGCTAAAAAACTAATTTCAATACAAATATACATTCAACGAAGCATTTCCTACCTTTGTTAACACTCGTGTGGCGCAGGTTGATGGACGTGGAAGCAACTCCATCTTCCGGGCCTCCGCTCCTGCAAACAAAATGACATTTTTGGTTAGCACTCATCCAATTTGACTCAGATGGCATGTTTTAAACACAAAACATTTAGAAAAAAACATTTTTTTTCCAATGAGAGACCTCCGAGGCCCCTATAAATTTGGCCGTTTGCACACTTTGCCCCAAATGGGACTCGACTGACCACAAATAGAGGATGTGCACATTGTTAAAAGATGCACATCATATTTTGAGCAACTCTGGACACGTATCAGGTACAATTGGGGGTTTTGGGGGCCAAGGGTCTAAGGAGGTAACCCCTCCACTTAGTCACAGTCATTGAAGCGCCTATGAAATCTGTCTACTCAAGCCAACTGACTATGATTATAGCACTAAAAGCTCACCAAATATTAACAACAATTGGAAAAAGTATACAAAAGGGTCAATATGGGCAATATGGAACCAAATCGATCAACACGGCACATCATTTTACATCCCAATAACTTATCTAAGCTTCGAAGGGCAAGAAAAGAGGAGAATGTTACCCAGTGGGAGGTGCTAAGGAAGCTCCTCATCATATTGTCAAATTAATTTTTTGGATTTTCAGGCTTGGAATGCATGGCAAGTGACTACCAAGAGTATTGGGAAGACTTTTGAACTCAGATCCGAGCAGTTTGGCTTCATTTCGTGCACTTTTAAGTTGGTCACGCCCCTTCGTCTTGAAATGAGGCAAAACGTCGACTCAAACCCTGGCAATCCCCTTGCCTTCCAAGCCTTCCAAGAGTCGGTGGGCGGACTTTGAGCCAGACGCACCCACCCGCGCACAAAAACGCACCCCTCCAAGTGTCAAAACACGCCCTCGGCCCCACTGCGCATGCCCATAGAATCTGAACACATCCCACCCACAAAACAACACTCCCCCCAGGTGTCAAAACACGCCCTCGGCTCCACTGCGCATGCTCGTGAAATCTGCACACACCCCACCCAAAAAACTACACTCCCCCCAGGTGTCAAAACACGCCCTCGGCTCCACTGCGCATGCTCGTGAAATCTGCACACACCCCACCCAAAAAACTACACTCCCCCCAGGTGTCAAAACACGCCCTCGGCCCCAATGCGCATGCCCAGGAAACTTGCCTACAAAACAATTATCGTTAAAAATAGTTAATCTGACAATTTCATCAAACGTCAACATTGTTCAATGGACTATTTTCAGTCAGCCTTGTCCTCTTGCTAGATCTTTTAAAAGCATTAACAACTACAAATTCTTTCTTCAAAAAGAAAGCTCAGTATTTGAGCCATGTGGTCATTGATTGGGGACATGGTTCATTAAATTGCGGAGGTTGGCAAAATGTTTCCATCTGATCTGGGTTATGACGAGCAAGCTCGACAGAAAACAAGTGCACGTTTTACTCATACTCACAGTATTCATCAAGAGGCGCTTGTAGTAGAATTTTGAAGCAGTTCTTACCTTATTCGTGACTTTCCTTGTGCAGCCTGCACCAGGTGCACCAAGTCTGCCCCAAAAACTCGAAAAAAACTCCTTTCTTGCGCACTACTGTTCGTGTAATCTATCCAACGTGACTCGGTTGTATTTACTGTAAATCCCCCATCTAGATCGTGCGATAAAACGCCGGAAAAAACCGTTTACAAACAAAAAGAAAGCGCGAGGAATTCGACTCGCACTTCCTGGGTTTCTCTCTGACGTCATTTGGGGAAAGTCCAGGATAATACACATGCGTAAATTCCCACGTGCGTAATGACGGCACTGTTTTACATAAATTACTTCCGCATTCGAGACATCTTCTTTCAATAAAAAGTGCTTTGCAAACAACTATTGGGATCACGGTACCCTCGTGTGGACGGGGTGTGTAATGACGGCCCTGTTTCACATAAATTACTTCCGCATTCGAGACATCTTCTTTCAATAAAAAGCGCTTTGCAAACAACTATTGGGATCACGATACCCTCGTGTGGACGGGGTGTGTAATGACGGCCCTGTTTCACAAAAATTACTTCCGCATTCGAGACATCTTCTTTCAATAAAAAGTGCTTTGCAAACAACCATTGGGATCACGATACCATCGTGTGGACGGGGTGTGTAATAACGGCCCTGTTTCACTTAAACGACCATGTATTTCGCAAGGTGTTATCCTCCAATATTAAACATTGTAGTATAAGAAAGCCAATTTCCTCCCTTTATGGCAGTATGTTATATTGTAGGAAAAATACTTTGCTATACATGCTTGTTTAGAGAAGGAAAATAAATCCGAGAATGAGATGCGGACTACTGTCCGTGTAATCTATCAAACGTGACTCGGTTGTATTTACTGTAAATCCCCCCATTTAGATCATGCGATAAAAAGCCGAAAAAAACGTTTACGAACAAAAGAAAGCGCGAGGAATTCGACTCCTACTTCCTGGGTTTCTCTCCGACGTCATTTGGGGCAAGGCCAAGATAATACGCATGCGTAAATTCCCTCGTGCGTAATGACGCCCCTGTTTTACATAAACTACTTCCTTAGTCGAAACATCTTCTTTCAACAAAAAATGCTTTGCAAACAACCATTGGGATCACGATACCCTCGTGTGGACGGGGTGTGTAATGACGGCCCTGTTTCACATAAATTACTTCCGCATTCGAGACATCTTCTTTCAATAAAAAGTGCTTTGCAAACAACCATTGGGATCACGATACCCTCGTGTGGACGGGGTGTGTAATGACGGCCCTGTTTCACAAAATTTACTTCCGCATTCGAGACATCTTCTTTCAATAAAAAGTGCTTTGCAAACAACCATTGGGATCACGATACCATCGTGTGGACGGGGTGTGTAATAACGGCCCTGTTTCACTTAAACGACCATGTATTTCGCAAGGTGTTATCCTCCAATATTAAACATTCTAGTATAAGAATGCCAATTTCCTCCCTTTATGGCAGTATGTTATATTGTAGGAAAAATACTTTGCTATACATGCTTGTTTAGAGAAGGAAAATAAATCCGAGAATGAGATGCGGACTACTGTCCGTGTAATCTATCAAACGTGACTCGGTTGTATTTACTGTAAATCCCCCCATTTAGATCATGCGATAAAAAGCCGAAAAAAACGTTTACGAACAAAAGAAAGCGCGAGGAATTCGACTCCTACTTCCTGGGTTTCTCTCCGACGTCATTTGGGGCAAGTCCAGGATAATACGCATGCGTAAATTCCCTCGTGCGTAATGACGGCCCTGTTTTACATAAACTACTTCCTTATTCGAGACATCTTCTTTCAACAAAAAATGCTTTGCAAACAACCATTGGGATCACGATACCCTCGTGTGGACGGGGTGTGTAATAACGTCCCTGTTTCACATAAATTACTTCCGCATTCGAGACATCTTCTTTCAAAAAAAAGTGCTTTGCAAACAACCATTAGGATCACGATACCCTCGTGTGGACGGGGTATGTAATAACGGCCCTGTTTCACGTAAATTACTTCCGCATTCGAGACATCTTCTTTCAATAAAAAGTGCTTTGCAAACAACCATTGGGATCACGATACCCTCGTGTGGACGGGTTGTGTGATAACGGCCCTGTTTCACTTAAACGACCATGTATTTCGCAAGGTGTTATCCTCCAATATAAAACATTGTAGTATAAGAAAAGGCAATTTCCTCCCTTTATGGCAGTATATTATATTGTAGGAAAAATACTTTGCTATACATGCTCGTTTAGAGAAGGGAAATAAATCTGAGAATGAGATTTGAACCCAGGTCACAATGAACCGAAGGCTTTATGGAGTCCTCCACCATTTTAGACCACGAGTTGAGTTTTTTTTTTGTAATATTCATAAGACGTATTCCCCATGAGTTACCCAAATGCAACATGGGACATAAGTGAATGTTAAATATTTTTTGGATGTAACGCGCAACACTACCACAAGTGGTGCACTCCAACATATGTCTGATAGATATGTCTTATGAATAGGTCAATTATCTGACTACAAATGATTTATTTATAGTGTCTCAATATCAAGGAACACGTTACAAAGACAGTTTTTGTTGTTACTTGGCTTTAATCCAAAGTTCCAACGTTGGCTGTCATCAAATGGCAAGTCTTCCACTTTGGAGGCACTCCCCCGCCAGTAAGACGCCATTAACGGGAAATACCACGGCCTGGGGATCCCATACTCGCCTAAAAATCAAGATCAACACAACATAATGGGAATACATTGTTTTTTTTTACATTATGTTTCACAAAAAATCCATTTGGAGCTATTTTAGTCGACACCATACCTGGGAAGACATTTTTAATATACCAAGCCAGCATCCAGTAGAGGGCAGCATCGAAAAGCATCACACCAATGGATACCGCAAAGGTGTAGCGCTCTCCCTCGTCTGAGGAAGGAAGACGCCAGACCAAACATCCGTTAAAAACTACATGATGCGGCGAGTCCGAACAAATCGCCAAGCTTTTGCCCGTGGAACATTAGCAGCCCTTTAGCGCGTGGTTTTGTCGCTCGCCAGCTGCCGCCTCGCGCCTGGTGGGGCGGATCCGATGCCTACGGTCCATTTCCCGCGACTTCTGTTTGTTTCTTGGGTTCTCAAGTCCTCAAAAAAGTCAGTTAGTTCGTTTTGACTATGAGTGCCGCTACGTTCAGGGACCAAGAAATGTTAAACTACTTAAATGTCCTAGATTAGGACATGGACTAGAGTTTTGGTTGGCTAGTTTTACAGGGTGAACCAGCAGACCAGGACTGAACTAGAATAAAAACCTTGAATCCACTAGGGCAGAACCAGGACTGAACTAGAATAAAAACCTTGAATCCACTAGGGCCAAACTAGGACTGAACTAGGATAAAAACCTTGAATCCAGTAGGGCCAGACCAGAACTGAACTAGAACAGGAACCTTAAATCCACTAGGGCCAGACCAGAACTGAACTAGGATAAAAACCTTGAATCCAGTAGGGCCAAACTAGGACTGAACTAGAATAAAAACCTTGAATCCACTAGGGCCAGACCAGGACTGAACTAGAACAAGGAACCTTGAATCCACTAGGGCCAGACCAGAACTGAACTAGGATAAAAACCTTGAATCCAGTAGGGCCAAACTAGGACTGAACTAGAATAAAAACCTTGAATCCACTAGGGCCAGACCAGGACTGAACTAGAACAAGGAACCTTGAATCCACTAGAGCCAAACTAGGACTGAACTAGAATAAAAACCTTGAATCCACTAGGGCCAAACCAGAACTGAACTAGGATAAAAACCTTGAATCCACTAGGGCCAGACCAGGACTGAACTAGAACAGGAACCTTAAATCCACTAGGTCAGGGGTCGAGAACCCTCAGAATTTCCCCAAAGTCAAAATACATGAAAACACATGCATTTTTAGTAATTTAACTGCCTTTAAAGTAGAAAAAGTCTCAAAATGATATTGACAAAATAGCTACCCTGATGCTAATCAATGGAATGCATGCATAGTGTCCATCCAGTTTAGCAGAGAGCCATAAACACCCATCAAAAGAGCCACATGTGGCTCCCTAGCCATAACTTCCCTACCCTTGCACTAGGGCCAGACCCAGAAATACTTTGACAAACTTTTCTGTGAAAAGAAAACCATAAAAAGCCATAACTGCCGGTTTAATTCTACATTTCGGGAACCGGTAAAGTCCACCTTTAGAAATCTCAAACTGTGAAGTAGATGCATGGCAAGGTATTCTTGGACAAAAGCATGGAGATAAAGAACAAACGCCTGGAGCTCTCGTTTTCTGCGCCGTTGCTATCTGGTCATCGGATTTCAAGCGTTAGAGGAATATAAAAAAAAAAAAAAATAGGCCTCGATTAAAGACGTCATTATCGGGGACGATCTGCGTATCCCTTGACACGGTGTAATAACACCCACTCGAGGAGAGAAGAAGAAGAAAAACGAAAAAAAACTCCGGTCTGATAAAGCGCAAGGATGATCTGCTCGGCGGTGCGGGGAGGGGAAACATTGCTTATGCTAATTAGCGGGCTAAAAGGCTATCCGTCTTGGTGAAGCGGTCCGGGGGAGAAAAAAATAAAATCTCAGCGCTTTGTTATAGAAATGGGAGACTTTGCAAAAGACTAATGGCCACTGCGTCTTCCTACTTTGCATATTTCTTAGCCCAAAGTCGACATCGGCTATAAATAATAATATTTGAGCAAAGAGTCAATGTCGATACGGGTCTGGGTGGATAAAGGTGACTTTTGAGCATGGGCGGACGTTTGGTCGATGGTCTTTTGGTCGCCGGTCAAAAGTACTTGGATATTAAACAGTGCTTAGATATTAAACAGTACTTGCATATTAAGCAGTTCTTGCATATTAAACAGTACTTAGATATTAAACACTACTTGGATATTAAACACTACTTGCATATTAAACAGTACTTGCATATTAAACAGTACTAAAATATTAAACGCTACTTGGATATTAAACACTACTTGGATATTAAACACTACTTGGATATTAAACAGTACTTGGATATTAAACACTACTTGGATATTAAACACTACTTGGATATTAAACACTACTTGGATATTAAACAGCACTTGGATATTAAACAGTACTTGCATATTAAACACCAATTAGATATTAAACAGTACTTAGATATTAAACAGTACCTAGATATTAAACAGTACTTAGATATTAAACAGCACTTGAATATTAAACACTACTTGGATATTAAACACTACTTAGATATTAAACAGCACTTAGATATTAAACAGTACTTAGATATTAAACTCTCTCTCATGACTATAATTTTGAGAGCTGGTTTCAACAGTAAACTCTCTGTCACCATTTGACCGGCGACCAAACGTCCAAGCACCCCTTTTAAGACCTCGGATTGAGACGATAGAGTCATCATTGGCCTCACCGGATGACAAATGAAAACTAGACCTATTCCCGATAGGCCGTATTAGCGTGTATTGTCACTATTTATTCTACTCACGGGAAAAGAAATGGCCTGGCGAGTTGTTAAGAGCGAGTGGACCGAAGCACGTCCGCCTTGACATTCTTTGGGAAAGTCGTTGCCGTCTTTTTGCCGGCGTAAAGGACAGCCGGAGGATAAACGATTGTGGCGGCGGCGGCAGAAAGGTCGCGCTACAAAGGCTCAAAGTTGACCAATGGTGTCCCATTGTGACAAAGAAGCCTTCAAAAAGTCACATTTTCTACTCTCGTTTCATTTTTTTTTTCTTCCCGTAGAGAACGGTCTTACCGCCTCGACCTTGGCGCCGAAAGATAGGACGTCCCTCCAGGCGTAGCAAAGGAGGTTCGGCAGGTAGAGGAAAAAGTAGATGAGGCTGTACTGCAGGACTTTTGCGTACTGATCCACCAAAAAATACATAAAAAACAATAGTTGGTTAGTGGTAGAGAATAAGGCTGAGAAAAAGATTAGTAGAGAGAATCTGGAGGACCCCGAATCTGATTTTTGGGGTCATTTTAGCAAAAATTTAGGTGATTTTTTGATTTTAAAAGAGGATTTTTGAACTAAAAACAGAAAGAAATGATTCAAAAATGATCATGTTTGATTTAAAAGGGGGGAAATTAGGAAATATAATATATATCTATAATTTTCATTTAAATTTGATCTTAAAACAGAAAGTTGGAAAATGTTTTTGTTGTTTTTGTACGTACTGCACGTGTAAAAAAACTCAGAAAATTAAAACCTCACAAGACTCCCGTCTTCATAACATAACGATCTCCATTAATAAAAGATAATTACTGGAGAGATTTAACAACATAGAATTTTTCTGATCCGCTGGGAAGGCCCTTTCTAGAGATTAGAAAGCTCATTTTGAAGTATTATGGGATTTACGCCACAGATTTTTCAATAAAGACTCAATATACAGCCAGAAAAATAAAGACTCGGGGGTGCCGGACTCAAAGACGGCGATAAACGTCCAATCAGAAGGCTCGGAATGACTTCCTATCGTCAAATCCACTCCATCGATACTCATCGGACATCCGTTGACCCGCCCCTCTTCCCCGGGAGGAACGATTAATAATTACAGAAGATAAATGGAAGCCATAAAGCGGCGCAATCCCCTTCGGTCCCGCCACCATTTACTCCCCTCGCCCCGCGTCGCCGTGCGGGCAATCGGATGAATTATTAACCCTTGAAAATTGCTATTTCATTCATGAATAATTGAAAGAGGAATCAGACAAAGGAAGATGCGATGGGAAAGGACTGTACCGGTAATTATTCGGAACGGCGCCATCTCCAGTCAAACGTAAAACTTCCTACCACTCTTTAAAAAAGCCGCCTATAGAAACGCCATATTTAAACCAAATTTGGACCAACCTGAATTCATTTATCTCCAAAAAACGTTCGTATTTGTACTCACGCATCATCCACATAGCAGGGATACGTCATTTTCTGGGCGAAAACCCAGAAGATCGGCACCCCGGATGTCTGCGTTCGCACGATTCCGTGGTCAATCATGTCCAGGAGGTACGCAAACCCTCCACGGATGTAGCGCAGGTCGTTAAAAGCGTTGTCCCGGGCGCCAGGAGACCATAACCTTGTTCAAATTAGACAAGGACAATCAAATTAATGTAAAGACAGGTCATAGGAAGCTCCGCCTACAGTCTACGGATGGATGAAGTCACTTACCGGTCCTTGGTTTTGTCGGTGGGTTCCAGATCTTCCACATCCATGCGGATTTTGTAGCGTACATAAGCAGGGGGGGTCGGTTAGCATCAAGTGGGAGGTCCGGAAACACCACTCCGGCTCAGAAAGTATCGTTTTTAAGGAGGTTTAGTGACCGGCTGACTAGTTCTGTCTCACTGGGGACGGTTTGGAACTTGTTCAGGTCCAAACACTGTGGAAAAACAATGGGTAAGGATGCTGGGTTTGTTTACAATTTTTACATAGTCTGGGACAAACGAAGGTCGATCGGTTAGAACTAAAAGCCGGGTACTCAAATCATTTTTTTTATCAACGAACGCAAGATGTAGGGTTGATAAAATTTGTCAGAGTCTTCTACCCGCCAGTTTCCGATCCCCCCATGGGAAAGTCAGGCATGGATCAATATATCCGGCCGGAGTGCGTGCTGGCGTTGTGTTTTGCGCTCTTAAAACTCGCCAGATGGCGAGACTCGGCGCTACACGCAAACGAAGCCAGACCATTTATCGGCACGCCCGTTCAACCGGGCAGCGGCGGGATACGTACGCCAAGGAAGTCGGTCGGAGAGGAGGCTTAGGACGAGCGCGGTGGAGTTGTGGAGGTTCCTCCAGTCGAGGGGTGGGAGCCCGGCGGGTCGTTCTTCTGGGGGGGTGTTGTAGAGGTAGTTGGCGAGGAGGGCGGAGCTCCAACCGCTGCCGTGGAGATGAAGGTCCAGGGTGGTGGCGAATAGAGGGTCGGCTAGCAAAGTCTGAACACAGTACATACGGAGAAAAATGTTTCTAGACTATAAGGCGCACTTAAAAGTCTTAAATTCTCTCCAAAATAGACAGACAGTGCGCCTAATAATCCAGTGCGCCTTATATGTGAAAAAAAAACAGAAAACCAAAAAGGAAAAACCACCACTGTCGGATATTAAAAAAAACACAAACGCCTGAACTGAATACTTAATACTGTTAAATATGCAGATGCCATCTTAGTTTACAACATCTTCCATCATATAGCTCCTCCCCCACTGCAAGATTTTATACAAAATATCCAAAATGGCTGGCTCTAGAGGTGACTGTAAAGTAGTGAGTACTTCATACCTGGAAGTCAATAGCAAATACCGTATTTTAACCACTATGAGGCGCACTTAAGAGTCTGAAATTTTCTCCAAAATAGACAGTGCGCCTTATAATCCAGTGCGCCTTATATATGCAAAAAATGTCATTCATTGAGGGTGTGCCTTATAATACAGTGCGCCTTATAGTCGTGAAAATACGGTACTACTTTTGTTTCCATTGTGTAGAAAGAAAAAACTGCATATATCTCTTTGGTAAATATAAGCCCCGCCTCCCTCCACGGCCTCTCTCGGCACTCGCCAATTTCAGGCAAAATGGGTAATTGGTCCATCAAGTCTGCGACCTTGAAAGGCCTCCATGACGAAAGGCGCTCCCGGCCGGCGTCGAGCAAAATGGCGACGAAAATGAAGACAAAGGAGGGATGCGGGCCCATTTGTGTAAAGGTTAGGGCTAGGGTAATGAATAGCGTGGCTATGCGGAGCTCTCGGCGTCTTACCCCCCCCCCCCCCCTACTCCAGCTGGCTATAAGCTCATTTGAAGTGACACTCCAGTAATGTCAGTGTCAAGGAAATACTGCAGTAGAGAGGTAAAGTGTCCGTGTCCTCTACTTCGAGAGATAATCCCTTCTGCCGGCCTGAAAATTATCCCGTACTTATCCGTAATGACTTGGCTTCTTCGCATCCCATACTGAACGGGGAAGTCCGGCTCAAACCGGGTTCAGGCATAGATGGGGAACCTTACCCGAATGTTGTCCACTTGCGGATCGTTTTGGACGAAATCCCAAAGTTGTGGACTTAGTCGCTGAAATGAGTCAGCGAGTTCTTTCAGGGTGGCTAAGGTGTGGAAGGTGCTGTTGGCCTGATTGACGAGAAACTGGTTAAAACCGCCTGGCAGCTGGTTTTAGTCGGGGGATTCTTACCTCTTTGATGATAAGGCGAGGTGTATCGGGTGTGAAGAGGACTTTTCCGCGGAAAAAACAGCTTGAAGGTGGTCCACAGGTAGCGGAGAGCAGGTGTTCTTTCCAAAATATCGATGTGGTTTTGACAGAAAGAACCTAGACCAGAAGACAAAATGCCAAGATTCGTGACTGGATGTTTGGTCGCTGGTCAAATGTACTTGGATATTAAACAGCACTTACATATTAAACAGCACTTAGATATTAAGCTGTACTTGGATATTAAAAAGTACTTGGATATTAAAAAGTACTTGGATATTAAACAGTACTTGGAAATTAAACAGTACTTGGATATTAAACAGTACTTGTATATTAAGCAGCACTTGTATATTAAGCAGCACTTAGATATTAAACAGTACTTAGATATTAAACAGTACTTGGATATTAAACAGTACTTGGATATAAAAAGTACTTGGATATTAAACAGTACTTGGATATTAAACAGTACTTGGATATTAAACAGTACTTGGATGTTAAACAGTACTTGTATATTAAACAGTACTTTCATATTGGATATTAAACAGTACTTGGAGATTAAACAGTAATTAGATATTCAACAGTACTTAGATGTTAGACAGTACTTAGATGTTAAACAATACCTGGATATTAAACAGTACTTAGATATTAAACTCTCTATCTTACATATTAAACAATACTTAGATATTAAACACTACTGAATATTAAACACTACTGAATATTAAACAGTACTTGCATATTAAACTTTCTCTCTTAGATATTAAACTCTCTCTCATGAATATAATTTTGAGAGCTAGTTTCAACAGTAAACTCTCTGTCACCAAAAGACCGGCGACCAAACGTCTGAGCACCCCAGGATTGAGTACATGGATTCTGAAGTATTGCATCTCTGAATGTCTTTGCGCCCGAGTCCACACGTAAAAGCTTTTTAAATATAGAGGAAATGGTGCGGCACCATTACTAATTTAAAGAGGACGGCGCCCGGTCGGCTTTCCGTTGCGTGAGCGCGCATCCTTCCGCGGCAAAAATAAGATGGAGATAACCCCGTAGAACAAATGAACAATCTCGCCGGCACAATTGCTAAAATTCGCAGTACTACTGTAATCACGATTGAAATGCGCAAGTATTAACGGCGTGCTAAATTGGATTTTATGACTTTTTCAAGGAAAGCTTTCTTTTCAAAAATCCATTACTTTTGAAGCGCCTTTACGCTCAAATTGGACGCTATCTCGATTAGTTATGGATACTGTATAGCTCGTTTGGAATACTTTGAGTAGTACTGTAGTCAGAGCTGGTGGGAGGAGCTACAAAACTGGGAGAATGGCTATTTTGTATCATTAAGTGTATTCTTTAATTGTTTTTGAATAACTTTTGGAGCTATCTTTTGGGTTCTGTTGAAGTATTTTATATTGCTAATTCAATTATCTCAGTAGGGATGACCCAAGGGAGGAATGGTGGCTTTTGTCAAGAAACTTTTGGTCCCAAACTAGTCTCCTAAAAGCCTTGTAACTGATTTTTGTTGAAAATTTGGTTAAAAACGGAGTTTATAAACATATTTTTCAACTCCCAGTCTATTTTAAAGTATACTTTTCCCAATATACTTGATTTTGTCTGTATCATTTTCTTGTCCTGGAGTCAAGTTTGTCTCTTCTAACTGTCTCGCTTGACAGAATAAAACAATTTGCCTATTGGAGCAAAAACACACACCAAAAAAATAGCATCTTCTACATATTCCATCATTGTTTT
The DNA here is from genome assembly GCF_051989575.1 of Stigmatopora nigra. NCBI lineage: Eukaryota > Metazoa > Chordata > Actinopteri > Syngnathiformes > Syngnathidae > Stigmatopora > Stigmatopora nigra. The sequence goes on along the minus strand of NC_135527.1, from coordinate 8,381,791 downwards.
TTCCTGAATTCATCACTATTTGAATTTAGCAAATCCCAGCATACAAGTTCCATTTATTTGTCTACCATCTTTGAAATTGATGGAGCATTTAGCACCACCCATACGTTAGCACCCTGACAAACTGACTTTACGTTGTACCTCAACACATCCATTGGAGTTTCACCCCCACAAAAATATGACAAACTGCCAAAAACAACACTTTGTTGTGACTACAATTTATGGACATGTAAAGAATATGTAAGAGGATCCCCTAGACAAGGTCGATAGTCGACATGACAAGTGCGCTTTCGCATTTTTAAAAGTAAACACTTGTCACAAGAACACAACGTTACAGGTCGACGCCCCCTTGAGGTGAAGGCTGTCTCATTTTTATTCCAACTCGAGAGTCACTCACCCCCTCCCCTATCTAAACCCGGCAGACATGTTGCAAGCCATTTCCATGGCAATTAAACGCAAACCCTTCCCCCTGGCTACTAGCCGCCTCCCCCAAAGTGCCCTGGGGAGGTCGAGAGCTAATGGCCGCCCTCTAACCGGACCCCCGGCCAGCTGTTCCCATCAATGCCGTCGACAGATGCCACTTTGTGGCGCCGAGATGAGCTTGTAATCGTTAAAAAAATAAGATCCATTTCAGAGGCGCTTGGAAAAAAACAATTCTAGAAGATGAAGCTAACGAAAACCACTTTTTGAAGTGAGACGTTTGTCCTATTGAGGCCTTGGTGAGTGGTCGTAATTGGCTATTTACGCTCATGTGTGCATCACTGGGATGGTTTGAGTGGAGGGAAATGGCAAAACGGTCTTTAGCGCTAATGGCTAACGCTACGGTCCATATTTTGTTTGGATGACATGGCGTTGATGCTCATTTTAGCTGCCTCGCAACGTTTGATTCCCCGAGGAAGGGATACCAGGCGTCTTATTAAGAAGAAAAGCCAAGATCTACTTCCTCGGGATCTTATTTGAACACAGGAGCCGGTACACGGCACCCCTTAGTCCATTTTGGCTCCCAAAATAAACGGTTGATAAATAAGTCAGTACCTGACGGAAGCTAGGAGCTACGTTTAGCCGCTCTTTCTGATGGAAACTATATTTAAAAAGATACATTTTTTTTAGCTAGCGCTAAAAGGAAAGAACACGGAAATTTTTGAGGTTTTCTCCGCCATGTTTAGGCAAAAAAATGACGATTATATCACAAGGGACTCACCGGGGGTGTGGCTTTCCCGGGGGATGGACTGGTCGCCGACTATATGTCGTAGGGTCACACCACTGGAATTGGAGTCAAGCTGATTTCCACAAAGGAGCATGTTAACGCTTCCAATCGCGTCCAATTGGAAATCCAGTGGCGCCACGAGAACTGCCAAATTCTGCGCCTGGTAAAAAAACACAGTCAATAGAGACCATTCCATTGTATTTCGAACCCGAGCCGGGTTACTGACGTCTCGGAGGAGGACCAGAAGGTCCGAGGCGGTCCTTTCCAGCGTCGTCTCGTCGCCGGCACCCCCGTTTGGCAGCCTCTGAAAGATTCCATCGATCGTGATTGATTCACATTTGTGTGCTGCTTGAATGGAAGATTGAGGGATTGTCTTGGGATGTCTCCTCCAGTCAACGTCATTAAGGGAACACGCGTCTGGACAAACAATTCTCCTTTTCGGGTTGCGACCTCTCCGGACTACAAAGTACCATCCCGGAGAACGAAATCGATAAAATTCTGTCCACCCGATCCACTTTCTCTCTGAATCTTGGGTAACTGGACGTTTGGTGGCTGGTCTTTTGGTCGCCAGTCAAATGTACTTAGATATTAAACAGTACTTAGATATTAAACTCTCTCTCTCTCATGAATATAATTTTGAGAGCTAGCTTCAACAGTACTTAGATATTAAACAGTACTTAGATATTAAACAGGACTTAGATATTAAACAGTACTTAGATATCAAACAGTACTTACATATTAAACACTACTTAGATATTAAACAGTACTTAGATATTAAACAGTACTTAGAAATTAAACAGTACTTAGATATTAAACAGTACTTAGATATTAAACAGTACTTAGATATTAAACAGTACTTAGAAATTAAACAGTACTTAGATATTAAACAGTACTTACATATTAAACACTACTTAGATATTAAACACTACTTAGATATTAAACACTGCTTAGAAATTAAACAGTACTTATATATTAAACAGTACTGACATATTAAACAGTACTTACATATTAAACAGTACTTACATATTACACTCTCTCTCTTATATATTAAGCAGTACTTAGATATCTAAGTCTTTCTCTTAGATATTAAACTCTCTCTTTTAGATATTAACCTCTCTTTCTTAGATATTAAACTCTCTCCCATGAATATAATTTTGAAAGCTGGTTTCAACAGTAAACTCTCTGTCACCATTTAACCGGCCACCAAAAGACCAGCGACCAAACGTCCTACCACCAAATCTTGATGTTTCTTCCCATCCACTACCCGATGGCTACCTACAACTCCCCCCCCTCAACCCACCGAGCACCCCTATTTTGTCCTGATCTTTTCTTTGACTGTGGGCTGAAACTGTTCAAATAATCCGGCCTCCAAACTTGCCCGGTCTTATCATCTCTTATTTATTGGATTTGCTGGGCCGTATATTTTTCCCTCCAAGATAAAGTCAAAAGAAAAAGTGCGTGCTTGCATAATCCCAGCGGGAACTCTGGGATTTAAAAAGAATTCAGCAGGACAGGGGGTCTAATAAATAATTCTGGCGGTGGCATGTATTTTAATAACTTCATTGGGAACAAATGAAACTCCTGATACGAGGACAGAATGCAAGACTAGATAGAATATACGCAGCTAATTCTTCAATATATATACCAGGCGGTTTTAGCACCTTTAGATGGCGCTCAACGTCCAATCCATTTGGACAGGGAGGGACAAACCGAGGAGAAAAATGAAGCTTACCTGAGCCAAGATTTTGTCCAAATCCAGGTTTTCCAGGAGCGCCAATGAGCTGCTGACCGTCCAATGAGCAACTAGCATTTTTGAAAGCCTCTCTTTCCGACGGGGTGCCGAACCAAACGTACCGGTCCAGGTCTTGGCCCTGGCAAAGGACACTCTCCAGGGTCTGGTTTACCGGAAACCGTCAGACCTGGTTTTGGGTAAAATGTTAAAAGTTAGTAGACCAGTTAGAGTGTATGCATACTTATATTAAGACCTACAGTGTCCATTTTAGAGATATTCTACATTTTTTGGACACTTACTGTCAGGTTTTTTCTAGTTTCTTCAAATTTTTGCCCTAATCTTGAAAAAGGGACCCCGATTTTCTCTCAAAAACAACTTAAATCCTTCCAGTTTGCAATTTTATTGAAGCTATTCCTTTAAACAAAAAATAGGTAACGCTTTCAGCAAAAAACTTAACCTTTTTCAGTAAAAACTTAACCCTTTCAGCAAAAACATAACCCTTTCAGCAAAAACTTAACCCTTTCAGCAAAAACTTAACCCTTTGAGCAATAGCAATTCTTTCATATTACTGGAAAACTTCAATAAAACTACAAACTAGAAAGATTGGAGTTGTTTTTAAGAGAAGATCGGGCCTCTTCTTTCAAGTTTGGGGCAAAATTTTAAAAAAACTTGACACTCACAATCCACCTTCTGACATCTAGCCATTTTGTTTTAATATATTTGGATTTAACTGTCATAATTTTCAAAGTATACTTACAGAAACTCTGGCGGCCATGATGCTCTCCACCACAGGAATCGGCACCATCAAATTCTCTCTCAAGTGGGCGGAGAATGTTTGGTTGTCTCGAAGAATGGTCGCCAGTTGGAGTGGTGGTCCTTCAACAGAACAAGTGTCCGATAGTTTTGACTAAAGTAGTTTTAATCTCACAAATGTGCCAAAAAACAGTTCCATTTGTCAAAAAACTACTTACCCTACAGTTTTTGTACCAAAAAAACCCTAAAATTATGGTAGCGTTCCATCTTTAGTTTTTGACTCAACTGTCTTTGAGACAAAAAACTTTTTGGCGACCTTTCCTTCTACCAACCTTTTTTTGTTAACTCATCCCGGGCAATTAATTACATCCATACTTGGATCTTTGATAGATTTAATCTTGTATATTACAAGCCGGTGACCCCCGAAATGCAAATTTTCCCCGCCAGTTGTTTGTCGGACGATGTAGCCACGCCCCCCTCCCTCGTTTCCTATTTGCAAATTAGATAGCTAAAAAAAAACTAGCCTTATGCAAAGTGGCGACTTATCAAGACAAATGGTCTGTCAGTTTGTATGCAAAATGGCGTCGTAAATAATCCCGCCCCCTTGTTTTTTTGAGGGATAAAGGAGAACAACAAATCCTCAAAAGTGTCACCCCAACAACGGCCATACTTGAAAAAGACGTAGGAGGCGGAATTGGGCGGGGCTTACCGTGGTGGAGCAAGGTCCAACGAGCCACGTCATTGGCTAGTTTTTGGGTTTTGGTGAGGACCAATCGGTTTCCCAGGAGGTCCTGAAGCTCTGTCAAAACTCTGGAAATTCTGAGGAAAAAAATGGCGGTTAATATAGTAGTACAATTTAGGCTTGTTTACCTTTAAAATACTGTTGTTATTTAAAGTACCGTATTTTCACGACTATATGGCGCACTTAAAAGTCTTAAATTATCTCCAAAATGGACAGTGCGCCTTATAATACAGTGCACCTTATAATACAGTGCACCTTATAATACAGTGCACCTTATAATACAGTGCACCTTATAATACAGTGCACCTTATAATACAGTGCACCTTATAATACAGTGCACCTTATAATACAATGCACCTTATAATACAGTGCACCTTATAATACAGTGCACCTTATAATACAGTGCGCCTTATATATGGAAAAAAACAGAAAAGGAAAAAACACCCCTGTCTGATATTAAAAAAACACAAACGCCTGAATTGAAACAATACTGTTAAATATGCAGATCAGCCATCTTAGTTTACAACATCTTCCATCATATAGCTCCTCCCCCACTGCAAGATTTTATACCAAAACATCCAAAATATCCAAAATGGCTGGCTCTAGAGGTGACTATAAAGTAGTGAGTGCTTCATACCTGGAAGTCAATAGCAATTACCATATTTTCACCACTATAAGGCGCACTTACAAGTCTTAAATTTTCTCCAAAATAGACAGTGCGCCTCATAATACAGTGCGCCTCATAATACAGTGCGCTCTATAATACAGTGCGCCTTATATATGGAAAAAATGTCATTCACTGAGGGTGCGCCTTATAGTCGTGAAAGTACGGTAGCAAAAATAATCCCATCCCCCAATTAGGGCTGAAATTAGGGGACATTCTTGGACCTACATGGAGTTACCAAAGTTGTCCACTTGTCCCTGCGTCTCCCCCAGGGTAGGCTGACTCCGGCATGGGTTATCCACATTGCACAGCAGTCCTTGAATCCAAGGTAGAACCCCAGCAGACGGCATATCTTTGTTGGGATAATGACCTAAAGGAAACAGAACATCCACCACACCACCGAACCTTGGCTCCGCCCCCCTTTTGTCTGACTTACATTGACCTTTATGGACTGGTTCGTTGGTATAACGAACCCCCACCAGGATGAAGAAGAGGAACAGAGGCCAAACCACTTCGATAACCAGGCGTACCTGCACCAGAATCGGGAATAGGATAGTGTCAGCCATGTTTTTGTGACTAGATAATCTCCTCCTCTCAAATTATGAGAAAAAACGGACCATAAAATCAATGGCGTGCCGGTTATAAAATGTTAAAATGCTTGGCGAGGCATTCGTATAATTGGTCATTAACCTCTACGAGCCCTCCGCAAGTACTGTTGTCCTTGCCAAGTCCCAACGGTTTCATCTAATAGTCATTTTTCACGTCGCCATGGCGTCCCGTACACAAAACCCGCCCCTAAGCCAAGCCCCCCTAAAAAAATGGCGGCTTATTTCTATTCCCATCCCCTGATGCAAAGTTGTAAAAAAGCAATTTAATTCCGCCTCAAGTTATCCTCAAAATGAAAGCTTCCCGTCTTTTGTTCCGTGGTGCTCCGGCGCCCTTTACCCGATTCTCGCTGACGCAATTCGAGCCGGTGGTTTGCTACGGGAAGGCGCCGCGCCACGCCATCGCTCAGCCGTGCTTGACCTCTGGTCTGATTGCGCCGGTAATAAAGTGGTAATAAAATACGATCATGTGACTGAAGTCGTGTACATGGTGGCTCTCTGAGGAGTATTTCTGGATGGGATAATATTTTGGTGGTATATTTGATGCCTAATTATGAAAAATTGCTTTTGGAGTCACATGGAATGTTTTCTATAATATTTAAGATGTCGTTCTATTCGCGGTAATGAGCCAAAACGGGGGTCATTAATGGCTTTTAAATGGATTGTACATCGGAGAATGGCATAAATATCTTAAAAATCATTGGAGGATTGATATAATACTTCAGTTAAAGTATTTTTATAAATTACTAAGTGCAAGATTAGTGCAAGGGTATCAGACTCGGGTTGGTTAGCGGGATACTTAAACGTCAACTTGATTTTAATGTGGGTTGAACCATTTTAGATAGAATATCTCAATTTTTTTATATAAACGGATTAAAAGAACTGGATTAAAAGCCCTGAATATTCTCTCTTTTATAGATCTAAAACAATATTTATTTAAGATTTTTTTAACATATTTTTTAGATTTTACAAAATGATTTTTGATCTAAAAACACAGAAATAATGTATTAAAAATTTATAATTAAAGATTTAAAAGGGGGAAAATCAGGTAATTTAATATACATCTATACTCTTCATTTTAATTTGATCCTAAAACAGAAAGTCAGCACTCATGATTGACTTTCCTGGGCCACAAAAAATGATGTGGCGGACCAGATTTGGCCCCTGGGCCTCCACTTTGACACAGTTAAAGAATTTTTACAATTTACAGCGCCTAAGTGCAAGAATCTTCCATATTGGAAACAACTATTCATTGCTTTCTTCACCTAAAAAATTCAAAATCAAATGAATCATTTTTCTACTAAATAAAAATATTAAATATAAACAAAACCAAGATGACATATTTGATCTGTTTATGGGTCAACAAAAGGCCAAGTTGGTTATATATATATGGCATTGTGTGACATCACAGAAACTCACACTATGACCAAATATTCAAAATATTGTCGGCCATCGTTACGGTCCCATTTCCGGGGCTACGTGGGGTTACCTTTTGTCTTTTTCGCAGAGTAAAGTTCTTCCACAGGAGCACAGCCAACTGCGTCGGGAGACCCATTACGCCTGATCCCGGCAATATCCTGCCAACGCGTCTCTATGGCAACCGGTCCACTTAATAAACCCTGCAGGGGATGAAAGCCAGCGTTTGGTTTTGTTTTTTAATACATACTCGCCCCGCATCTTAGCTTTTGGGGGCGGGTGTCGTTACTCCCTAGACTTTAGGGCTTACGTAGAAACACCCGCATTTCATTTACTATCAGTTATTAAAACTTTTGTGACAAAATAACGAGAAAATAAATCTATTTAAATAGCAACATTCCCAAACGAGTCATGAAAAATTTGTAGTAATGTACTACTTTAAAAACAACAACAAAATATATTTGGGGTAAAAATTAATACATTAAATGAAGAAAACAATTCTGAAAAGAATTCCATTTTCTTATTTACCGTCATATGTTATTTAGCATCGATTAGCCTCATGACAACTTCATAATTCCCAAATGGACAAATTAGTGGCGGGCTTTTATCATAAGCAAAGTTGTTTGTTGACATGTTTTTGTGCACTGACTCGCATTTGCGGTAGAAACATCACCCACTAGTTGCATATTTCTCAAAAATAAAACCCATTCATCCTCACATGGGTTGCGGGGGTGCCGTGTCCCAACATTGGGTAAGTTATACCCCCTGGATTTACATAATAAATGACTACAAACCACCAAAATGACTACAAACCACCAAAAAGACTAAAATCCAACAACTATTGAGCTTTAACCTCATAACTTTTCATATTCCAAATGATCAGGAAATGTCATTTAAGTTAGCAAAGACGTGTCCCCGCGTAAATAATTAACAAGGAACCGGCTAGTCTGCAGTTAAAGTTCAAGCTGAGTCAACACCCACGTGAAAACAGACCCCGAAAGACCCTCTCAAAACAAGGCTAAGACATCAACAACATGTATGAAAGCGTCTCACCTGTCAGAAGAAGACGGGTCTCCACGGGTCCCGGCGTCTCTCTGGCTGGTTGTCCAACGCCTCGTTGTCTCCTTTTACCTGCAGTCATAAAGTATGCAAATGGCTTCAGGTGACGTGGGCGGCCTCCGGGGGGCATCATACTGCTCTTAATGTACCACCAAACCTGTACATAATATAATTGCGTTAGAGAAACTGTGTCAGTTTGTGCGGGCTGCTTTAACGTCAACTTGATTTTACGTGGGACCATTTTAGATATAATATTTAGATTTATTTTTAATATATGGATTAAAAGAACTGGATTAAAATCCCTGAATATTCAGATTTTTATATATTTAAAACAAAGTTTATTTTAGATTTTTTTAAATATATTTTTAAATTTTACAAAATTATTTTTGAACTAAAAACACAGAAAAAAAGGATTAAAAAAATGATAATTATTGATTTAAAAGGGGAAAATCAGGGAATTTAATATACATCTATACTCTTATTTTAATTTGATCCTAAAACAAAAAAATCGGCACTAATAATTGACTTTCCGGGCCAGATTTGGCCCCCGGGCCACCACTTTGAAACATACATTAGGGTATTTGTACCCGATTCAAGGACAGTAGACACGTCTCCATAAAAACAAGGTTACCATCGGGATTACATTTCCGTCTACCCCCCCCCCCCCCAAAAAAAAAACGAAAGAACACGTCAGCCTTCCCCGGACGACCGCCATTGTTTTCTGAACACCTTCACGTCTCATCTACTTCTTCCAAAAGCAACTTTTCTCTACTCAGGGAGAATAAAAACAACTTTTTAGGGATTCAAGTCCACGGTTCAGGCCCAAATTTTTAAGCGCCACACGCCCCAAATATGGCATCATGCTCAAAACCAACAAACAGGGAGTAAATATTTCATATTTTCTATTCCAACGTCTACCATTTTGAACCCGTTGACCCTCTTCCGGCATCCACGGTTTAAAACAATTCCGTAATTAGGCCAAACTAAAAATATCCGGTCACGTCTGGTATCATGCAAATGATAAACAAAGTAGTGAAAGCGCACACGGGTGATTTACAGGGTGCTAAAGCCAAGATCCTCTGGAGGATTGCAAATATTACAAGCTATTCCGTCATAGAGATAATGTGCTAGAAGCTACAAACAGATCCACTAGGAGAAAAGAGTCGAATTTTGTCCCAAAAGAGTCAAAACGCAAGCTCTCGTTTGTCTTTCGGGATGACAGCTACGTTGACAATAACAAGGTAGCGAAGCTTTAGCGGGCGACAAGCCATTTGGTAAAACGTCTCCCCGCCTCTGGTCCAGGCGCCGCTAATCCCTTCTTGAGCTCTAATAACGCTGCCACTCAGGAAACACCCGAGGGGGCCCGAAGAGCCCGGGGTCGGAGGACGTGAGTGACGAAAAATGGAACTAGCTTCTGGAATTTTGACATAGTAACAGTCAAAGAACTGAAACCAAGCTAATGCTAGAACAGGGTTGGGTAGACTTTTGGGGCTGGGGGCCATATTGACTTTAAAAATTTGACAGATGGGCGGGGTTAGTACAAGATACGATACATATAAAAAAGTGCATCTGTTAACAGTACATATGAAATATGAACTGAAAAATAGGACTAAAGTATTAACATACTCATCACTCATCATTAAAGTATAAAGTACAAAGTAAAGTAAGTAAAGGTATGTATTAGGAAATATTGAAATGTATACGATATATATAAAAAAGTGCATCCGTTAACAGTACATATGAAACATAGAGAAAAAAAGGACTAAAGTATTAAAATACTCATCATTAAAGTCAAAAGTATAAAGTATAAAGTAAAGTAAGCAAAGGAAAGTATTAAGAAATATTAAAATGTATACGATACATATAAAAAAGTGCATCCGTTAACAGTACATATGAAACATAAGGAGAATAAAAGGACTAAAGTATTAACATACTCATCATTAAATTAAAAAGTACAAAGTAAAGTAAGTAAAGGAATGTATTGAGAAGTATAAAAATGTAGAACCTTCCTACACTTAATTGATAACGTTTTGTTACTACTACGAATGCTACTACGTCCTTTCAATTTGTGTTCGGATTCAAACGACTCTTGAGTCATTTACAAAATAAAGTGAGCCGGTTGAAAAGTTACATTCCTTCCCGCGAAACAGCCCCCAAAATGGCGAACGAAAACGGATTTATTTATTTGATGGCGTCTCTTTGCGCCTCCCTTGGTATCGCTCGGCGTGATGGAAGGCGCCACTTTGTACCTCCTTGGAGATTAAGCACCGTGAAATGTCAATTTCGAATAAAGCGGGCTGACTCCGACTCCGGCGCCAAAAGACGCCGCGGGAAAAAGAAGGAGGCGGTTTCTTTGTGCTCGCCAACGCCGCCTTGGGAAAAGCGTGAAGGGCACGAGACAATATTTAGACAGGCAAATCGTCCACTAAAAGTAGCGTCCAAAAAAGGGAAGGACGGCTAACATGAGAAACGCCAATGTTAGTTATCTCATTTTGCAGCGTCGCCATTTATTTAGCGACGCGGGAGGTTAATGAAGCCACCTTTCTTTGGCCATCATCACCAAGCGCCCATTTTATGGCGGGAGAATTAATTACTCGCGACGTTTCTGACTTGCCGCCGTCGGCCCGTGAACGAAAATATTTCTCTGGCGCGGTGATATTAGCCGTGAAGGTGCTGGCTCAAAAAAACGAAGCCTAAGGAAAGATGGGAGTCATATTTAAAGTCATAAAGTCATATTTGAAATCGACTAAGGTAGATTGTTTGTAGTACTTGGTCAAAGTATTTAGGGTAGTGTTAGTGTTAGCTATTTTATTTTTCCAATATACGTATGGCCTTTAGCTATTGTAACATGTACAGCTATGTTAGTGCATTTGTAGTACTTTTAGTGCTACAGTTATTACTATTAAAATCAGTAAGGTAGAAATACTGTATTTTCAGGACTATCAGGTGCACTTAAGTCTGATTTTCTCCAAAATACTCCAAAAACTAGTATATACTGTTGTATACTTGAATTATTTCATTGCATATATTGTTGTATACCGTATTTTCATGAGTATTAGTCTCAAATTTTCTCCAAAATACTCCAAAAACTAGTATACTGTTGTATAGTGTATTTTCATGACTATAAGTCTCAAATTTTCTCCAAAATACAAAAAAAAAACTAGTATATACTGATGTATACCGTATTTTCATGACTAAGTCTCAGATTTTCTCCAAAATACTCCAAAAACTAGTATATACTGTTGAATACTTGAATTTTTTTCATTGCATATACTGTTGCATACCGTATTTTCCCGAATAAAAGTCAAATTTTCTCCAAAATACTCCAAAAACTAGTATTTTCTGTTGTATACTGTATTTTCACGACTATAAGTCTCAGATTTTCTCCAAAATACTCCAAAAACTAGTATATACTGTTGTATACTTGAATTTTTTAATTGCATATACTGTTATATGCATATAAGTCTTAAATTTTCTCCAAAATAGACAGGGTGCCTATATATGGAAAAAATGAAGTATCATTCATTGACATTGCGCCCTATAATGCGATGCGCCTTGTAGTTATGAAAATAGTAGTCAAAGTCATCGTTTTTAACGATTTTCGAGGCCATTAATGATAATGGCATGGTTCCTTTCAGTGGTAAAGATGGCAATAAATGATCCTTGCCCCCAAAGAAACCCCCTACTCATCTTGTTTAGGCTCAAATATCACAAAAAGACCAAAAAATAGGAATGAAAAGTGGAGCTTGTCAGTGCAAATAGGCCTTAGCCATTCCCAGGGTTCATTGCTCTGAGTTAGGACACCCCAAGCCGCCAATTTAAGGTCATGCCGGCGTCCGTTGACGCATGAGAGCTTGGGAAATTTGGACGCTAATGGCCGGGTTACTTTCCACAACACCCCTGAGATAGAAAAATGGAATTAAATTAACGAACAAGCATACTAGAAGACACAAAAAACAATAAAATGTCAATAATAGAGAAATTGTATGTAGATTTTGGCGACGCCGGCAGGCCATTTTTCGATATTACGGCTATATTTGTCGTCAACAACCTTTCAACGAAAACAGTTCTTGAGAATTTAATTTTTTTGTGTCAAATTAGGGTGGAAATGTACAAAAAATACATAATTGGGCTGTAGTTTTTGAGGGAATTGGATATTTCTAGGTGTCCATTTTTAGAATTCCGGGATGTCCAATAATATACAAAACAACGTGTTGTTATGTCCATTTTTAGGACGTTCAAAGCTGATATTTCAGCCTGTCATTTTCTGGCTGTGTTTCACGTAATTGTCATCAAATTTAGACGGCGATTTATCACACTGTAAAAAATATGAAGTCTACAGCGAGAACGCCATAACTCAAAACCCGCCCGGACGAGATTGGCCGCGGTGGAGCTCGTATTTCTTCCCGGTGGTTCCAAATTATTTTTATTGGCAACACCCCCCAACCCCCAACTTGCCGTTCCAGCAACAACCAGTTGTCATGGCAACAGGCGTTGGCAGTAGAGGAATAAAAAAAGGGATATTAAAAGGGATAAAAGAAAATAATGAAAACACCGGATATAGATTTCCTTAAGTCGAAAAATTTATCTTAATATTAGCTTATGTAAAATGAATGAATGGATATTTTAAGGGTAGGATTGGTCGCCTAAAATCAAATGTTATCATTAAATTAGAAGCAATATTGTAAAAATCTTCCCATTTAAATTGCCATCAACTTAAAAATCCCATCTTTTAAAGACCCTAACAACATTATATCCCTCTTAAAAACATTTTTTCATAACTTAACTCCACCCCCTCCCGTCTATCGCCACCGCCACGGGCGCCAGTCACCGCATTCCGTGATAAAACAGCTCCCATCTCACCGCCACGTCCCTAAATAATACATGTTCTCTCACTAGAACACAGCAAGGTCGCCGGACGCCACCCCGGACGGAGATAAAAGATGGCCGTCGGCAACAACGTAGCTTCGAACGCCGCCGCCGCCGTTCTACAATCGGCCGCTTCCATCTACAATATGCTGATTCCATCATAATAAAGAAAATTGGCCGGATCCCAACGGGAGAGCAACCTTAATAGAAAATAATTCTGCCCTTGAAACAGGTCGGGGGTGTTGGGGGGGAGGGGGGGGGGGGTTCTGGGTGTCTTTGATGAGATGATGCTATCTTTATTTAGACTCGAGCATCTGGGGCCGCGGTCCTGTCTCCTTATATTTAATTAAAATAACATGGCCTACCGCCACAAAAGGCTGCTTATCACATCAAAGGTCTTCAGCCGGACGTTTGGTTTTTCTTTTTTGACCCCCTTTTGCTCTTAATTCGAAAGATTATCTTTGGCGATTGGTCGACGAGGACTCCGACCCCGGGCGATGGACAGCGAGCCGGATGTGAGGATGCCGGGAAAATGTATGCAAAGATGGGGGCTTTATTGTCTAAGAGAATGAGCTTTTTAGGGTGGTTATTGTATTTTTTTGGGGTAGAGGGGTGGTGACTATGCAGGTAGAAAGGGGCGGGGACATTAGTAGAAAAAGTTAGAGTCGGATTTAGGAAGTTGTATACAACAGTATATACTAGTTTTTGGAGTATTTTGGAGAAAATGGGAGACTTATAGTCGTGAAAATATCGTATAATACAGTATATGCAATGAAAAAATTCAAGTATACAACAGTATATACTAGTTTTTGGAGTATTTCGGAGAATATTTGAGACAGTCGTGAAAATACGGTATACAACACTATATGCCATGAAAAAATTCAAGTATACAACAGTATATACTAGTTTTTGGAGTATTTTGGAGAAAATTTTACCTATAGTTGCGAAAATACAATATACAACAGTATATGCAATGAAAAAAATCAAGTATACAACAGTATATACTAGTTTTTGGAGTATTTTGGAGAAAATTTGACTTATAGTCGTGAAAATATGGGATAATACAGTATATGCCATGATAAAATTCATGTATACAACAGTATATACTAATTTTTGGAGTATTTTGGAGAAAATTTTAGACATATAGTCATGAAAATACGGTATACATCAGTATATTCAATAAAAAAATCCAAGTATACAACAGTATATACTAGTTTTTGGAGTATTTTGGAGCAAATTTGAGACTTATAGTCGTGAAAATACAGTACACAACAGTATACGCCATGAAAAAATTCAAGTATACAACAGCATACACTAGTTTTCATCCGAGTATATTATAAAAAAATGTCAATCGATCGCAAGCTGTTGTACAGGCGCTTCTTACTCGAACGCTCTGACCTCCTGCCTGCGTATACGTGAATTGTTTTCTGCGACCTTGTCGGGGAAAAAAAATGCCCCGCCCCCCTCCCAATCAATGTTCCCCTGTGCCAAATAAATAAATAAAAAAAGATGTATTTAATGTTCTTTTTTTTCTACTTTCCTTCTCCCAGGTTGTCCCAAATCACAAAGGGCAAGATGACATTGATTCACCTTTCATTTGGAATTCTGCTCGACATTCGCAACTATTGATTTTTTTTTCGCATTCCCCATCAGGTGAAGCCCCTCCCCCTCCGCCAGGGACTGTATGACATGTGTCATTTCATTTTTTTTGCTACTGTGTGGCCTCGTAAAAAAGCAGCTGTTCCCGGAGATAACGGCGCTAGTCTAAGAACGATAACGCTTGCTATATCGTAATTTTTTAACCGAAGTGATAAAATTCGTACGTTATTTTGTTATTGGGGTAAAATAGGGGTGGGGGGCAAATAGTGGTCAAATAGTGGTCAAATAGGACAAGAAAAATCTAGCATATGTACATTAGTTTCGGATATAACATTAAGGTTGATTGGACAAGAGCGGACATCTTGCTAATCCCGATTAATAATAATAATCATCATTTTTCCTTGTATTTTTATATTTTAGAAGGGTAAAAAAAATCTTGGTCTATGACCAACTCACCCAAGAAATGCGCTGTGAAGTTTTTTTCATTTGGGCAGCCTCACAAAAGCCTGTAGGTGGCGCTGAAAAGGGAAAATGACACAAATTAGCTTAAAATCAAGAGTTTTTAGATGAAAAAACATGAAATCTTTGTTCAAAACTTCTTAAAAAACATGTTATACTCACCTTTAAATTAAAAAGTGTGCCAGGTGGTACTAGTGAGCGACCAATCACAGGATACAAGAGACAAACGACCATGTGTATTGATATTAGCCTACCTTCCATTTCTCAGAATAACAAAGGAGAAAAGACTTCTCTTTTGTGTCACTCCAAAATCTTTTTTGTCTTTAATGTAAGGTACAACAGCCATTATTGTACAAGAAGTCGCACCATCAACCTCCTGGACAACCACTGGAATAAAACTGAAAGGGAAAGGGCAAAGGGGGAGGGACTTAAGGGGTGTCAAGGGACCAAAAGGTAGACCTGAAAACAAAACAAAGACGTTGCACAAAATTACGTGATGTTTGTGACAAAAGAACAGGTGACAAAAACACACGAGGTCGCTCATCCGGAACCAAAGCTTAGCTAGTTATCTGTACATGTACATAGAATCATTTTTTGCCCTATTTTCGTGTATTTTTTTTGCATTTCGGGCTCCCGATTCCATTACCCAGGGACCAATACCCCAAACTGCATATTCACTGGCTTGTAAAGTGTGTAAATGCTATCATAAGCTAGCTTTTGAGTGCCATTGCAACTGGGCCACAGTACAAACGCCATTTTGGTTCAGTTCTTGGCGTTAGTACGAGTACAACTGTACTCAAAGTTCCACTACGGAGTTCTTTCTTCGTTTGTCAGCAAACAAAAACGTGCCAAAAAGATCCTCTGGGGTTTAGGGGGTGCTTTAGGGGCTTTTACGTCTGTATCGTATCATAAAATAGTCTCACAGTTTTGCCTGGCTACGGAAAGAAGAAGATCCAGTTGTCCTCCATGTTTGTAGTCCTTTTGCAACAGTGGGGACTAGAACAGAAGTCTGGAGTGGGCGGGACAAACCCAAACGGTCTTATAGGTCTATAAGCTGGTGACCAAGTGCGAGACCTCCGGGGGTGGTTCCCCAGGGGACAGGTCGTCCTTGTTTTGGGGTACGATGAAGCCATCACTGCTCCCACGTCCTAGTTGGTAGTACGAGTGTAGCCGGTGGAGGTGGTTACCCGAACCTAGGTTAGGCATACTCTTGTAGTACACATCATCCGAGCTGGCCCCGGGGTCCTCGGGACCACCAGGGCCAGTTCGGTGTCCTGGGAGTGCGGGAACACTGGCGCGTAATGAGTCTCTCCGGTGACTGGACGCCGGCGAGCTTTCGTCCTCTTCAGCCTGCTCGTGGTTTAACAACGGGAAGAAGCTCTCGCTGTTCTCCTGCGGGATCCGCCTCCGCGAAGATGACGAAGAGGCGGCGGCCGAGTAGGGGCGTAGGGCCAGTGGGAGGGGTGGGGGCCGGCAGGGGGCAAAAGAGCGCTCTGGGGATAGCGCCCTCTGTGGTAAGAGCGGGACGCCAGATTCCGGCCGGCAGTCGGTTCGTGACCCCGAAGCGTAGCCGCTTTCCTTGGTAGTGTTGTTGACTAGTTTGTTGACTAGGTTGCGGTGGTGCTCTGCCGAATTGTTCAGGTAGGTGGGGAGGTAGTTGGAGGCCAGCTCCTTGAGGATCTTCTTCTCCAGGCTGCTTTCGCCGTGGTTGTAGCCCCGCTCCAAAATCTGGACGCAATCGCTGACGTAGTCGGCGCTAGCGATGCTGTAGCCGTGGTTACCATTCAGTGGTAGTGTATCCATGACACTTGTATCCCGGGCGTTGTTCAGGATTCCCTCTGGAACGACGTAAGACCAGAAAAGTTGGGTTAAATACACATTTCCGGGACTCAAACTTAGTTTTTTTTACAACTACACAACATGCGGTGAGCAATAAATGATTTAATGGAAACAAATCCTAGTAAACAAAGAAGATGGCTACTTTTAAAGGAACACAAAGTGGAACATTGTCACTACAAATACGAATAATAATAATACAAAGAGACCCAACAAAGGCGACCGCTCAATCCAGTCAATTGACATCCACGTGTCTTTTTTTGCAACGTGTCGGAGCGTCAAATCCGCCGACACGCGTCGCTCGCCATTTTTTGAAAAGGAACCTTTGTTGCGCCACTTTGTGGGCACGGAATGCAAAGAAAGTGAAAGCCAAAGTCAATTACATTTGATAAGCAATGTTTAGTTTGACGCCCATACTTGTCTCTCTGTAGAGCTCTTTGCGGGAGAGCGTGAGGGGGGAAGAAGAGCAGACAATAAGCAAGACAGTCGCTCCAAAACACCAGACCACAAAGATCCACATTCCCACGGCAATGAAGGGAACGCTAGCTTAAAGAAGGTAGCAAGCGATGACATGCTTTTCATTGGTCTGTACGGGGAGTGCATGGCTGCAACGCCACCAAGACTACAAAAACAACAATCCTTACCGTTCCAATTGTAATTCTATTGTAATTTTCAAGGTATTTTTTGGGTTCTTATGATTAAACTCCATCAAATTCGCCGGTCAAATGTACTTAGATATTAAACGGTACTTGGATATTAAACGGTACTTAGATATTAAACAGTACTTAGATATTAAGCAGTAGTTAGATATTAAACAGTACTTAGATATTAAACAGTACTTGGATATTAAACAGTACTTAGATATTAAACAGTAATTGGATATTAAACAGTACTTGGATATTAAACAGTGCTTGGATATTAAACAGTGCTTGGATATTAAATAGTACTTGGATATTAAACAGTACTTGGATATTAAACAGTACTTGGATATTAAAAAGTGCTTGGATATTAAACAGTGCTTGGATATTAAATAGTACTTGGATATTAAACAGCACTTGGATATTAAACAGTGCTTGGATATTAAACAGTGCTTGGATATTAAACAGTACTTGGATATTAAACAGTTTTTGAATATTAAACAGTACTTGGATATTAAACAGGACTTGGATATTAAACAGCACTTGGATATTAAACAGTACTTGGATATTAAACAGTACTTAGATATTAAACCATCGCCGCCCAAGGTAAACCAGTCCAAAGAAGACAAACTTCTTTGTTCAAAGTCCCCAACTTTTTAGAATTTAAAGGGATTTGAGTTCCTAGCGTGGCGCCACAGCCATACCCCCGCCTACGAAGCGGCTCGGGCTCAAAAAATGAAAAAAAGCCAGCACACCTTGCGCGTTGTACATGCCCAGGGGGTTGTTATAGACCGCCGACTCCCCCAGCAAGGTATTATACGGGTTGTTAGTGCCATGAGGACGTAGGAGAGCGTTAGGAATAAGACTGTTAGCCATAACCCCTGCAACAGCCAAAGATGGAGGAGGACAGGAAGAGGGGTGGGCAGCAGGAAGCCATACAGGTGGGCGGGGTCAATTGAGAAGAGAGAGAAAAACACACATCAGTCGGACAGACCGTTGTTAATGCCATTGAAATGCCTGAATTGGAATAATGCTGGCCATTAGGGACATCCGTGCTAACGTTGCGTGCTAATGGAACGTTTGCAGACACGGGGCGCGGTCGTCATCGCTACCAACGGCGCTACGCTAGACGATTTCTTACATCGTTAACGGTAAAGAACGTCATGGAAAGGGATAAAAATATGCCGTGCAATTAGTTTTTAAAATAGTTTGTCCATAGAAGTCGTCCAATACATTTGAATGGAGATGAAATTAGATAAATGCTACGATTGGGGCGGAGAAATTGACGAAAAAGTAGCAAGGAATTGTGGGAAAATGCGGAAAAGTATACTCAAGTTGACTAATTTGTTGCTCCCGCCATTTTGAATCCAATATTGTCAAAATATATCAAGAGGACGCCATCTAAACAAGCCCAATTCCAACTTGTCTGTTTCGATAAAACATCTAAAAAGCCACTAAGTGACTCCATTGCTAAGCAAACATCGATTTTTCTGGCATTTTTTTGAGAGGACGTTTCCAAAATGAATTGAAAAGGTTCCATAATAAATAATTGCAGGCTTTCAACTCAACATATTCATTAGGCTTTTTTGAAAATGTATTTTTTAGATGGGCGGGACGTCGTTTTTCTTAAAAGCAGTCCACCGCTTGACAGTCTCCGATGTAACAATCATTTATCCCATCTCATAAATCGGGAAATGGCGCCGGAAAGTCGGTTATAGGATGCCGCCTTGTAGGAAATTCGGTGAATAATTCAGACGTGGCTTTTATCTTGGCCGAGTGTCGACTGGTTAAATGGCGTCGATGGCTGAGTGGCTAATTATTGAGATGTGGACACCTTGGAGGACTCATCCATCATCGTGACTGTCCATTAGTATCGGATGGCCATGGCGTTTCGACTCCCGTAAACGGTTCGTCTTTTACGGGGGAAAAAAACGTGGATTTTCTATAAAAAAGACTCAATCTGTATCTGGTTTAGCACCCCTCTGGATTAAGCTATTCTTTTCAAAGATGGAGGAAACAAAGAAGAAGAAAGTACCTCTGTTGAGGGATGCCGAGCTGTTGATGTCACCGGTCATGAAAGACGATTCGGACTGTTTTCTGACTGTGTCGTTCCACATTCGGCGGATTCGACTCTGCGGCAACAATCACAAACAATACTGTTAATAGTTGACAGAAAAACAACCGTTTTGGGACAAAGCTGAACTGCTCAGGGTCATTTTTAGGACGCCATTGTTCAAGTTGGGTTGATTTGGAATGAATTCCTATGCTGTTGCTTTGAGGGCAATTCTAGACTACTTCAACCTAGATCAAATCCTGTTTTCCTGCCAATTTTGGGGGACTGGTGTAGCAGTCTTTTGACTTTGGAGACCCTGCAAACACCAGGCGGACCAGGCGTCGTCCTAATGCAGACGTCCTGCGTGTATTATTCAAAGCGGCGTTCTACACGTTAAACCCGGCCGCGTTTCTCCGCTCTCAGGACTATTTATAATTGAACGCCGGCTGCGGGCGCCATGCTTTTGGCAAATGGAGGCGCTGTTCAATTATAGCGCATTGCTCGATACAGCCCATGTGGGCGGAAACATGGTAAGAGTTAGGGGGGGGGATTCCCACCAAGAAGATAGACTGGGTAGAAGACAGCGTTTCTGGAAGAATTGGCATTAATTTGGACCCTATACCAAGACCAGATTGACTTTAAAACTATGCCAGATGGGCGGGGTCAGCACAAGATAGGATACATATAAAAAAGTGCATCCGTTAACAGTACATATGAAACATAAACAGACAAACGGACTAAAGTATAAAGATACTCATCACTCATCATTAAAGTATAAAGTATAGTGTAAAGTAAGTAAAGGAATGTATTAAAAATATTAAAATATCATTTAAAAAAAGATAGAGGGGCTGTAAAACACCGAAAACAAATAGGAGTGGACACAGCTACTGCTACTGGCTTCCATGTGATGGCGCCATCTTGGGAAAAATACATTATGTTTGGGCTAGGACCACCAACTGAGGTCCTTGAAGGGTAGACCAGTCATTTACCCATGACAAACAGATGCAAAATACTTAACAATATGTTGGGAATTCAACCAGAGAAGGTAGAGAACCTGTGAAGCGGCAGAGTATCGTCCAGGAGCCCGGGAAGCGTTCCCCTTAGAGCCGGTAGAGTTCTCTACACTCTTCCCACTACAGCAGTGCGTCCGCAAGCACTTGCCAAACTCCTTGCGCACCTTGGGGTAAAAAAGTAGGCGGGATTAAGGGTTACACAGGACCGGTAAGAGCCAATCGGTG
This sequence comes from Stigmatopora nigra, assembly GCF_051989575.1. Classification (NCBI taxonomy): domain Eukaryota; kingdom Metazoa; phylum Chordata; class Actinopteri; order Syngnathiformes; family Syngnathidae; genus Stigmatopora; species Stigmatopora nigra. The sequence goes on along the minus strand of NC_135527.1, from coordinate 8,360,924 downwards.
AGTACCTTCTTCTGTAGAACGCAGTGGAATATGAAGATAAACATTCCCTGGAGCGAGTTGAAGATGGTGAAGAGGTAAGCCATGACCACCGTGGTTTCGTTGACGTACATCAATCCGAAGGCCCAGGTTAGGCCTAATAGGCATAGTAAGGCAATGGCGCCAATGACCCATGATCTGGGGGAAAAATAAACCAAAACATCAAAAAAAATACATTCAAAAGGGGTATCCTCGCTACGTAGTTTACTTTTGGGAGCAGGATTCGGACCTAGGACCGGATTTTTAACACCAATGTGCTGGAAAAGGTTGATAGAGTCACATTAGGGTTCAGAAATTAGCCAAAAAATTGGGAATGTAAAGAAATATATCAAAAAATCAAGGAGAGGAAGGTATACAAACGAATGAGATGACAAAGGTTTTTTCATCTTTTGCTGCCGCCCAATAAAAAGCTGCCGGCGGGCCACAGTTTGGACACCTAGTTAGGGTTTTTAAGGATAAAGGACCAGGAATTTTGTTGACAACACATTTGAAGCATAGATAAAATAACTCCATTTAAAAAAGGCAAATCAAATGGAATTCTGCATATTAAAAGGATCTAGTTTTCCTTTAAAAACACGTATTTTGATCTAAATAAATAGTAGTTGTCTGCCAAAAAGGGAAAACAAAAAATGAGCGGGGCAAGGGGTGGAATATTTTTCAGACTTTTCTCTTACTTGATCTTGGGTTCATACTCCTGACGGCTTGACCAAAAAAAACAACAAAAAATAAACAAATAAAACAAAGATGTCATGGCACGATTAAGGGGAAGTTTTGTCCTGCTTTTGCAATTCAATAAAAAAATCAAGGTCAAAAAAGTCTCCACATTTTCTATAGCAATCTTTTTTGTCATTTTTCATTTGTATTTTCATTTTCCACCAAAAAAACAAGACATTTTTCAATGTTTTGGGGAAATCGGAAGGTAAAACATTTGTTTTTGGGAGCTAGGGAGAGTGGGAGGAGCCACAAAGGTGGGCGGGGTTCAAACACAACATTCATGGTCATCTACTAACTAGTCTTACCAGTGTAACTCTACTATAACGCATCCATCGTAATAACGGTGGCTAAAAAAATGAAGATAAAAAAATGGAGATCAAATCACACAAAAGAAACAAAGCAGCATGAAAAAATGTAGCAAAATAAGGACAAAAAAATCAAATCACAAACTGGCAGTCATTGGAAAATTATGTCCTTCTCGCTATTCATGTTAAGGCGCAAGCTAGCAACAACCTTGACTCGGTAATGAACAAAAAACATGACAAAAATATTGCTTAAAAATCTGGCATGGAAGAAACTTGTTAGCTTATTTCAACAAATGGTAAATAGAATTTTAGAATAATATTGGGCCTAATGGTCATTTAATATAGGAAAATATTTTCAGAAGGGTTAAAAAGTACTGCATTTTCTCGCAAATAAGCCGTATTTATCAATAAAACAATGACTGAATGGAGGGAAGGCTTATATGTGCATAAATTAGACAAAATGCTAGCATGCTAAATATCAAAAACAGGCTAAAATGCTAAACCAAATCTATTTTAACATCTATGAATGAAATTCAAGTAAAAATTAAAACCTATCTTGCATAAAATATGCAAAAACTCAACTCACTTGCACAATTGCTCGCTCAGGGTGCCGTCATCTTACCTCGTAGCGGTAGCTAAACATACTTTGACGCCAGTAGCTTTAATACTTGTTTGTAGTTTTTACAATTGCTCAGAAATACTACGTACGACGATTTTTTTAGTCAAAAAAATCCCTTTAAAGTAACAAATACCCTATAAAAATCATGAAAATTCTGAATTATACGTGAAATTCAATAATTTGAAGGTCATTTTAAGGGTATGGCTTATACACAGTTGGGCTTTGTATTACTCATTAAATATTGGTACCATTTTTAAGGGATATTTTTTGCTAAATAGGCTCCAAAATAAAAGAAAATCCAAGCTCTCTTACTTGATGTTGTCCAGGCAACCAGAATCGGGCTTGAGGATGGCCGTGTGGTGGAACATCTTGTAGAGCGCGATGCCAAGAAAGATGACGTTGAGCTACGGGAATTATGAAGAAAAAAATAAATAAAGATATGAATCTATTCATTTGAAATCCAAGCACTTTGCCAAACAGAGCGCAAAATCCCACCAAAACGCAAACGCGCTCGAGGATGACAGATACGGACTTGTCAGAGTCCGACCGGCCTTTCCGCTTGACTTATTTCTGCGTCTTTCAACTTAGACAAAGTGAAGAGTGACCTGGAATCGAACCCTCGACCCCCAAAACTGCGAGGCAGATGCGCTAAACACTCATCCACCGCATTGCCAACTATTTTTGCAATGTGGGAGTAAACATACAAACTCCACAAAGTGAGGAGCGACCTGGAATCGAACTCTCGACTCCAGAACTGCAAGGCAGACGCGCTACACACTTTATCCACCGTATTACAATTTTACAACCTTATTTTATGGTGTCTTATCAACAAATTTCTTAACCATATTTGTAAATAATCACTTTGAAAGTGAGAAGCGACCCGGAATCGAACTCTGGACCCCAGAACTGCGAAGCAGACGCGCTAAACACTTTACCACCGCGTTGCTATTTTACAACCTTAAATTAAAGGGTCCTATCAACAAATTTCATAACCATATTTGTAAATAATCACTTTGAAAGTGAGAAGCGACCCGGAATCGAACTCTGGACCCCAGAACTGCGAGGCAGACGCACTAAACACTTTCGCACCGTGTTGCAATATTACAATCTTATTTAATTACAAAATTCAGAACCATATTTGAAAAATCATCACTTTAAAAGTACTAGAATCACCATGAAATGGGTTTCAAACCTGAACACTTGGATTGAGATAATTTTTGACAATATTGAAGTCTCACTACTACTACTACTACTACTTATTCTGGTATTCTCCATTGGTTTGCACTCTGGTACACAGAAATTGATATTCTTCTTCTTGGTACTATGACAAGAGAAATAAAATGAGTCACCGGACAACCTCAGGGATGTTTTTTTTCCTCTAGCCGGTGCGCCATTTTTCTCCAAAAAACTGGAGCGAGACCGGCATGCCTGATGAACACCAGGATTTTAAAAAAAAGTATCTTTTCGTTTAGAAACTCACTTTCTTGATCAACTACTATGTAAATGTCTCCTAATTATATTTGTTCTTTTATTTTTAAAGCCTTTAAGTGACCGTACTGGTGAATTAAATCCTGGCAGAAGTCCGATTAATACAATTAGCCGGCTAATACTACTAATTGGATTTCTCCATTTGTGTATTTTATTCCCACTTTTGAATGAGTATAATCAAATGAACTAAATCTCCATTCAATTCAATTAAGCTTCTAAAATAAGATCTCATTTTCTTTTCAGGTTATTTCTTCTCCATTTCATACTTTTTAAACAAATCAATTTGGAAATCCACTCTAAACCGGTTCTACTTTAAATACATGAGCCGTACTACCATAAAAAAAGCTGTCCAATCGATAAATAATCATCAAAACTCCGCCCACCCTCCGACAAAAACATCCTTTCTATCAGTATTTCACCTCCAATGAAAAAGTGGGCGGGATCAATCATAATCTCAATGGAAATGACTATAAAAGCACATAGTGAACGTCGCCGCCCCCTGCCTGCCCAAAAATGGCGTCCACGCTCAACGGGATATAAGGTGGGTGCAAGGAAGGGTCACCTTTAATGCGCCGACCCCCCAGGCTAAGTAGGGTTAATGAAGACGGGGTTGGGGGTGGAGCCAACTTACCATAATTATCAAGGTCGCCGGTCCAATGAAACTCCAGATGAAGTAGGTGTCAAGGCGGAGCCAGCAACTGCAATGACAAGTTTATTTTTAATATCAAATCGGGGCATTTCAGGGCGTTTTTACCACTTTTAAAGTACAAAAAGTCTCTGAATACTTTTGAAAACATTGTTACATTGTTGCTAATCAATGGGTGTCAATCAGAAAATCCATACAATGAGAAAAAAATGATTCTAAGGCGCTGGAGGTAGTATCAATGCCATAATAGCAATTGGAATCCATAGTTTAGCTCACAGGTTAATGGAGAGCCATATGGACCCATCAAAAGAGCCGTATGTGGCTCCTGAGCCATAGGTTCCCTGCCCCTGAACTTGTAGGTCACTCCCCTTTAGCAGTTGGCTTTGAGGACTTTAAATTGTTTTGGGAAATTAGATATTTGTTGTATGTTTTGTTGTTCTATCATTTTAGTTCTAAAGAGTCGTTTCACCAAACGATTCGACTCTTAATTCGAATGGGATTTCGTACTGGACTAAAAAAGTTGGACAAGATCTGTCCTAATGAACCAACCAATGAATGAACCCGATATCAACCCAGTTGGCGTCAATTTCCCGTGTTGAGCTAACAAATTAGCGCCATAGATAATAATTCACAGAGGATTCAATTAGTCCTAAATTGAATCCTGACTGTATCACTCTTGGTTGGACCCCGACCCGAGTACTAGTTGAACCCCGCCCGGCAACAAAGAGTCTTACAAGCTCCGACGACTCGATTTGGGCGCCGCAATTATCGCAATAATGAAAGCACGCTGCCTCACGACCTCGTAACACGCCACGAGAAGGAGGATGAAGAATTCCGACAAGCGGCAGAAGAGCCGACGGATGCGCGGTGATAGGAATGTGAGTCATGGATGGCGGTTGAATTATTAACGATCTCATCTCCGCTGCTTGCCGATGTCTCCATTTTTGGACGGTGTGAAATGACTGGTAGGGGTGGTCGACGCCCTTCCCTCGGGGGAAATGTCTAGAACAAGGGTGCCGGAGCCGGGTTGGTTCGTGGGACGCTTTAATGTCAACCTGATTTTAGATATAATATTTCGATTTTTTAAATTTATAAATGGATTAAAAGAACTGGATTAAAAGCCCTGAATATTCTGTTTTTTATAAATCTAAAACAATGTTTATTTTAGATTTTTTTTGTATATATTTTTAGATTTTTTCAGAATTTTTTTGCACCAAAAACAACGAAAAAACTGAATAAAAAAAGTGCAATTATTGATTTAAAAAGGGAAAATCAGGACATTTAATATACATCTATACTCTTCATTTGAATTTGATCCTAAAACAGAAAGATGACTTTCGGGCCGCACAAAATGATGTGGCGGGCCAAATTTGGCCCCCGTGCCACCACTTTGACACCAGTGGTCTAGAACTTAAGGAAAGAGGACTACACAGAGTTGATTTGTTTTGGCACAAAGTCGATTAGAACGCGTTTGTGTCTCGTTTACTACACAAACGGAAACATGAAATCGACCCCAGACTTTGAAACGCCCTAAAGTCTGGACTCGAACCTGACTGACGGCAAGACGGGGTTAAAAGGAACGCTCAATCCGGCGACAAACACCCGGCGGCATCCGAGCGTGGCGCAAACGAGTTGTTTACGCGGCCACGCCGTTTTGTCTCGACGCCGCTTTGAAAGAAAGAGAGCGACTACTTTATCAGAAGTGACAGGGCTCGACGCCTCTACCCGAAACGGAGACCAGCAGAAAAACATACACAAAGAAAATATCTGGGTTAAAATACCGGCGGCAGTACCCACACTCTATCGGTGCCGTAACTGCGGTAGTCCACGGCGGCCGACACGGCCACTACCAAAGCCGGGAGTCCGTATCCCGCCAGGTAGAAGTAGCGTCGGCGTGAGTGTTCGCTCTCAAACACCTCTACCAGCAAGATGTAGAGCTGCACCCCTTCCAGGAACATCCAGGTGAAGGCGGCCAGGAAGAAGAAGTGCAGTAGGGCGGCGAAAATGGCACAAGCGATCTAAAGAGGGGGGAGTGCAACAACTGGCTAGCTTTTTTAATCATATACATGGGACCGGAAGGTGCGAAATATGGTGAATTGATTTTCTGGGTCTTTAAAAAAAACAAATGGCTGAGGGTTAAGACCTATCGTATGTATACATCTATGTGTGTGTATTATATGTTTAGAAATAGGTATGTATCTGTATGTGTGTATATGTATGTTTGTATATGTTTGTATATGTTTGTATATGTTTGTATATGGTTGTATATGTTTGTATATGTTTGTATATGTTTGTATATGTTTGTATATGTTTGTATATGTTTGTATATGTTTGTATATGTTTGTATATGTTTGTATATGTTTGTATATGTTTGTATATGTTTGTATATGTTTGTATATGTTTGTATATGTTTGTATATGTTTGTATATGCTTGTATATGCATGTATATGTAGGTATATGCAGGTATATGTAGGTATATGTAGGTATATGTAGGTATATGTAGGTATATGTAGGTATATGTAGGTATATGTAGGTATATGTATGTATATGTATGTATATGTAAATATATGTAGGTATATGTATGTTTGTATGGGAATGTATAGGTAAGTATACGCAAGTATACGTAAGTATATGTATAGGTATGTATTTGTATGTATATGTATGTACATGTATGTATGTGTGTATGTGTGTATGTATATGTATGTATATTTATGTATGTGTATGTATATGTATATGTATATTTCAGCAACAAGCTTAATTATTCATATATTTATTTGTGTATTTACTTATTAACATACTTATTACCGATCTATTGATGTCTAAAATGTCTTTTTCTGTGTCTGTATTCTCACCCCTTGCTACTCTGACAACCAAATTTCCCCAATCCAATCCAATCCAATTCAAAACACAACAAGGAAGCAATAGACCTGCCACAACTATTGCTTCAATTCAGCTCCCTTAGTAATGAGATGCATGGAATGGTCCGCATTGGTTCTATCGTAAAGGGAGTATAATGAAGGGATCTCACCGGCTGGTCTGCGCGATTGATTCCCACGAGGAAAAGCAACTCTGCGATGAAGAGGCAGATGCACAAGTTCTTGTGGATGGTGTTGCGGTCGCTTTGGAGTCCGCGGAAGAAGCAGAAGGTGAAGAAGCTGACCAGCAGACACACCAACGACAGAAGGATGCCAACCCAAGTGATGACGTCCAGGAGCATATCGTGAACGGGATCCGTGTTCTGGAAGGCACACAAAAACGCCGTCAACGTTTCCCCCAGAGGGAATTCGAGCCCTTGTTTATCCTTTTATTAACTCCACTGAAAATATGTGGCAAGGAGAAGAAAGCACCCCGATAAATTCCAGCGCACCGGGAGATCCTGCTCATAAATCATGGAAAGATACTTTGAAAGGCAGCAGCGGATCACCCTGAAGATTTCCCATCTGGGGCTTTCAAAGACAGGGAAATCATTTTTGAAATGTCCTTCCCGTGGATTGAAGAGCTCGCTTATTAACTGGTCGCCGCCGGGGACGGTGATAGACGTCCTACCTGGCTATTTATAAGAAAAAAATACAGTTTGAAATGAGAGGCTTAGTTATAAATATGAAAAGGGATGGCGGTTCTTATATCTAGTCAAATTATTTTAGACAGGTTGTTTTGAGTCTTCAAAATGTGTGAAGAGATGACGACCATTCGTATTCCAATCGTGTTATCATGAAGAATCAAAGTCAACTCTAAATGCAAGTCATTAAAACGGACTTCTTTCAAACTCATTGACATGTGAATCAAGGGAATTGAACTCGATCTAACTAGGAAACTTTACCCCCTTTTTACGGTGCTTGGACGTTTGGTCGCCGGTCAAATGGTAACAGAAAGTTTACTGTTGAAACCAGCTCTGAAAATTATATTCATGAGAGAGTTTAATATGCAAGTACTGTTTAATATGTAATTACTGTTTAATATCTAAGTGCTGTTTAATATCTAAGTGCTGTTTAATATCTAAGTGTTGTATAATATGTAAGTACTGTTTAATATGTAAGTACTGTTTAATATCCAAGTACTGTTTAATATGCAAGTGCTGTTTAATATGTAAGTGCTGTTTAATATGTAAGTACTGTTTGACATCTAAGTGCTGTTTAATATCTAATTATTGTTTAATATCCAAGTACCGTTTAATATCCAAGTGCTGTTTAATATGTAAGTACTGTTTAATATCTAAGTACTGTTGAAGCCAGCTTTCAAAATTATAATAATGAGTTTAATATCTAAAGAGAGATTTTAATATCTAACTACTGTTTAATATCTAAGTACATTTGACCGGCGACTACTTTAAATGGACTCGAACCTGGCAAATTTGAAACCCCGAACATGGCAAATTTTCCCACTTGAAAGTCCAACCCCTACAGCAAGAAGCCCTTTGCCTGGCCATGGCTCGGCAGTCCACCCGCGTTGATGCGGCGGAGCGCGCCAGCTCCACTGGGCCCGCCGGGTCTATAGCCGGCTCGATCCATCATGCTCTCACCTTCAATCGAAGCAGTGGAAAAAAAGCAAGAGAGAGAGAACGCAGCCAGTGTATCTACACCTCGGTGATGGATTTACTGTGAAACAATTTCTTTACTCTGGCCAGGCCACAAAAAAATTGCAATGGCCACCTACACCCGCAGAAAAACCGGCTCATAATGCGTTCTATTGGGAGCTAGCTTGTTTGTACTCCATTAATTGCAATGGCAGTCTTCATTTAGGCTATCTTTCCAATGCTAATTTGTACCCGATGTAAGCGTATCGCTAACGGCGGCGTCGCCAATTTGCGTGTTTGTTTTTTTCCCAGACGCCGTACGTATCTCTTCCTTCCAGAGTACACGACACGGGCGCTTTTGATGCGACGCCCACGGCGTTGACCTTCAGACGTCCTGACGCCGCCGAGACAATTACGCTTGAAATGGGTGAGAAATAATCACATTTGGCCGACGGATTTGTCGCTTTTTTGAAGATTCCGCGTATGGGTTTTAGCTCTTGCTATTTTTTCTTAAAATATAGCCTCTTTTTGAAGTAAAATGCTCTATTTATAAACAAATCTGACACTAATGGTAGCAAATAGTCAGTTACTTAACTATTATGTCAATATATATCAATACTATAGGTCATTACGCATGATAAAATGTCCATGTTGGACATTTTGACGTCCCACTAATACAAGGGTAGGGAACCTATGGCTCGGGAGCCACATGTGGCTCTTTTGATGAGTGTATCTGGCTCTTTGCTAACCTGTGAGCTAAAATATGGAAACCGCTAGTAACAGAACTGAGATATTACATTTAAAACTGCTTTACTATTCATTTTTTTGCAGTATACTCTTCTGGAATTTATTGATTAGCAACAGCATAAGAATATTTAAAAAATATTCATTTTTTTAACTTTAAAAGTGGTGAAATTACAAAAAATAAGGATAAAGCACTAGTTTACATGTATGTATTTTGACTTTTAAATTCATAGTATGGCTTACAAGGAATAACATTAAAAATTTCAATTGTTTGTGGCTTTATTTTGGACCTCCCCTTTGAAATAGACTCCTCCCACTATTCCTAACAGGTAGTACAGCCCCCAGGGCGCCGAACGCCGCTTTTCTCGGCGAACCAGTAAGTCTAAATCAATGTTACGTCCCATAAAATGATGGAGTGGCTGATATTTAGGCAGCATCCGTCAACGTCACCTGGACGGTAGAGGACGGTCAAGGTCGTCTTTGTTTGCGAGCACAGCGGAGGCGGACGATGACGAGGGGGCGAGGACGCCGTGTCGGTACGAAGCGCCGATGACCTCCCGGCAGCTGTTCGCCGCTCATGGCTGCGTTTCAAAGCGCGCCGGGTAGATTTACGCCTTGCCAATTGGATGGGCTTCACGCAAAGAGCGGGCAGAGATGACTTCCTTTCTACCGGACGCCTACCTTGTTTGTTGTTACGGTCATTTTTTATTGTTAGCGGTTTTATTGTTTATGTTTCACATGTACTGTTAACGGATGCACTTTTTTATTTGTATCGTATACATTTTAATAGTTCCTAATACATTCTTTTACTTACTTTACTTTGTACTTTATACTTTTTACTTTAATGATGAGTATGTTGAGAGTTAAGTCCTGTTTTTCTCTTTCTGTTTCATATGTACTGTTAACGGATGCACTTTTTTATCTGTATCGTATACATTTTAACATTTTTTAGGACATCCCTTTACTTACTTTACTCTATACTTCTTATTTTAATGATGAGTGATGAGTATGTTAATACTTTAGTCCTATTTTCTCAGTTTATGTTTCATATGTACTGTTAACGGATGCACTTTTTTATATGTATCCTATCTTGTGCTGACCCATCTGTCACATTTTTAAAGTCAATATGGCCCCCGGGCTCAAGTTTTCCCACCCCTGCACTAGAGCCTAACGAAAAAAAGACTAATAGGAGATTTGAGATCATAGATCTAAAATTATATAGTCAATAAAATAAAAATATGCGAGCCAAAATGGAAAAAATGATTTGTCGGCTAGTCTCGGTCACCTTCAACAAAAAACTTCGTCAAGGACTTCAATTTTGACTTAAAATGAAGTCCATAGCGATAGGCGACCAATCCAAACTCACAAACCAGAGAACAACTTGAAAAATTCAAAGATAGAGTCCTACCTTGACGTCCACATGCGCCATGAGGACAGCAAAGTTGGTCAAGTGTGTGCAGGAACAACTTGTGTGGCTTCTATTGGTGGCCAGTAGGCGGCAGTCCTGCGTGGACCAGTAGCCACTCATGCTACGCTTGGAGTAGCTCCAAAATGAACAGTTGGGGTTAAAGTTCCCTTCAGATTGCTGCGGAATAACGTTAAAACAGTTAAGCTAGTCATTAACATAACAGAAGGACTTGAAGACAATCGTACCTGCAAGTGCCGGACTGTGAAAACCACCGGGTCCGAGAGGTAGACTTTATTGGCGTCCTTGTTAATGGCGGCCGTAATAACCGGCGAGTTGACGATGACAGAGTAGTTAGCAGCCATAGCTTCGCCGGTTAGCTTGATGCTAGCATTTTCCGTGGACAGATAGGCTCCGATGTGCTTGTATAGCACGAAAGCGATCCGGATTTCGCCTGTAAAAAGGACAACTGAGTCAAATTGGAATGGAAATGAGCTAACACGTTTGTCTTCTATATGGAAAGGAGACCAGTTAAGCCGCTAGGGATCATTACAATAGCCCAGTTGGGGTAAAAAAAGACATTTACTTGAAATTGTAGGGATCCCTGGCGCAATCGTTTTGATGACAACTAAAGCTATTTTCTTAGTACGCATTCCCATCGGCGCCCCCTTCGCTTTGCCACGGTAAAGTCCCGCCCCCCCCTGTGGTGACTTAGATCGCTAGGCGAGATGAAAGGGAATAATTTGGGTCACGGATTGCCGGATGGCGGGGGGGAACATATTCCGCTAACCCCCCATAGGAACGTGGATTTTTCTTCTTCCCGCTGAGCGGCGAGCGTTTGGGGAAAAACGCCATTGCCGGAGCCTGTTTGTACGTGGGTGGGTTTACGGCATGGGTTCCATTTTTTTGAGACTGTTATGGGATGGGACGTGAGTGGGATGTGAAATAAGAAGATAAGATCCCAGTTGGAGGACTTACCGTTTCGTCCGTGTTGTTTCAGTGTGTTGGCTGACAGGTGGATGGCGCTACCGTGCCCGCCCGTTTGGGGGAATTTCAGGTCGGGTAAATTCCCATCGGTGCTCATTCGTGCAACTTCCAACTCTGTGTACACAAATACAAACTTCAATTTACAAGTACATTTGACCGGCGACCAAAAGGGACCAAAAGATCGGCGGCCAAAAGTTCGGCGACCAAACGTCTAGTCACATTAACATCAGACTACCACAAAACTGATCGTTATCGGCCATGTTTTTCCTGTTCCTGGCAAACCGTTCTATTAAAAACAGCTCAAATCACAACACATTTTTCCTAAACTATCCCACTCACGTATATTTTCCGCGTTCTCCTGTACGATGTCAGTTTTCAGCAGATTGTCAGCAAGCACGAAGGCGCCCTGTTCAACCGTGTCCAGCAGGGTAGTGGCGGCTCGCAGCTGTTCACCCGTACTTAGTTCGCGCCAGGCCGCCCTAGCCTGCGGCTGTAGCAGATTGTTGACCGTCTCCACCATGGCCTGCGTGGGTCAACAATTCAAAGGTAAGGTCAAAACTGTCTAGTCTAGCCAGCCAATAATATAACAGCCAACAGAGGACTATCCGCGAGTCTTTAACGGGGGTGATGGATTCTCTTCCACGCCGACATTCCCGTCTCATAAAAAGCAGCAGGGTGAAAAATGCTAGCACGTTACCGTGGCTATTTACCGCCGGCGTAACTATCCGGATACCGCTCATTAACGTCGGCGAGCGGCCATTACGCCCCGCTTTAATTCGGAGAAAACAATGCCGGGTAAAGCGGGGGAACAAACCGGAACGTTTGTGAGACAAGATGAAAAATTAAGAGGTGTTAAAAGATTTAAAAATGCCAATGGTGGTGTTTAAGTGTGGATGGTAATTGGTGGAGAGGGAGGGGTTGATTTCTTGGGTTGTTTTTGGGGGGATATGGATTGGGGGTGGGGATAGGGTCGGAGTGGGAGGAGCTAGTGAAGCTGAAGAACATGGTAAGGGGTTGGTTGGTGGGTTAAGTTAATGTTAACTTGATTTGATGTGGGTTGGACTATTTTAGATATAATATTTAGATTTTTTAATGTATAAATGGATTAAAAGAAGTGCATTAAAAGCCCTGAATATTCTGTTTTTTATAGATTTAAACTAATGTTTATTTTAGATTTTTTAAAATATATTTTTAGATTTTACACAATTATTTTTGCACTAAAAACAATGAAAAAATGGTTAAAAAATGACAATTATTGATTTAAAAGGGGAAAATTTTAGGAAATTTAATCTGCATCTAAACTGTTAATGTAGAATAATTTTTTAAACTAAAAACACAGAAAAATTTGTTAAAAAAATGACAATTATCGATTTAAAAGGCTAAAATCAGGAAATTTTATATACATCTATACTCTTCATATTAATATAATCCTAAAACAGAAAATCAGCACTCATAATTAACTTTCCCGGCCCACACAAAACAATACAGCGTGCCAAACTTAGCCCCCGAGCCACCCTTTTGCCACCTATGGTAAAAAAATCCCTTTCTACACTACATTCCTCAAATCCGCAGTCAAATAAATCCATTATGAACGATGACATCACACCAAAAAAGCACAAAAAAATGTCTCCCACTTTAAAGACTCCAATTAATCAGGCAGAACTCCGGCTGTTTACGAGGATATCTTCATCTTCCGACAAATTGACTCACGGAAAGTGTGTGCGCGGGTGTGTGGGGGGGTTCTTTTATCACGGCGCCTCCCCCGGAAGGTCACGGCGCCCCGCCGGGACACTCCCCCTGGTCATCCTAGCCAACAAAGGTGTCGCTTTAATGAGGGTCTAGAAAATCCTCCCTGGGTCCTACAAAGTCACACTCGCTTGGTTCCTACTAAGGCATGAGATGTTTTTCATCTTCTACGGCGGGATTTCGCCCGCCAGCTTCAACTTCCCGTCGAGCCGAGTCAGCGGAAGAAAGCTTTCGGAGGCTCTGGCTTTAAAAAAAAAATGGTGGCCGTAATTGGCCGTCATTGTCGTTACGTGTTCTGTTATCCGGGCGGCATGTTGCCCGGGATTAAATTGGCTGTGATACACGGACGGAGAAATCACACGTGGTGTTCAACTGCGGGAATCTGTTTCAAATTCTGGGCCCTTGAGCCGGATTGACTTAGTCGCCGCGTGGAATTTGGTAGGCATGACAATAATCTATCTAGTCGCGGAAGAAAGTTCAGTAGTCGCCTGCCATTTTGATTCAAAGCAGACAAGAGTTTAATATCTAAGTAGTGTTTAATATCTAAGTACTGTTTATTATCCAAGTACTGTTTAATATCTAAGTAGTGTTTAATATCTAAGTACTGTTTAATATCTAAGTAGGGTTTAATATCTAAGTAGTGTTTAATATCCAAGTACTGTTTAATATCCAAGAGCTGTTTAATATCCAAGTACTGTTTAATATCCAAGTACTGCTTATTATCTAAGTACTGTTTAATATACAAGTACTGTTGAAACCAGCTCTCAAAATTATATTCATGAGTTTAATATCTAAGAGAGAGACTTTAATATCTAAGTACTGTTTAATATCTAAATATCTTCAGTTTTCAACAGTACTTAGATATTAAACAGTACTTAGATATTAAAATATACTTAGATATTAAACAGTACTTAGATATTAAAATATACTTAGATATTAAAATATACTTAGATATTAAAATATACTTAGATATTAAACAGTACTTAGATATCAAAATATACTTGGATATTAAACAGTGCTTAGATATTAAACAGTACTTACATATTAAACAGTACTTAGATATTAAACTCTCTCTTAGATATGAAACTCTCTCTCATGAATATAATTTGGAGAGTAAACTTTGTAACAGTAAACTCTCTGTCACCATTTGACCGGCCACCAAAAGACCGGCTAACAAACGTCCGGTCACAGTGCATAAAAAATTTTTTTTTCAATGATCCCTGTCTGCCATTGACGATTTTTCAAGTATGATGTGTACTTGACCTTGAAGCACCAACATCTGCCCAACAACAGCAAAAATGTTCATTCAATCGCACTGAGTGGAGTGACAGAAGCTCTTTCCAAAAATTGGGACACTCATTTATTATGTATCGGGACCAATCGCAACACGCCGAGACTTTTGCTGACTGCCTGAAATCTTCTCATTTCAGATACTACATCCAAAAAGTCTACAAATACTTAAAAATATTTCCACGAGCAGTCATTCGCATTCTAGGAAAAATAGATTAACGGAAAAGACAAAAAAGTGGACTTACCTGGACATAATAACGGCAGGAGCGCTCTCTTTTTTGCAGCTGAAAAACAGAAAGAAAAGGTTGTTGAACTACTACACAAAAACACAAATATTTCACAACTAACTCCCAAAAACCTTCCGACTAGCTTCAATGAACTAAAACTGAAATTGGCTGCCACTGATCTGTCACCAGATGTCCAATCCATTTGTACTGGGTCCCAGTCCAACTATGGGTAGTATTTTCAATCCATTTGTACTGGGTCCCAGTCCAATAATGGGTATTTTCAATTTGCGGGTAGCTACATTGTGAGTTGCTATGTTAGCGAGCATTCGTTTTGGACCGATAACTTTGGCGTGCCTCCCTGAATCAAGGCTAATTTCCTGGAGCTCTGATGCTTGGTCGCTGGTCTTTTGGTCGCCAGTCTTTTAGTCGCCGGTCTTTTTGGTCCCTTTTGGTCGCCGGTCAAACGGTGACAGAGAGTTTACTGTTGAAACTAGCTCTCAAAATTATATTCATGAGAGAGAGTTTACTATCTAAGAGAGCAAGTTTCATATCTAAGAGAGAGAGTTTAATATCTAAGTACTGTTTCTATCTAATTACTGTTTAATATCCAAGTACTGTTTAATATCCAAGTACTGTTTAATATCTAATTACTGTTTAATATCTAATTACTGTCTAATATCTAATTACTGTCTAATATCTAAGTACTGTTTAATATCTAAGTACTGTTTAATATCTAAGTACTGTTTAATATCCAAGTACTGTCTAATATCTAAGTACTGTTTAATATCTAATTACTGTTTAATATCTAATTACTGTTTAATATCTAATTACTGTCTAATATCTAATTACTGTCTAATATCTAAGTACTGTTTAATATCTAAGTACTGTTTAATATCTAATCACTGTTTAATATCCAAGTACTGTTTAATATCTAAGTACTGTTTAATATCCAAGTACTGTCTAATATCTAAGTACTGTCTAATATCTAAGTACTGTTTAATATCCAAGTACTGTTTAATATCCAAGCACTGTTTAATATCCAAGCACTGTTTAATATCTAAGTACTGTTTAATATCCAAGTACTGTCTAATACCTAAGTACTGTTTACTATCTAAGTACTGTTTAATATCCAAGTACTGTTTAATAACCAAGTACATTTGACCGGCGACTAACAGGGACCAAAAGACAGGCCCCCAAACGTCCAATCACATAATTTCCCCCCCAAGCGTCCGACGTAATCACCTTATTGAGACTCCTCGCCGCGCTGTCCTTCCCACCCGGCGTCAAGTTCCGCAACTGGACATCCAGGAGATCCACCAACTGCACCAGAGTCCTCACCGTGTAGGTGATGTCACCCGCCTGGAGGTTGTTCTTGGTCTGCTCGGCCAGTTCTCGGGCGATCACCGCCGCCGTCTCGCTAGCTTTCAACTGGAAAAGACAAACAAACGCTGAGCCAACTCGTGGGAGAACCGACGCCCCTAGCGTCTCACGGCAGTGACAAACGGCCGCTCGTTTCCGGCAAATGAATAGCGTTTAACTTTTGCCCGAAGCGGCGGCGGCGTCTGCTTCCGTGAGCTCAATTAATGCGGCATTGTACGCCGGCGGCTAGAATTATGGACTCGCAAACTATTAGTGAGGAATCTCCCCGATAGCGTTTTGCTTATATTAAAGCCAACCAGTTAAAGGAGATTAAACCATGCATTTGAAATGTATTGTACAGGTATCAAAGTGGCGGTTGGGGGGCCAAATCTGGCCCGCTGCATCATTTTGTGTGGCCGGGAAAGTCAATCATGAGCGCAGGCTTTCTGTTTTAGGATCAAATTCAAATAAAGAGTATAGATGTATATTAAATTTCATGTTTTTGCCCCTTTTAAATCAATAATTGTCATTTTTTAATCAGTTTTTTGTTGTTGTTTTTAGTGCAAGAATCATTTTGTAAAATCTAAAAATATATTTAAAAAAATCTAAAATAAATATTGTTTTAGATCTATAAAAACTGAATATTCAAGGCTTTTAATTCAGTTCTTTTAATCCATTTATAAAAAAAAAATCTAAATATTATATCTAAAATAGTCCAGCCCACTTGAAACCAAGTTAACCTTAAATTGTCATTTTTTAATCCATTTCTTGGGTGTTTTTAGTTCAAAAATCCTTTGTAAAATCTAAAAAATATATTTAAAAAAAATCTAAAATAAACATTGTTTTAAATCTATAAAAAAACTGAATATTCACGGCTTTTAATCCAGTTCTTTTAATCCATTTATAACAAAAAAAATCTAAACATTATATCTAAAATAGTCCAGCCCACTTGAAACCAAGTTAACCTAAAAGCGGCCCGCAAACCAACTGTCTGACACCCTTACTGTATCGCCTCCAAGTATTAACAAAAATCTTGAGGACAATCGTCATCCGATTTGAGCCACAAACGTCTCAAAATTCATCATTTTGCTTAGTCTGATAGTCATCAAACAACCTACCCTTCCCCTTTTTGACACAGCTCTATTTCTTAGTTAGTGAAGCGCATCCCTGCAGCTAATCAATAACATTAATTGACCCATTAAGAGCCGGCAAAGGAGAAAAACCCAGTGAGTACTTTTGCTAGGCTAAAAAGACACATTAAATGTCCCCATACCTTCTGGCTGATGATGTTGACCCAGGGGGAGGTACAGTTGGTGAAATCCGGCCCTTGGGGGTCCCAGTAACCCTCGGGACCTACACAGGAGTAAGACGCTACCCCTGTTGAAAGGAGGACAAAAAACAGTCAGCCAAGAACTAACCCAAGTGGGGATAACTTAAGTCTTGCCAAGAAAATTCAGGCATGGAAATCAACAACGGGAAGAAAACAAAAGCCAGCCCACACTCCTTGCGTCCTTGTTTGTACTTGACGGAGACGTTTGATTGACATATAATTTCCTTGGGCTGTCCATTTTGGACAGACTTATGTTTGATGGCTTCATGAGATAAGAGACAGGGGGGAGGGGCATGCCGAGAGAAAGACCAAAATAGTCTTCCTGTCTTTGCCAGTCGATAAAAAACAACAACAATACATTTGGCAGTGGGACGCGGTATGGAGAGGACAAATAAAAGCATACCTATTGTGCTGGGAGGACAGGGCATTTTGGCGACCACTCCCTGCTTCGTTCTAGGCCAGGAGATGTCCGTCATGACCAGAGGGGTGCAGTACTCCACCCTGACTGCGGGGATTTTGGAGGACGATGGCGGTCGTTGGTCTCCGGCGCCTAAACGGCCAACTGGCGTTTGAGTCCTGGGCGGGGCTAAAGTCCTCGTAGATGTAGCGGCGAAAGCTGTGGCGGTCATTTTGATGGTTCCTGTTCGGGGTGACGTGAAGGGCAACGCCGTGGTGAAGGGACGTTGGGTGGTTCTTGTGGGGGTGCTGGTGGAGTCGGCGTAGACCATCATGGAGGATGAGGACTCTGGGGGACATGAGAGGGTGATAAGCTAGCTTAACATAAGGCTAACGTGACTATATGAGTAGAATGTCCATTATGGCGTTTGGTAAACAGAGGCATCAATTTGCCTAGTAAGTGGGACATTTTAAAAAAAGGACATTTCCTGTCCTTCTGAGTGGAAATCATTCCTCGGGAAAAGACGATTTTTTGTTGACGATAACTAGACTTCTTCGGTTTTTATTTACCGGGTTTGGATTCAATTTAAAACTGTTTTTTGATGAATAATGAAGCCAATTTGAGACATTTTTTTTTAGAGAAATGGCGTCTGGTGATTTTGTCTCGGTGTTAATGGTAGGAAATAATCGGGGGTGACGTGGAAAAGTTTACCCGTGGAAGTAAAGTGACTTTTTGCAGCCTTTTGCTGAACCCAATTACCGGCAAATTTGTGGGTGGCGACCTTTTCCTCATCGTTACACCTGCGATGATGTTTCCGACACTTGAGATTGGATCGGTTGTTATGTGTTATGTCAAGGGGTGTCAAATTCATCTTTGGAAACGGGCTGCCATTTAATTGGGATGGCCAAAAATGGCAGTCAAACTATGTACCAAAAATATTCAATTTATTGACAATAGTAAGGAAAATAGGGGATGTTTTACGACTCTGGTGGAGAGTGGAATGTAGTCTAGGACCAAAATCAAGGACTTGGAAGGGGGTGCTGGGAAAAAAACTTTAAATCTTAAGGTAGGAGTTTTTAGGGAATAACAACAAAATGACCAGAAGACCAGAAACAAGGAACAAGGCAACTTGGCATGGTACAAACAAAGCAAACCATCCAACAAGAATAACAAAGCCAAATGGTTTAAATAGCCACACATGGGCTGATTACCAAGTCCACACAGCTGATAACCAGAGGAAGGGAAGCCCAGAAGGACAAACAAACCAACCAAAACCCCAACTAACCCTAACAGGATCCTAAATGGAGTCCAAATCCACAACAATTTCTTCTCTAAATATCAAAATCTTTCCTCTTTACACACAAAAATGACAAATGTACTTAGATATTAAACAGTGCTTGGATATTAAACAGCACTTGGATATTAAACAGCGCTTAGATATTAAACAGCACTTAGATATTAAACAGTACTTAGATATTAAAAAGTACTTGGATATTTAACAGTGCTTAGATATTAAACACTACTTAGATATTAAACAGTACTTGGATATTAAACACTACTTAAATATTAAACACTACTTAGATATTAAACACTACTTGGATATTAAACAGTGCTTAGATATTAAACAGTACTTAGATATTAAACAGTAATTAGATAATAAACAGTTCATACATATTAAACAGTACTTGGATATTAAACAGTACTTAGATATTAAACAGTACTTAGATATTAAACACTACTTAGATATTAAACACTACTTAGATATTAAACACTACTTGGATATTAAACAGTACTTGGATATTACACACTACTTAGATATTAAACACTACTTAGATATTAAACACTACTTAGATATTAAACACTACTTAGATATTAAACACTACTTAGATATTAAACACTACTTAGATATTAAACTCTTTCTCATGAATAGAATTTTGAGAGCTGGTTTCAACAGTAAACTATCTGTCACCATTTGACCGGCGACCAAAAGACCGGCCACCAAAAGGGACCAAAAGACCGACAACCAAATGTCCTAGCACTCAAGAGATTGGACGCCAATGGGCATCAATGGCAGTCAAAACCCAGAACCAGCATCAAGAAGAGATGTCATTACTGGTCTCTAATACATTTAGATGAAATGATTCCGCGACCAATCGGCACACACACTGACGTCATCCGGCGAGACTGTAAATTACGATCCTAAACTTCATTGCGTTGTTATCCATCAATTGGAACGGCGGCAGCGGTGGCGGCGGCGGCGGTGGCGGAGGCTCAATTATGCAGGCAGACATGGGCTAATGCTCTGATATCATCTAACATGATGAGAGCCATAATGGAGGGGAGCCATGCATTGTTTGCCAATTAATTTCTCATTCGCCTGCTCTCATCCCGGGATTTGAGGGGGCATTTTAATGGGGGTCGGGCGACCAGGGAAAGAAGGAAGGAAGGACGGAAATGTGGCGGCAGCTGGGCCAGACGTACACGCGGGTATGATGGATGTCATCGTTGCAAAAGCGGCTTTTCAAAGCACTTTGGGGAAAATAGACAGATCGCTTTCTGTAGGTCTAAACCATATTTCGTTTAGTTGTACATGGTCAGGGTTAAACTATATCTTAGAATTGTGTATTTATTAATTAATACTTTAACAGGGTAAGCGATTATCTTGGGCATTTAAAAGAATTATTCATTTTTTGAGGTCGGAAATAGTATGTAAAAGGGTATTTTCTAGATTTTACGACTAATAATCGAATGCAATTTATGTGTTTTTTTCAGGTTAAAGTTACATGAAAAGTTGTATTTTTATGACTATAAGGCGCACTTAAGTCTTAAATTTACTCCAAAATATACAGGGCGCCTTATAATGCAGTGCGCCTTATATATGAAAAATACAGTACTTGAATTTTTTCAATGCATATACTGTTGTATATCGTATTTTCATGATAGGCGCACTTAAAAGTCTTACATTTTCTCAAAAATACTCCAAAAACTAGTATATACTGTTGTATACTTGAGTTTTTTCATTGCAAATACTGTTGTATACCGTATTTTCACGACTATAAGTCTTAAAGTTCCTTCAAAATACTCCCAGGACTAGTATATACTGTTCTATACTTGAAAATTTTCATTGCATATACTGTATTATACCGTATTTTCACGACTATAAGTCTTACATTTTCCCCAAAATACTCCAAAAACTAGTATATACTAATGTATACCAGATTTTTCTCATTGCATATACTGTTGTATACCGTATTTTCACGACTATAAGTCTCAAAATTTCTCCAAAATACTCCAAAAACTAGTATATACTGTTGTATACTTGATTTTTTTCATTCCATATACCGTATTATACCATATTTTCATGACTATAAGTCTTAAATTTTCTCCAAAATAGACAGTGCACCTTATATATGGAAAAAAATAAAAATGTCATTCATTGAGATTGCGCCTTATACTTGCGAAAATACGGTATGCTAACACAGGCCTATTTAGTCCATTTTACTATTGTTACATTGTGCACGCGGGGGTGTCGAGGCCCCCCACAACGACTGCCTCGGACAACATCAGAGCACTTGAGCCCAGCTCCCGTGAAAGCCCCCCCAAAGGCGCTCTTGCCAAGCCGGCCGTTTATTGCTTCGACGCTCTTAATCAGTTTAGCGGGCGCCCGAGCCAAAACATGGAGTGTTCCGGGCACCCCCTTCTCCCAGAGTAGGGGGAGTCTGGGTGGCGTGGGGCGCCTGCCAGATGGCAACATGTGGCAAATGTACAAAAAAAACAAAAACGCCAAATCATAAATGGAAGTCCAAGCTAACGTAAGAGCGATGAACTGGTTTCACTGCAACAGATGTTCGCTCCCAATCATTCTAGCGTCCAATCTGATTGGACGCTTGGGATTGGACGTCTATTGTTGTCAAGTTTAGGGACGGGGCTTTTTTTGTATTGATTTTTTTGAGAGAAATGACTTTTGCAGGACAGCAGGTATGTTAAAACTGGCATTTTTTTTGTAGCGTAGATTAAAATGCACACACATTTATAGCACACGAAATAACTGGCTGTTGTAAAAATATTACAGCGAGCCAGTAAAAGTCAGTAAAAGCTATAATCTGTAAAAAACGAGGACAGAGGGAAATGATAAAATAACCAAATAAATAAAAGCTTTTTTGTTACTTGCTTTTTAATGACTGTGTTGCTAAAGTAACTTCAAAATGGAGGTTTTTATATTTTGTGGCCAAACTAAAGCACCCCAAGTATAATATATCTATTTTTTAATGTCCATTTTTTTCCTACAAGACACCCAGATCCAACAACTAATAAAAAATTCCCGCAGTGCAAGCTCAGTTTCGGCCCTCACTCTAACACGGCGTTTTTATTCATTTAAAAAAATACACTATTTTGAAAAGGGGTGCTGGAACAAAACTTTCATTATTTAAAGGGGATGAATGTTCAGAAAATAACAAGGACTTGGAAATTAATCCTAACGGGAAGACGAAGTACGTGGAATATAAAGTGGACAATTCTACAAAAACTGATAAACACCCGGGTTTTAAATAGACAGGGAATGGCTGATTATAAAATCACAAGTAGCTGGTTACAATATATAATATAATATTTAGATTTTTTAAATAAATGGATTAAAAGAACTGTATTAAAAGCCCTGAATATTCCGTTTTTTTATAGATCTAAAACAATGTTTAGTTTAGCTTTTTAAAATATATTTTTAGATATTATAAGATGATTTTTGAACTAAAAACACAGAAAAATGATTAAAAATGACAATTATTGATTTAAAAGGAGGAAAATCATTAAATTTAACATGCATCTATACTCTTCATTTTAAATTTGATCCTAAAACAAAGTCGGCACTCATAATTGACTTTCCCGGGCCATAAAAAATGATGAAGCTGGCCATATTTGGCCCTCTAACCTCCCCTTTGACACCAGATGACAAATCCACTCCAAATAAATCAGAAAAACTCATTGGCTGCCATTCACTTTGAATAAAACGATCACCTACTCGAGAGGAAACGCAGAAATCTGATTGGACATCCTTAACAATGACATACCCAGAACAAAGACACTTCACCAAAAACGTTTCTTAACAAAAATGGCGTATGTCTTATGGGAGATGATCAAACAGCTGCTTTACGTCACCGGAGGGCTTTTGGTGCCGCAGCCTATCTGTTTTTTCAGCTTTTTTTGATACCCCCACGTTTCAATTTGCGCCCCATCTGTCCACTCTTGCCGACATTTTATTGCCGGAGCCAAAGCCGCTTGACTGGAGGGCGTCCGATTCCTGCTATCTCATAAAAATGGAAAAAAAAAACACACAAGCTCCCTCTTATTAAGCACAACAAATTATATTATGAGCTGCCGCGTGTCGGCCAAAGCAAACGACCCGTTAGCACGCTTGCCGAATATATGAATTGATTACCACGGCGGGGATGCCGTGCATCTCGGGGAAGCGGAAAAAAAATGATTTGGAACGAAACGGCAGAGCAGCAGGCAGCGGTAGAGGCAGCCAAAATGTGGAGAATGTTTATTTGCACCCTTCAAAAAAAGACCCACTGTTTTGTTTCCAAGCAAACAATCCGAGCTGGTGTTTTTTGGCGCTGGGTTGTGTCCATGGGCCAATTAACTCAATGGAATACTAAGTATTGGTTTAGAGGGTTTTTAGTCAATGATTTCACATTCTGGGAGTGTTTTGTGGCTTTGGAACATCGTTTTTTTGTGGAATTTTCACTTGTAGACGTCTGGGATTTTGGGGTTTCCAATATAAATGGATTGGACTGAGTTTTGGCTAATTTGCATGACAGTAATGGCCTGTGATTGGCTGATTGTTAGTTTATAGTTGGCTGGGATAGGATCAAGCACCACCCGTGACCCTTGTGAGGATAATTGGTTCAGGAAATGAATATATGAAGTATTTTTCCCCTTTTTTAAATCAATAATTGTCATTTTTTAATCATTTTTTCGGTGTTTTTAGTTTAAAAATCATTTTAGACAATCTAAAAATATATGAAAGATATTTTCTGTTTTACACTATAATATGGAATATAATAATTAAGATATTTTCTTTTAACTAAGAAAAAAAAGCACAAATAAACATTGTTTTTGATCTATAAAAAATTGAAAAGTTAGGGCTTTTGATCTAGTTCTTTTAATCCATTTATAAAAAAAATAATCTAAATATTATATCTAAAATTGTCTGGCCCAAATCAAATGGAGTCTGACAGCCTTGCGCTAATATCTACTTATTTATTTTTTATCAAATGCTGGAAAATAGGAGCTCATTTGAATTTTTTATTTATTTTTTGGTCAATGCCACAAAGTAGTTTCAATTACCACGTTTTGAATAGCGCTATTGAAATTTGTCTCGTCTAGAAAATTGGTTGCTGTTGTCATTTTGCGGCAATTATGTGGTAAAACCAGTTACTCCCTTTTGTAGAAAAAATCCCTTAAAAAACGAGTGCATTGTACTCCCCGTTATATTATGATTAACGTACCAAGTAGCAAAACATAACTCCAAATCTAGCCTATCCTTGTTCCTGGTTTCTGTTCCCGATTAAAGATAGTATTTAAGTAAAAGTGTAGTACTCACCAAGTCGGTTATCCAGTACACCAAAATCCAGCGAGTACTTGACTACATGGTAATTGTTCCAGACGTAAAGTAGGTTGTCTCTTGGATTATAATCCACAGCCGCTATGTACTGATAGGAGTTAGGAAAAGGTATGTCCAGGTAGCCATCTTTACTCATCTCCGTGTTGTATACGTAGTCGATCTTATTCCCCGCCGATTCGTTGTCATCGTCCTCGTATACGGACTTAACCACGTAGAGGACGCCGCAGATCATGAAGGCATTGGACGCCGAACGCTTGTCATAGGCCGTATCCCACGTTCCCTCGACGCGGAGGGTGTAGGGGTTAAGTTGACTGATAACCACCCGCCCGTTGTTCTGTTCGGTGGCGTAAATCACCCACAGTCCGTTTTCATCCACCGCTAAGTCGATGTCCGATTTCCCGCCCCATCTGTAAGGCGAGGTATCGTGGTAGTTAGCGTTAGCGATGATAGCCTCGCCGCTCTTGATCCGGGTACGCAAATCGAACTTGACGATGTTCCGTGTACGTTCCTTGTTGAAGAACAGCGCCCCGTCGTATACCACGAAACCCGTGCCGTCTACGCGGTGCGGTAGCTTGTAGGTGGTAGTCGGCCTGCCGGCTACAAAGTCCTCTTTGGATGAGTACTCGGTTAATGTGTCCGTACGGTAGGGTGTCCAGGGCATGTAGTAGATCTTATCCGATGCCTGTAGGGGGTCTTTACACCAGGCTCCGGATTGGTGGTCCGATTCGAAGAGGTGTTCGCTCTGGTGCACCCTGCGTAGAAGCCCCGGGCACAGGAACACTGAGGAGCCAAAAAAGGGGAAAAACAAGAACCGAGTTACATTGGCAGGTAGTGGAATAACGGGGAGTACATCCTTAGGGTGGGTGGGGACGGGTGAGAGGAGGTTTTGGGGGTGCCGTGGACTGGGATCGCTCTGGATGCTGATAGGGGATGAATATGGCCGGGGGTATTGATCGTCTAAATCCCCGAAGGTTAAAGCCATCATGGTAGCGAGAGGGCTATAATCAAAAATTGCTGAAGAGTTTATCGGACAAGCTATCGATCGGCTACACGGAGCTGTAACTTTCCTAAGTATGCCGCGGATGGACGCACGGGGGAAAAATAAGACAATTGTTGGCATTTATAGTTACCTTTTTGTTCCACTTCTGCAGGGCCGGAGGGATGCGGGAAGGGAAGAGAAAAGACAGGAATAAAGATTAATGAAGTGAGAGTCACGGAATGAAAACACAGTTCAGGTAAATTTGGGGATTTTAAATGGAAATTGATGGGGAAGTTGCTTTTGTTGGGGGAAGTGGAGGAAGTGGGAGAGTAAAGGATGTTGACCAGGATGATGTCCATCAAGGACAGCACCTCAAACCCCTTGAATAAGTCTATGGAGTCCCTCCAAAGCTCTTTCAGCAATAGACTGATGCACCCTCATTGTAGGAAGGAGCGCTTTTGCAGATCCTTCCTCCAATCAGCTGTCAGGCTCTTTAATAAAAAAATGGCGGTGTTAGGACCTACTGTATGCATGCATGTACATCTATGTGTATGTATATGTGCTTATATATATGTATGTGTGTGTATATGTATATATTTATGTGCTTATATATGTGTGTGTATGTATATGTATATATATGTGCTTATATATATGCATGTGTATGTGTATGTATGTATATGTATATATATGTACTTATATATAGGCATCTGTATGTATATATGTGCTTATATATGTATGTGTAAGTATATATGTGCTTATATATGTATGTATATGTATAGATATGTACTTATATAGGTATCTGTATGTATATATGTGCTTATATGTGTATGTGTATGTATATATGTACTTATATATAGGTATCTGTATGTATATATGTGCTTATATATGTATGTGCAAGTATATGTGTGTATTTATATGTATATTTGAGCAACACGGTTATTTATTTATATATTTACTCATGTATTTATTTATTAACTTACTTATTACCTATCTATTTATGTCTAAAGTGTCTTTTACTGTGTCTGTATTCTCACCCTCTTGCTACTGCGACAACAAAATTTCCCAAATACACGATGAATAAAGTTATCCAATCCAATACTAAGGTGGGGGTGCTTTGCTTTCTCATGGCTACATCATTAGCGCCTTACAGAGATTCACAGTGGGCGCGGGAAACATTTTTGCAGCAGAGGAACGGCCGTCCCGTCGGGTTTTTAATTAATGATGCAGATTAGGGCGCCTAAGGACGGATTGATGGATGGACTGCTTATTTTCATCTACTTTTGGTCGGATTCTGTTTGTTTTCCTGGATGGGATCGGCTCTCGGAATGCTGTGTGCCTTTGTTCACTTTCAAAAACAATAAAGGGATCCCAAATAAGACGGGAAAAGGACACCTGTGTCCTCATCAGACTTTCAGTACGACGGGAATGAAGTCGTTGCTTTCACCTGCCAACCGGCAAAGTCAGCCATTTGGTAGCAGGTGCCGACTGGCGCGTGCCAACCCAATTCACAAGTGGTAAGTGGGCTTGTAATATTATTATTATCAGCAAAATGAAGTACTTGGAAGGGAATGAGAACCAATGATTGGCACAGTTTTAACTCATTAGGCCTTTGGTGGCCTGAATTTACATTGGACAATGAGTACCGTATTTTCACCACTATAAGGCGCACGCTCAATGAATGACAGATTTTAATTATTTAGCCATATATAAGGCGCACTGGATTATAAGTCGCCCTGTCAATTTTGGAGAACATTTAAGACTTATAGTCGTGAAAATATGGTATACAACAGTATATGCAATGAAAAAATTCAAGTATACAACAGTATATACTAGTTTTTGGAGTATTTTGGAGAAAATTTGACGTAAAGTCGTGAAAATACAGTATACAACAGTATATGCAATTAAAAAAATCAAGTATACAACTGTATATACTAGTTTTTGGAGTATTTTGGAGACAATTTGACTTATATTCGTGAAAATACAGTATACAACAGTATATGCAATTAAAAAATTCAAGTATACAACATTATTTACTAGTTTTTGGAGTATTTTGGAAAGCATTTTAGACTTTTAAGTGCGCCTTAAGTGTAATTCACGACTTGGTTCTTTTGGGAAGATTTAACAATGAGAAAACTCAATTGAACTCTTACAGACCTAAAAATCTAGTATTTTTCCCAGGTTCTAAAAAACAGCAAAGCACCCAACAAAAGCAACATCCTGGGGGAGCTAGAGAGTCAAAACTTCTCAGGGTGACGGCCCATCATCCAAACCAGAGTCGCCGGCTTACAAGATTTTCCCTCCGCGGCGTGTTTGGCCCATTTAAATGGCCGCCGAGGACATGTAAGAACTCGGCACGCCTGAGCGAGAACACCGAGAAAGGTTGCCGGCGGATACGCTGACCTCTTTCCCGGGGCTCGGCCCGCGGGAGGAGTGGCCGCCGCCAAAGTTAAGCTTTTTAATAAGGCGTGGGGAGAATAGACGGCCGAGGGGGCGGACAGATGCCGTCCGCCGGACATGTTTATGGGCCTTGGGGTAGGGTTCTTTGCATCGCGTCAACCTGTTAAGGGGTGGGGGGGTTCCTAATTTGGAAAAGTGCACCAGCTCCAACGATAAAGCTTGTGACGGGACAAAAAAGACAAGAGGATACATACTGTACGGTACGCATTCGTACTGGACCTCCAGGTATTTGTAAGTTCCCGGGCAGGGGTCTGGAAATACGTCAGGTCCGGCCACCACGGCGCACTGTGTCCGGTTGTTACATCTGAAAGGGAAGACAAGATGGGACATTAGCAATGTGACTGGACGTTTGGTCGCTGGTCTTTTGGTCGCCGGTCTTTTGGACGCCAGTCAAATGTACTTGGATATTAAACAGTACTTAGATATTAAACGGAACTTTGATATTAGACAGTACTTGGATATTAAACAGTACTTGGATATTAATTAGTACTTACATATTAAACAGTACTTGAATATTAAACAGTACTTGGATATTAATTAGTACTTACATATTAAACAGTACTTGAATATTAAACAGTACTTGGATATTAAACAGGACTTACATATTAAACAGTACTTGAATATTAAACACTACTTGGATATTAAACAGTACTTGGATATTAAACAGTACTTACATATTAAACAGTACTTACATATTAAACAGTACTTACATATTAAACAGTACTTACATATTAAACAGTACTTGGATATTAAACAGTACTTGGATATTAATTAGTACTTACATATTAAACAGCACTTGGATATTAAACAGTAATTCGATATTAAACAGTAATTCGATATTAAACAGTACTTGGATATTAAACAGTAATTAGATTTTAAACAGTACTTAAATATTAAACAGTACTTAGATATTAAACAGTAATTAGATTTTAAACAGTACTTAAATATTAAACAGTAGATATTAAACTCTCGACCAAAAGACCGGCGACCAAAGGTCCGAGCACCGCAACACGCACACTCCCACATTTCCTTTTGTAGGTTTCTCATGGTTTCAATTGATTAGCGGGCGGCTAATCAATGTTAATTAAAGTGTTGAGGATCTTTTAATTGCGCCGTATGAATCATCGTGTCGGACCCCCGCTCTGACCTTCGTCTGAACGAGAATAAATGCCATTTTGAATGTTGCCAGATAATCATGGGCTGCAAACAAGTATGGATTTGCACCAAATGTGTGTGTAGAAAAATCTTCATTGTTGTTCTTCTTCTTCTTCTATCGACTTAACGTGATGTGAATCCAGTTAACCGCCACCAGAGTGGAAAATAAACAGGCGGCAGGGACAACAACAGTCATAAAACGAACAAATATGTACACAGATCGGCATTTTGGAGTCTGGAGTGTACTGTGTATTCGTTTGGGATTGTAAATGTGAATTAACTGGTGAAACAACTACATTAATAGGAGATATGGTCAATCACATGTCTTGGAACCAATGCTAGCTAGCAGTTTTGTCCATTTGTCCTCTGAAGAGTCCATTTTTTTGGTCCAGGAAATATCGGTGTACTATAACAAACGAGGACAAAATCTTCCATAATTGGGAGCGCGGTAGTACAATTAGTCGACAGCGTTCTGGCGGACCGCTACGGTTAGACCTTTGACGAAATGCGAGGGCGCTCAGACGGCGGCGGCGAATAGCGAGGTCGCGCAATCACAGTTGGTAATAAATTCCCCTTGAGGGATTAAACAACGTCGGATGATTGCGCACTTTAATCCGGAAGCCTTTATCTTGACCTACATGCGCAATCCCCTTTATCGCAACCGCTACGCTAACGGAAGCCGCCAACTCCAATACGCCGGACCCTTTTCCTCCATTACCATAAAAAAACTCGGGATTTCTTTAGGACTAGGATGAGAGTACCGTATTTTCACGACTATAAGGCGCACCCTCAATGAATGACATTTTTTCCATATATAAGGCGCACTGTATTATGAGGCGCACTGTCTATTTTGGAGAAAATGTAAGACTTTTAAGTGCGCCTTATAGTGGTGAAAATACGATAATTGCTATTGATTTCCAGGTATGAAGCACTCACTACTTTATAGTCACCTCTAGAGCCAGCCATTTTGGATATTTTGTATAAAATTTTGCATTGGGGGAGGAGCTATATGATGGAAGATGTTGTAAACTAAGATGGCTGATCTGCATATTTAACAGTATTGTTTCAGTTCAGGCGTTTGTGTTTTTTTAATATCCGACAGTGGTGGTTTTTTGTTTTTCTGTTTTGGTCCATATATAAGGCGCACTGGATTATAATGCGCACCGTCTATTTTGGAGCAAATTTAAGACTTCTAAGTGCGCCTTATAGTCTGTGTCTATGTATTCCCTTACATGAGCGAAATCTGTGCAAAAATCGGGGTTTTTAAAGGTAGTATTTCAACTGATTTTACAGGTAGGAATTTGTCCGATTGACTTGTGACTTTTTGGTGGGTGAAGTTGGCGTGAGAAATTGCATTTCTCCGGGGGGGAAGAAGAAGAAGAAGAAGAAGAAGAAGAAGAAGAAGAAGGAGGAAAGTGACGGACGGGTCAATATCCTGGTTCCTCTGTTGGGAGCCATTACGCTTTTAGTGATGGTCTTGGCCACCCACGGTCTACTTCATTCATTATCTTTCCCAGCTGCACGCCACCGCATCCATCTTCTCTTATTCCACCTGTCTCCTTCTACCACACACACACACACTTTTACACACACACACTTACACACACTGATGTTACACAGAGAAGGAAGTCTTGTGCTACTCGCTGACAGTCAAACCTTAAAAGTGCGCCTCAATTAAAAGGTTGTTCCCGCAGAAGGTTGACATCAGGGAAGGTTTACATCAGGATAGGTTGTCTTTTTTAATACAAATACGTACATATTGTATTTTAACTGTGACCGCGTATTAGCTGTACCCTTAAAATAGCCTTAAAATCGTTGAATTTTATATATTTTTCGTATAAGATGCTTATTAATTCAACTTTTTTAACTCCTTAGTGTTTATCTATTTAATTTTTTTGGAAATAAAAGACCACGTGACGTACATTTTTCGTTTTGTGCGCAGATAAGCTCAACCCTTAAAATAGCGTTAAAATCGTTGTATTTTACAATTTTTCTCATAGAAGATGCTTATTAATTCAACTTTTTTAACTCCCTAGTGTCTATCTGTTTATCTTTTTGGAAAATAAAAGATCACATGACGTACATTGGCTTGCATTATGGCGTTTTGTGCATGTTTAATTTATGCGCAGATAAGCCGTACCCTGAAAATAGCCTTAAAATCATTGAATTTTACATTTTTTCTTGCATAAAACGCTTCATAATTTAACATTTTTACCTCCATAGTTGTATCTTTCCGGAAAATAAATGACAAAATGTCTTCTGTTATTCTTGCATGTCTAATTTATGCGCATATAAGCCGTACCCTCAACAAATAGGGCGTTTTTTTTGCAAGAAATTATAGTATGTCCAGGAATGTCGGCCAATTTGATAAGAACCAACAATTTTAGAAATGTTGAAAAAGTCCACATTATTTTGTTTGTTTTTGTCTGTCTTGTTGTTGTTTTTTGTTAGGTTTTTTTATACTCTCGACAAGCATAATCCTTCTCAGTCGTTGGTACGGATTAGCGGCTTTCATAAGATGTTTGCATCCAGCTTTCCAGTTGAGTACGTCACCAGATAAACCCGCAGAAGTAGAACACGGGCCTCGGGGCTTTGAAATAGGCACAAGTACGAAAATATAGCACTACTATAACTCCACTACAACTAAAATATGCTTTCCAATGACATCTATATCAGTATTACCATATTTTCACGACTATAAGGCGCACTTAACAGTCTTAAATTTGCTCCAAAATAGACAGTGCACCTTATAATCCATTGCGCCTTATATATGGAAAAAAACAGAAAACCAAAAACGATAAACCACCACTGTCGGATATTAAAAAAACACAAACACCTGAACTGAAACAATACTGTTAAATATGCAGATCAGCCATCTTAGTTTACAACATCTTCCATCATATAGCTCCTCCCCCACTGCCCAAAAAATACAAAATATCAACAATGGCTGGCTCTAGAGGTGACTGTAAAGTAGTGAGTACTTCATACCTGGAAGTCAATAGCAATTACCGTATTTTCACCACTATAAGGCGCACTTAAGTCTTCAATTTTCTCCAAATAGACAGTTCACCTTATAATACAGTGCGCCTTATATATGAAAAAAATGTCATTCATTGAGGCTGCGCCTTATAATGTGGTGCGCCTTATAGTCGTGAGAATACGGTAATACGACTACATATATATTTTTAATATATTTATTTGAGAGGCTTGTTTCCTCACCCTCATAATACCGACTATTAGACAAAATAGATTAATGCTTTTAAACCTATTTGAACATAAACCCACCAACTACCAATGACAAACTCGAATGGATACCACATAACCGGACGCCTACCGTAATTGACGACTTTTTGACTGAAAAGGGACGACTCGTATGTAAATGGGGACTCCAGGGAGAGCTAGCCCCGCCCCTTTTAGTCCCGAGGAATGCGCAATAACTTCCCGAATCGATTTGTTTGGCTTATTCACTGGGGGCTGCCCAATCTGGTGATTTACGATTTCCGGGATGAATTTTTCTATTCTTGCCAACAAACTACGCCGTTCCCTATCTGGCTTGCTGACGCTTGATTTATCTTCCAAAGCCAAGAAAGGTCCCTAGGGGGACTAGAACCCCCCCCCCCCCCCCCCAGGCAAGGAGGCCCATTTTAATCTCATTCTGAGGGAGAGGGCATATTTTTCAATAACCGCAGTGATATGAATATTAACATGACACATATTGAAAGGAAAATGCTAATTTTAAATGCCAGGGTGAAGTGAGACGGTGCAGAAAGCGTGGAGCAGGTAAAGGGAAACCCGAAGATAAACCGCCATATTGAAATTATAAGTTTGAAGTGTTTATAGTTTAAAAAATGGACACTTAAGATAATAAGGTATTTAGTTGGCTTATATTGCAAAGGTGGATTATTCTATTTTTTTTGTAGGGAGAATTTATATATTTGCGAGATAGTACGCAAGGGTGTCAGACTCGATTTGATGTGGGCCATTTTAGATATGATATTTAGATTTTTTTGTTTTATAAATGGATTAAAAGAAGTGGATTAAAAGCCTGGAATATTCCATTTTTTATAGATTTAAAACAATGTTTTTTTTTAGTTTTTTTTCTTATTAAAGGAAGATGTCTTTGAATTATTATGTTCTATATTAAAGTGGATAACAGAAAATATTTTTAGATATTTTTAGATTTGACAAAATGATTTTTGAACTAAAAACTGAACAAAATGATTAAAAAATGACACTAATTGATTTAAAAAGGGTGAAAATCAGGAAATTTAACATAAATTTATACTCTTCATTTTAATTTGATCATAAAATAGAAAATCTGCACTCAAATTACTTTCTCGGGCCAAAAAAATGATTAAAAAAATGACAATTAATTATTTAAAACGGGAAAAATAAGGAAATATAATATAAATCGATACTTTTCTTTGAATTTGATTCTAAAACATATCACATAGCACTCATAATTGACTTCCCCGGTCCACAAAAACCTATATGCCGGCCCACATTTAGCCCCCGAGCCACCACTTTGCCACCAGTG
Organism: Stigmatopora nigra; assembly: GCF_051989575.1. Taxonomy (NCBI): domain Eukaryota; kingdom Metazoa; phylum Chordata; class Actinopteri; order Syngnathiformes; family Syngnathidae; genus Stigmatopora; species Stigmatopora nigra. Next base: position 8,327,371 of record NC_135527.1, on the reverse strand, counting down.
GTCACCCAGAAAAAATGACCCATCAAAGACAACCAACCACCATTTTAAATCAAACCAGTAATCCGGACAAATTCTCGTAGGGTGGCCCCCAAAAAAATTGATCACATTGTAAAAAATGGCTACACACGTGAACATCCATTTTGGGTCGGTTGGACTCCATTGGCCCTAAAAAAATCGATAAACGCGCTGTATCATAAAGTCCCACAATCCCTTGCCTTTCGGCGGCCATCCTTCATCTCCGGCCAGGAGTCGGTGGTTCGGCCCGTAGGCCCGGCCGGCAAACGGTCGCCATGGAAACACCCCTCGCCCATCTCGGTGGAGGCCTCGGCGAGCTCGGCGAATCCAGTCGCCGAGCGCCCGGAGCTTAGCTTCGGGGAGGGTGTTAAGCCGCTAATTACGGCGCGGGTACAAAAGGGATGAGGGTGGCTACAATGGCAATCCGCTCTATCTTCAAGAGCCACCAGCCGCAGATCCTTTGCCTTTTGTTTTTCCGTCCAATAAATAGCAAAGGGCTAGAAATAACTCTTGCCGCCTTCTGGTGATCGATGGCGTGCCGTCATGGCAATAATGAAAGTCCGTTTGGGTGAAAGTCAATAAATCAGCCTTATTGGGATTGCTTTTTACAGGGTGGGAGGGGGGGATTTAAGATTAAATATCTTCTCATTAAGTGGCATTATAAAAAATTGTGGAGGGGCCCAAAACAATGACAACAATATCTAAGTACTGTTTAATATCTAAGAACTGTTTAATATCCATGTAGTGTTTAATATCTAAGTACTTTTTAATATCTAAGTAGCGTTTAATATCTAAGTAGCGTTTAATATCCAAGTAGTGTTTAATATGTAAGTACTGTTTAATATCTAAGTACTGTTTAATATCTAAGTACTGTTTAAGATCTAATTACTGTTTAATATCTAAGTAGTGTTTAATATCTAAGTAGTGTTTAATATCTAATTACTGATTAATATCTAAGTAGTGTTTAATATCTAATTACTGTTTAATATCTAAGTAGCCTTTCATATCTAAGTACTGTTGAATATCTAAGTATTGTTTAATATCTAAGTACTCTTTAATATCTAAGTAGTGTTTAATATCTAAGTACTGTTTAATATCTAATTACTGATTAATATCTAAGTAGTGTTTGATATCTAATTACTGATTAATATCTAAGTAGTGTTTGATATCTAAGTACTGTTTAATATCTAAGTACTGTTTAATATCTAAGTACTGTTTAATATCTAAGTATATTTGATCGGAGACCAAAAGGGACCAAGAGGGACCAAAGGGGACCAAAGGTGACCAAAAGGGACCAAAAGGGACCAAAAGGGACAAAAAACCAGCGACCAAACGTCCATTCACGAAAAATACTGTTATTGGATTGCAAAACGTCAGCTTTAAGACCTCCACCACTGTCCCTGACGATGACTTTTTTATAAAAATGTAAAAAAGTCACGACATCCCGCCTCAAACGAATCCAACGACTACTAGATTTTGATTGACGTCCGTCATCGTCGACGGCAACGAAAGATTTGGCGCCCCAGTGTGAAATTCCATCAAGTTTTCAAGGTGACGGCCTCGGCAGGCAATAAGAGCAGGAAGCGGCGGCGGTGGTCTCAGATGAGCCATCTTTGATCTGGGCTTCAAGCCTTTCTCTGGTCTAACGCCACCCGCCCACCAAAGCCCACCCACCAAAGCCCACCCGCCCAGCGCCGCCAATCCTTCCCCGCTATCCTTCAACATCAAAAACATCTGACAGGCACGCTTCATTTTATTTTTTTCCAATTTATTTTCAGCTAGTCTTATTAAATTGTAGCAAGACGAACTAGGAAGCAGCGACTATCACAAAGAAATTCAAAATAAAAGCTCAATTTGGACATTGCCGACCCTTCTACACCAAATTAGGACATCTCGCGCCATCTAGGGCAGATAATGTTAATTCGGAAAGTCTTTTTAGTTCAAAAATCATTTCGTAAAATCTAAAAATAGATTTAAAAAAAGCTAAAATAATATTTTAAATGTATGTCTAATCCACTGGTGTCAAAGAGGCGGCACAGGGGCCGAATCTGGCCCGCCGTATGATTTTTTGTGGCCCGGGAAAGTCGATGAGTGGCAAATTTATATTTTAAAATCAAATTAAAATGAAGAGTATAGATGTGTATTATATTTCCTGATTTTCCCCCTTTTAAATCAATAATTTTCATTTTTTAATCATTTTTTTCTGTGTTTTTAGTTCAAAAATCATTTGGTAAAATCTAAAAATATATTTAAAAAAATCTAAAATAAACATTGATTTAAATCTATAAAAAACGGAATATTCAGGGCTTTTAATCCACTTCTTTTAATCCATTTATGACAAAAAAATCTAAATATTATATCTAAAATGGTCTGAAACCCTTACGATGGAACAAGACCCCACATTTCCGTCTTTAAAGGTGCCTGATTAAAATTAAAAAAGATGCCTTTACCTTTGAGACATGATCTTGTAGGCGTCCGGCAAATAGCATCGAGTATTCTCCATCTGTGCCGGATCGGCATCACAGATCTTGTCATCGGTTCGCCCATAGTTGGCGCTCTCGATCATGATAACGTCAGTACCCGGGCATCGCAGTTCGATGGGGTAGCCTTCACATGACAGTTCCCGACGGACCACCGCCATTGGGATGGGGGCCCGGCTGAAGGCTGTGGAGGGGCGGGGCCAAAAATGGGAAAAACACTTGGTGAAATGTACTTACACAAGGTGTTAGTAGTCATAATACATGATTTAGCAGTTAGTTAGCAATCATAATACCGTATTTTCACGACTATAAGGCGCACCGCATTATAAGGCGCACCCTCAATGAATGACATGTTTTCCATATATAAGGCGCACTGTATTATAAGGCGCACTGTCTATTTTGGAGAAAATTTAAGACTTAAGTGCGCCTTATTGTGGTGAAAATACGGTAATTGCTATTGACTTCCAGGTATGAAGCACTCACTACTTTACAGTCACCTCTAGAGCCAGCCATTTTGGATATTTTGTATAAAATCTTGCAGTGGGGGAGGAGCTATATGATGGAAGATGTTGTAAACTAAGATGGCATCTACATATTTAACAGTATTGTTTCAGTTCAGGCGTTTGTGTTTTTTTAATATCCGACAGTGGTGGTTTTTCGTTTTTGGGTCTGTTTTGGTCCATATATAAGGCGCACTGGATTATAAGGCGCACTGTCTATTTTGGAGAACATTTAAGACTTTTAAGTGCGCGTTATAGTCGTGAAAATACGGAAAATGATTTTTGTTCGGAAATATGAGGTTGAGGAACATTTTTGGGGGGTTTTAAGAGTGTATTTTTAAAGGTTTTGGCCTGGTTTTGGAAGTTTTTGAATGACTTCATCGAGTTAATGGAAAACCACGTAAGACAAAGTCGACAGTTGATTCGAGACGTCAAATATCCAGACGGGGTTCCGCCCATTTGGCGAGTGATTGATAGCTTTCGATTAGACCAATGGGAGCCCTGTCACGCCTACTTTCTGGTTTGTGGTATTATTAAACAAAGTAGCTCATTTGCAAAGAGTACTTTGGGAAAGAGGCTCTTGGAATCGTGCGTGTTTTCACTAATGCGCAAGGGATTATTTATCTCCCAGTGAGAAACGGGTTCGGGCAAATTGTTCTCCAAGTAAATGATGTTTACATTTGGCT